>NW_020837990.1:15680954-16088936 GCF_003676395.1 Aethalodelphis obliquidens | reverse complement strand
GAAACACAAGAGAAGAAAAGGACCTACAAAAACAAACCCAAAACAATTAAGAAAATGGTCATAGGAACATACATATCAATAATTACCTTAAACATGAATGGATTAAATGCTCCAACCAAAAGTTGCAGGCTTGCTGAATGGATACAAAAACAAGACCCATATATATGTTGTCTACAAGAGACCCACTTCAGACCTAGGGACACACACAGACTGAAAGTGAGTGGATGGAAAAAGATATTCCATGCAAATGGAAATCATAAGAAAACTGGAGTAGCAATACTCATATCAGATAAAATAGACTTTAAAATAAAGAATGTTGGGCTTCCCTGGTAGTGAAGTGGTTGAGAGTCCACCTGCTGATGCAGGGGACATTGGTTCGTGCCCCGGTCTGGGAAGATCCCACATGCCATGGAGTGGCTAGGCCCGTGAGCCATGGCCGCTGATCCTGTGCGTCCGGAGCCTGTGCTCCGCAATGGGAGAGGCCACAACAGTGAGAGGCCCGTGTACCACAAAAAAAATAAAATAAAAAAATAAAGAATGTTACAAGAGACAAGGAAGGACACTACATAATGATCAAGGGATCAATCCAAGAAGAAGACATAACAATTATAAATATATATTCACCCAACATAGGAGCACCTCAATACATAAGACAACTGCTAACAGCTATAAAGGAGGAAACCGACAGTAACACAGTAATAGCGGGGGACTTTAACACCTCACTTACACCAATGGACAAATCATCCAAAATGAAAATAAATAAGGAAACAGAAGCTTTAAATGACACAATGGACCAGATAGATTTAATTGATATTTATAGGACATTCCATCCAAAAACAGCAGATTACACTTTCTTCTCAAGTGCACAGGGAACATTATCCAGGATAGATCACATCTTGGGTCACAAATCAAGCCTCAGTAAATTTAAGAAAATTGAAATCATATCAAGCATCTTTTCTAACCACAACGCTACGAGATTAGAAATGAATTGCAGGGAAAAAAACGTAAAAAATACAAACACATGGAGGCTAAACAATATGTTACTAAATAAACAAGAGATCACTGAAGAAATCAAAGAGGAAATCAAAAAATAACTAGAGACAAATGACAATGAAAACACAGCGATCCAAAACCTATGGGATGCAGCAAAAGAAGTTCTAAGAGGGCACTTTATAGCTATACAAGCCTACCTCAAGAAACAAGAAAAATCTCAAATAAACAATTTAACCTTACACCTAAAGGAACTAGAGAAAGAAGAACAAACAAAACCCAAAGTTAGAAGAAGGAAAGAAATCATAAAGATCAGAGCAGAAATAAGTGAAATAGAAACAAAGAAAACAATACCAAAGATCAATAAAACTAAAAGCTGATACTTTGAGAAGATAAACAAAATTGATAAACCATTAGCCAGACTCATCAAGAAAAAGAGGGAGAGGGCTCAAATCGATAAAATTAGAAATGAAAAAGGAGAAGTTACAACTGACACCACAGAAATACAAAGCATCTTAAGAGACTACTACAAGCAACTCTATGCCAAAAAAATGGACAACCTGGAAGAAATGGACAAATTCTTAGAAAGGTATAACCTTCCAAGACTGAACCAAGAAGAAATAGAAAATATGAACAGACCAATCACAAGTAATGAAATTGAAACGGTGATTAAAAATCTTCCAACAAACAAAAGTCCAGGACCAGATGGCTTCAAGGTGAATTCTATCAAACATTTAGAGAAGAGTTAACACCCATCCTTCTCAGACTCTTCCAGAAAATTTCAGAGGAAGGAACACTCCTAAACTCATTCTATGAGGCCACCATCACCCTGACACCAAAACCAGACAAAGATACTACAAAAAAAGAAAATTACAACAGATTGCCAACAAACACACAAAAGAATGCTCAACATCATTAATCATTAGAGAAATGCAACTCAAAACTACAATGTGATATCATCTCACACCGGTCAGAATGGCCATCATAAAAAAATCTAGAAACAATAAATGCTGGAGAGGGTGTGGAGAAATGGGAACCCTCATACACTGTTGGTGGGAACATAAATTGATAAAACCACTATGGAGAACAGTATGGAGGTTCCTTAAAAAACTAAAAATAGAACTACCATACAACTCAGCAATCCCACTACAGGGCATATACCCTGAGAAAACCATAATTCAAAAAGAGTCACGTACCACAATGTTCATTGCAGCTCTATCTACAATAGCCAGGAAAAGAAAGCAACCTAAGTGTCCATCGACAGATGAATGGATAAAAAAGATGCGGCACATATATATACAATGGAATATTACTCAGCCATAAAAAGAAACGAAATTGAGTTATTTTTTGTGAGGTGGATGGACCTAGAGTGTGTCAAACAGAGTGAAGTAAGTCAGAAAGAGAAAAACAAATACCACACCCTAACACATATATATGGAATCTAAAAAAAAAAAAAAAAAATGGTCATGAAGAACCTAGGGACAAGATGGGAATAAAGACGCAGACCTACTAGAGAATGAACTTGAGGACACAGGGAGGGAGAAGGGTAAGCTGGGACAAAGTGTGGGAGTGGTACTGTAAATATGGACATATATACACTGCCAAATGTAAAATAGATAGCTAGTGGGAAGCAGTCGCATAACACATGGAGATCAGCTCGGTGCTTTGTGACCAGCTAGAAGGGTGGGATAGGGAGGGTGGGAGGGAGGGAGATGCAAGAAAGAAGAGATACTGGGATATATGTATATGTATAACTGATTCACTTTGTTATAAAGCAGAAACTAACACACCATTGTAAAGCAATTATACTCCAATAAAAAAGTTAAAAAAAAAAAAGAAAAGAAAAATACAGACCAATATCACTGATGAATATAGATGCAAAAATCCTCAACAAAATACTAGCAAACAGAATCCAACAACACATTAAAAGGATCATACACCATGATCAAGTGGGATTTATCCCAGGGATGCAAGGATTCTTCAATATACGCAAATCAATCAATGTGATATGCCAGATTAACATATTGAAGAATAAAAACCATATGATCATCTCAGTAAATGCAGAAAAAGCTTTTGACAAAATTCAACACAAATTTATCATAAAAGCTCTCCAGAAAGTGGACATAGAGGGAACCTAGCTCAACGTAATAAACGCCATATATGACAAACCCACAGCAAACATCATTCTCAATGGTGAAAAACTGAAACCATTTCCTCTAAGATCAGGAACAAGACAAGGACGTCGGGCTTCCCTGGTGGTGCAGTCATTGAGAGTCCGCCTGCTGATGCAGGGGACGTGGGTTCGTGCCCCAGTCCGGGAAGATCTCACATGCTGCAGAGTGGCTGGGCCCGTGAGCCATGGTTGCTGAGCCTGTGCGTCCGGAGCCTGTGCTCCGCAATTGGAGAGGCCACAACAGTAAGAGGCCCGCGCAAAAAAAAAAAAAAAAAAGACAAGGACATCCACTCTCACCACTATTATTCAACATAGTTTTGGAAGTCCTAGCCACGGCATCAAAGAAGAAAAAGAAATAAAAGGAATAAAAATTGGAAAAGAAGAAGTAAAACCATCACTGTTTGCAGATGACATGATACTATACATAGAGAATCCTAAAGATGCCACCAGAAAACTACTAGAGCTAATCAATGAATTTGGTAAAGTTGCAGGATACAAAATTAATGCACAGAAATCTCTGGCATTCCTATACACTAATGATGAAAAATCTGAAAGAGAAATTAAGGAAACACTCCCATTTACCACTGCAACAAAAAGAATAAAATACCTAGGAAGAAACCTACCTAGGGAGACAAAAGACCTGTATGCAGAAAACTATAAGACACTGTTGAAAGAAATTAAAGATGATACCAACAGAAGGAGAGATATACCATGTTCTTGGATTGGAAGAATCAGTATTGTGAAAGTGACTATACTACCCAAAGCCATCTACAGATTCAGTGCAATCCCTATCAAATTACCAATGGCATTTTTTACAGAACTAGAACAAAAAATCTTAAAATTTGTATGGAAACACAAAAGACCCCAAATAGCCAAAGCAGTCTTGAGGGAAAAAAAACGGAACTGGAGGAATCAGACTCCCTGACTTCAGACTATACTACAAAGCTACAGTAATCAAGACAATATGGTATTGGCACAAAAACAGAAACATAGATCAATGGAACAAGATAGAAAGCCCAGAGATAAACCCACGCACCTATGGTCAGCTAATCTATGACAAAGGAGGCAAGGATATACAATGGAGAAAAGACAGTCTCTTCAATAAGTGGTGCTGGGAAAACTGGACAGCTACATGTAAAAGAATGAAATTAGAGCACTCCCTAACACCATACACAAAAATAAACTCAAAATGGATTTGAAACCTAAATGTAAGACGGGACACTATAAAACTCTTAGAGGAAAACATAGGAAGAACACTCTTTGACATAAATCACAGCAAGATCTTTTTGATCCACCTCCTAGAGTAATGGAAATAGAAACAAAAATAAACAAATGGGACCTAATGAAACTTAAGAGCTTTTGCACAGCAAAGGAAACCATAAACAAGAAGAAAAGACAACCCTCAGAATGGGAGAAAATATTTGCAAATGAATCAACGGACAAAGGATTAATCTTCAAACTATATAAACAGCTCATGCAGCTCAGTATTAAAGAAACAAACAACCTAATCCAAAAATGGGCAGAAGACCTAAATAGACATTTCTCCAAAGAAGACATACAGATGGCCAAGAAGCATATGAAAAGCTGCACAACATCACTAATTATTAGAGAAATGCAAATCAAAACTACAGTGAGGTATCACCTCACACCAGTTAGAATGGGCATCATCCAAAAATTTACAAACAGCAAATGCTGGAGAGGGTGTGGAGAAAAGGGAACCCTCTTGCACTGTTGGTGGGAATGTAATTTGATACAGCCACTATGGAGAACAGTATGGAGGTTCCTTAAAAAACTAAAAATAGAATTACCATATCACCCAGCAATCCCACTACTGGGCATATACCCAGAGAAAACCATAATTCAAAAAGACACATGCACCCCATTGTTCATTGCAGCACTATTTACAATGGCCAGGTCATGGAAGCCACTTAAATGCTCATTGACAGATGAATGGATAAAGAAGATGTGGTACATATATACAATGGAATATTACTCAGCCATAAAAAGGAATGAAATTGGGTCATTTGTGGAGACGTGGTTTGATCTAGAGACTGTCATACAGAGTGAAGTAAGTCAGAAAGAGAAAAACAAATATCGTATATTAACTCATGTATGTGGATCCTAGAAAAATGGTCCAGATGAACCAGTTTGCAGGGCAGAAGTTGAGACACAGATGTAGAGGAGAAACATATGGACACCAAGAGGGGAAAGCCATGGGGAGTGGGGATGGTGGTGTGCTGAATTGGGCGATTGGGTTTGACATGTATACACTGATATGTATAAAATTGATGACTAATAAGAACCTGCTGTATAAAAAAATTAATTAAATTAAATTAAAAATTTTTTAAAAAAAGGAATTCTTCAGTCTGGCAATCCTCCAAGTGCTGTAAGATCCACACATCCTGCCTAACTCTTTTCAGGCCTACACACATATATTGTACGTGTGATTTCAGGATTTACAGCCTGAACATTGTTAAAAAAAAAAAAAAAAAGATGAAACATGAGGGGAGGGGGCAGGGCACAACATTTAAAAGAATGACATACCCTGAGGACAAGACATAAACTGATTAGAATCAAATAGGTCCAAGATGGTGGACAAGTCGACTTCCACTAGACCTTAAGCCTCAGTATACCTCATCGTAACACATCAGCAAGCTAAATGACATTTCCAAAGCCAACCAAAAAGTAGGCAGTGACCCAATTTCTGGAAATCCCCACCTGTTCCCCACAACAGTTAGCATATTCCTCCCTCTCATTAGCCTATGAAATTACCCACTCCTATAAAAACTGACAACCCCATACCCTGGTGCCTTTCTCACCTTCTGAGATGGTCCACACTCTGTCTGTGGAGTGTTTCTCTCTAAATAAATCCGTTTCTTACCTATCACCTTTTCTCTCACTGACTTTTTTCTGAAATGAGACATCAGCAACCTGGGCTTCATTAAGTCCCAAAACCAGGCGTGTGATCTCAGTTAAAAGACCATGGGCTTTGGACGGGTTTGAGGCCTGGCCGCATGGGTTGCAATCCCAACCTGGTTTAGGCTGGGTTTGAGTTCCGGCACGTGAGTTTGGGTCCCAATCTGAGGTTCATGGCTTCAAGTTACTAACGAAAAGTACAGCAGGACCCATTTATTGTACTGTAATTACTAGGTTGCTTTGGCACAGCAGGAATCCTATGACAATTCTCTTCATATATAATTCAATCAAAGAATTGAGTTTCAGGTAGAAGGTACCTTTTAAATTTGATTACTAAAATATTACTTTCATAGTCCATCCTTATCTTGCAAATTGTCTAAACTGAGAATTTAAAAACAAGGATTTTAGGGCTTCCCTGGTGGTGCAGTGGTTGAGAGTCCGCCTGCCGATGCAGGGGACACAGGTTCGTGCCCTGGTCCGGGAAGATCCCACATGCTGTGGAGCGGCTGGGACCGTGAGCCATGGCCGTTGAGCCTGTGTGTCCGGAGCCTGTGCTCCGCAATGGGAGAGGCCACAACAGTGAGAGGCCCGCGTACTGCAAATAAATAATAATAATAAAAAAATAAAAACAAGGATTTTAAAAGATAGTTCCTTAAATTAAAAGTATTATATAATTTAAAAATAAAATTGTAATTAAACAAGTCAGAGTCAAGATGGCAGAGTAGGAGGACGTGGAGTTTGTGTCTCCTCTCAACTAGGGCACCAACCAGGTGCTGGTGAGGGACCTCAGGCACCAAAGGAGACGGGAGGAATCCCTGCACAACGAGGTAGGATGTGGGGGGAAAAGGGAGGGAGGAAAAGTGGAGGTGGGATGGGACGAGCACCCCCGAGGGGTTGCTGGGAGAGGGGAGGGATTCTCATGATTGGAGGTGCTAATGCACTGCGAGGGGATCAGCGGGGATGGGGAAAGACCTTTGGGGTATTTGGGGATCAGAGGGGAATGTGGTAAGTGTCTCCCCTGGCCGCTCAAGCCCTGGTGAGGCTGCTGGGGCACTGGGTCTGATCCTCAGCCCTCCAGGACCCCCTCCAGCCATGCGGGTCCTGAACCTAAGCTTCCCTCACCCCCATGCCCCAAGCCCAACTGCCACCCACCCCACCCACACCCTACCTCCCCTGAGCCTAAGCCCCAGCCCCCCAGGGCCTTTTCCATCCTGAACCTAAGCCCTGCCCCTCCCTAGCAGGGCCTTTTTCAGCTCACACAGATCCTGGGCCTAAGCCACTCCCCAGATCCTCTTCCAGCCTCGAGGGTCCCGAGGGTCTCAGGCCTGAGACCCGCCCCCCCACCCCCGCCAAGGCCTTTTCCAGCTTTTTTTTTTCTTTCTTTATTTTTTTTTCTGCTGTTGTGGTTCTGCTTTGCTTTGTTGTTGTTCTTACATCTTTATCTTTTCTAATATATTTTTTATTTTTCTAATTTTATTTTATTTTTTATTCTTTGTTATTGTTCTGCTCCTTTTTGTTTGTTGCCTTGTTTTTTTTTTTTTGGCCATGCTGCATGGCTTGATGAGTCTTGGTCCCCAGGCTGGGGTCAGGCCTGAGCTCCTGTTGTGGGAGTGCCAACTCCAAACCAGGGAACCTCAGACCCCAGGGAATATTAATAAGTGTTAGCTCTCCTGGAGGGCTTCATCTCAGCACCAAGACCAGGTTCCACCCAACAGTCCACAAACTCCAGTGCTGGACACCTCAGGCCAAACAACCAACAAAACAGGAACACAGCCCCAATGATCAAAAAAAATGAGATGACAAAAAAATATGGTACAGACCAAGGAGCAAAGTAAAAACCTACAAGACCAAATAAATGAAGAGGAAATAAGCAACCTACCTGAAAGAGAATACAGAGTACTGGTAGTAAAGATGATCCAAAATCTTGGAAATAGAATGGAGGCATGGATCAAAAAAATACAGGAAATGGTTAACAAGGACCTAGAAGAATTAAGGAACTAACAGAGATGAACAACACAATAACTGAAATGAAGAATACACTAAAAGGAATCAATAGCAGAATAACTGAAGCAGAAGAACAAATAAGTAAGCTGGAAGATAGAATGGTGGAAATGATAGCTGAGGAGCAGAATAAAGAAAAAAGAATAAAAAGAAATGAGGACAGCCTCAGAGACCTCTGGGACAACATTAAACGCACCAACATTTGAATTGTAGGGGTCTCAGAAAAAGAAGAGAAAGAGAGGACTTCCCTGGTGGTCCAGTGGCTAAGACTATGTGCTCCCAATGCAGGGGTCCTGGGTTTGATTCTTGGTCAGGGAACTAGATTCCACATGCCACAACTAAGAGTTCACATGCCACAACTAAAGAACCTGCGTGCCGCAATGAAGATCCTGCACATGGCAACGAAGATCCCACGTGCTGCAACTAAGACCTGGCAGAGCCAAATAAGTAAATAAATAAATGTTTTTTTAAAAAAACCGACAGGGCTTCCCTGGTGGTGCAGTGGTTGAGAGTCCGCCTGCCGATGCAGGGGACATGGGCTCGTGCCCCGGTCCGGGATGATTCCACATGCCGCGGAGCAGCTGGGCCTGTGAGCCATGGCTGCTGAGCCTGCGTGTCCGGAGCCTGTGCTCGGCAACGGGAGAGGCCACAACAGTGAGATGCCCGAGTACCGCAAAAAAAAAAAAAAAAAAAAGGAAGACAAACGTTCTGAGAAAATATTTAAAGAGATTATAGTGGAAAACTTCCCTAAACTGGGAAAGGAAATAGCCACCCAGGTCCAGGAAGTGCAGAGAGTCCATACAGGATAAACCCAAGAAGAAACATGCCGAGACACATATTAATCAAACTAACAAAAATTAAATACAAAGAAAAAAATATTAAAAGCAGCAAGGGAAAAGCAATAACATACAAGGGAATCCCCATAAGGTTATCAGCTGATTTTCAGCAGAAATTCTGCAGGCCAGAAGGGAGTGGCAGGATATATTTAAAGTGATGAAAAGGAAAAACCTACAACCAAGATTACTCTACCCAGCAAGGATCTCATTCGGATTTGATGGAGAAATCAAAAGCTTTACAGACAAGCAAAAGTTAAGAGAATTCAGCACCACAAAACCAGCTTTACAACAAATGCTAAAGGAACTTTTCTAAGCAGGAAATACAAGAAAAGAAAAAGACCCACAAAAACAAACCCAAAACAATCAAGAAAATGGTCATATGAACATACATATCGATAATTACCTTGAATGTAAATGGATTAAATTCTCCAACCAAAAGACACACTGGCTGAATGGATACAAAAACAAGACTCATATATATGCTGTCTACAAGAGACCCACTTTAGACCTAGGGACACATACAGAATGAAAGTGAGGTGATCGAAGAAAGCTGGAGTAGCAATACTCATATCAGATTTTAAAAAGTCTAAAGTCTTAAAAATAAAGACTGTTACAAGAGACAAGGAAGGTCACTACATAATGATCAAGGGATCAATCCAAGAAAAAGATTATAAATAATTATGCACCCAACATAGGAGCACCACAGTACATAAGGCAAATGCTAAAAGGGGAAATCAACAGTAACACCATAATAGTGGGGGACTTTGACGCCCCACTTACACCAATGGACAGATCATCCAGACAGAAAGTAAATAAGGAGGGACTTCCCTGGTGGCACAGTGGTTAAGAATTTGCCTGCCAATGCAGAGGACATGGGTTCAATCCCTGGTTTGGGAAGATCCCACATACCATGGAGCAACTAAGCCCATGTACAACAACTACTGACCCTGCGCCACTCTACAGCCTGTAAGCCACAACTACTGAGGCCGTGTGCTGCAACTACTGAAGCCCACACACCTAGAGCCCATGCTCCACAACAAGAGAAACCACTGCAATGAGAAAGAAGCCCGCACACCAAAACAAAGAGTAGCCCCCACTTGCCTCAACTAGAGAAAGCCTGTGTGAGCAGCAACAAAGACCCAATGCAGCCAAAAAAAAAAAAGTAAATAAGGAAACACAAGCTTTAAATGACACAATACACCATATAGACTTAACTGATATTTATAGGACATTCCACATGAAAGTGACAGAATACAAGTTCTTCTCAAGTGCACATGGAACATTCTCCAGGATAGATCACATCTTGGGCCAAAAATCAAGTCTCAGGAAATTTAAGAAAATATAAATTTTATCAAGCATCTTTTCCTACCACAATGCTATGAGATTAGAAATCAATCACAGGAAAAAGCTATAAAAAACACAAACATGGGCTTCCCTGGTGGCGTAGTGGTTGAGAATCTGCCTGCTAATGCAGGGGACACGGGTTCGAGCCCTGGTCTGGGAAGATGCCACACGCCATGGAGCAACTAGGCCCGTGAGCCACAACTACTGAGCCTGCGCGTCTGGAGCCCGTGCTCTGCAAGAAGAGAGGCCGCGATAGTGAGAGGCCCGCGCACCGTGATGAAAAGTGGCCCCCGCTTGCCACAACTAGAGAAAAGCCCTTGCACAGAAACAAAGACCCAACACAGCCAAAAATAAATAAATTAATTAATTAATTAAAATGTGAAAAAAAAAAACCCACAAACACATGGAGGCTAACAATACACTACTAAATAACTAAGAGATCACTGAAGAAATCAAAGAGGAAATCAAAAAATACCTAGAAACAAATGACAATGAAAACACAATGACCCAAAACCTATGCGATGCAGCAAAAGCAGTTCTAAGAGGGAAGTTTATAGCAATTCAATCTCACCTCAAGAAACAGGAAAAATCTCAAATAAACAATCTAACCCTGCACCTAAAGCAACTAGAGAAAGAAGAACAAAGAAAACCCAAAGTCAGCAGAAGGAAAGAAATCATAAAGATCAGACCAGAAATAAATGAAATAGAAACAAAGAAAACAATAGCAGACATCAATAAAACTAAAAGTTGGTTCTTTGAGAAGATAAATAAAATTGATAAACCTTTAGCCAGACTCATTAAGAAAACAGGGAGAGGATTCAAATCAATAAAATTAGAAATGACAAAGGAGAAATTACAACTGACACTGCAGAAATACAAAGGATCATAAGACATTATTACAGGCAACTATATGCCAATTACATGGACAACCTGGAAGAAATGGACAAATTCTTAGAAAGGTACAACCTTCCAAGACTGAACCAGGAAGAAATAGAAAATATGAACAGACCAATCACAGGTAATGAAACTGAAACTGTAATTAAAAATCTTCCAACAAACAAAAGTCCAGGACCAGATGGCTTCATGGGCAAAGTCTATCAAACATTTAGAGAAGAGTTAATACCTATCCTTCTCAAACTCTTCCAAAAAATTGCAGAGGGAGGAACACTCCCAAGTTTGTTCTACAAGGCCACCATCACCCTGATACCAAAACCAGACAAAGATATCCCCAAAAAAGAAAATTACAGACCAGTATCACCTTAACACCACACACAAAAAACCTCAACAAAATATTAGCAAACAGAATAAAACAACACATTAAAAGGACCATACATCATGATTACGTGGGATTTATCCCAGGGATGCAAGGATTCTTCAATATGTGCAAATCAATCAATGTGATACTCCATATTAACAAATTGAAAAATAAAAACCATATGATCATCTCAGTAGATGCAGAAAAGCTTTTGACAAAATTCAACACCCATTTATGATAAAAACTCTCCAGAAAGTGGGCATAGAGGGAACCTACCTCGACATAATAAAGGCCATACACTACAAACCCACAGCAAAAATCATTCTCAATGGTGAAAAACTGAAAACGTTTCCTCTAGGTCAGGTAAAAGACTAGGATGTCCACTCTCACCACTATCATTGAAAATAGTTTTGGAAGTCCTAGCCACAGCAATCAGAGAAGAAAAAGAAATAGAAGGAATACAAATTGGATAAGAAGAAATAAAATTGTCATCATACTATACATAGAAAATCCTAAAGATGCCACCAAAAAACTACTAGAGCTAATCAATGAATTTAGTAAAGTTGCAGGATACAAAATTAATACACAGAAATCTCTTGCATTCCTATACACTAACAATGAAAAATCAGAAAGAGAAATTAAGGTAACGCTCCCATTTACCATTGCAACAAAAAGAATAAAATACCTAGAAATAAACCTACCTAAGGAGGCAAAAGATCTGTACTCAGAAAACTATAAAACACTGATGAAAGAAATCAAAGATTACACAAACAGATGGAGAGATACACAATGTTCTCGGATCGGAAGGCTCAATATTGTGAAAATGACTATACTAACCAAAGCAGTCTAGATTCAATACAATCCCTATCAAATTACCAATGGCATTTTTCACAGAACTAGAACAAAAACTTTTACAATTTGTATGGAAACACAAAAGACCCCAAATAGCCAAAGCAATCTTGAGAAAGAAAAACGGAGTTGGGGGAATTAGGCTCCTCAACTTCAGGAGATACTACAAAGCTACACTAATCAAGACAGTATGGTACTGGCACAAAAACAGAAATATAGATCAATGGTATGGGATAGAAAGCCCAGAGATAAACCCACACACCTATGGCAACCTAATCTATGACAAAGAGGGGAAGAATATACAATGGAGAAAAAACAGCCTCTTCAATAAGTGGTGCGGGGAAAACTGGACAGCTACATTTAAAAGAATGAAATTAGAACACCCCTTAACACCACACACAAAAATAAACTCAAAATGGATTAAAGACCTAAATGTAACACCAGACACTCTAAAAGTCTTAGAGGAAAACATAGGAAAATCACTCTTTGACATAAATCACATCAAGATCTTTTTTGACCCACCTCCTAGAGTAATGAAAATAAAGACAAAAATAAACAAATGGGACCTAATTAAACGTAAAAGCTTCTGCACCACAAAGGAAACCATAAACAAGACAAAAAAACAACCCTCAGAATGAGAGAAAATATTTGCAAATGAAGCAACTGACAGAGAATTAATCTCCAAAATAGATAAGCAGCTCATGCAGCTCAATATCAAAACAACAAACAACCCAATCAAAAAAATGGGCGGGGCTTCCCTTGGTGGCGCAGTGGTTGAGAGTCCGCCTGCCGATGCAGGGGACGTGGGTTTGTGCCCTGGTCTGGGATATCCCACATGCCGTGGAGCGGCTGGGCCTGTGAGCCATGGCCACTGGGCCTGCACATCCGGAGCCTGTGGGCCGCAACGGGAGAGGCCACAACAGTGAGAGGCCCACGTACCGCAAAGAAAAAAAAGAAAAAAAAATGGGTGGAAGACTTAAATAGACATTTCTCCAGAGAAGATATACAGATTGCCAACAGACATATGAAAGGATGCTCAACATCACTAATCATTAGAGAAATGCAAATCAAAACTATAGTGAGGTATCACCTCACACCAGTCAGAATGTCCATCATCAAAAGATCTACAAACAATAAATGCTAGAGATGTTGTTGAGAAAAGGGAACCCTCTTGCACTGCTGTTGGGAATGTAAGTTGATACAGCCACTATGGAGAACAGTATGGAGGTTCCTTAAAAAACTAAAACTAGAACTACCATAAGACCCAGCAATCCTGCTACTGGGCATATACCCTGAGAAAACCATAACTCAAAAAGTTACATGTACCCCAATGTTCATTGCAGCACTATTTACAATAGCCAGGTCATGGAAGCAACCTAAATGTCCATCAACAGAGTAATGTATAAATAAGATGTGGTACATATATACAATGGAATATTATTCAGCCATAAAAAAGTAACAAAATTGGGTTATTTGTAGAGATGTGGATGGCCCTAGAGTCTGTCATACAGGGTGAAGTAAGTCAGAAAGAGAAAAACAATATCGTATATTAACACATGTATATGGAATCTAAAAAAATGGTACAGATGGGCCTATTTGTAGGGCAGAAATAGAGACACAGATGTAGAGAACAGACATGCGGACACAGGGTGGGGAAGGGGAGGGTGGGATGAATTGGGAGATTAGCATTGACATATATACACTACCAGGAGTAAAATAGGTAACTAGTGGGAAGCTGCTGTACAGTACAAGGAGCTCAGCTCGGTGCTCTGTAATGACCTAGATGGGTGGGATTGGGGGAGGGAAGTGGGAGGGATGTCCAAGAGGTAGGGGATATATGTGTACATATAGCTGATTCATTTTGGTGTACAGCAGAAACTAACAGAACATTGTAAAGCAATTATACTCCAATAAAAAAATTCTAATTAGATGAAGTCTCCAAGTGATAGCATGAATAAAGTGTTATACCTGGCCAAAAACTGCTAATTTTTGTTCTACTTAGCACTTGATTAGGCAAGGTGAAGTTTTTTCCTGGTATTGGGAAAGTGAATAATTGTGTAATGATAGATAATGAAACAAGTATTAGAAGTGATTACGTGCCTGTACATGTTTCTTTCAGGGTCTTTTACATCCCCCTTAAGCCAAAAAGTCAATGTGACCTCAGATGGTAGCTCCTGCCACTGTAGCTAACTGACATGCCATATGGGGGGAGCTAGTGAGATGCTGTTTTGAACACTTTCCATCACAGCTGCCGCAAGACCAACGGTGGTCGCTGGAGGGCTCCAGAATGCAAGGTTAAGGATCCTGGAGTTAAAACCTCTGACTTGTCTTCTCTCTTCATGAAGAAGTGTTTCCAACTGCTGGCGAATCTACTTACTGGGAGAGTAAGAGAGAAAGGATGAGCTTGATTTGGGCACTGGAGCAAAGAGGTCCAGAGGATATGCAAACGGGTCTAGCAAAAAAGTCCAAAAATCTGCAGTCATCTCTGGTTTAATCCCTCCTCTCCTATGTGAAGAGAGTTGGGGTACATCATGAGAGTAACGCAGGGGAGATTCACTGCTGTGGACAGGGGGCAAGAGGAACTAGAGTTTGAGTTTTCAGTGAGGCAGCCTCAGAGGAGATAAGAATCAGGTCCAGGAGTGTAAGTTCAGCCTCACAGAACAAGCAAAACGTGCCTTGAGTATTTGTCTGTTTTGTTTTTTTCTGAAACCATCCTTAAGACAAGAAAAACATTAAATCACAAATCTGAAGACTTGAATCTAGTCCCAGTTCTGTCAATCAACAAAACTAGCTGATATTGTGGAATATAATTTGACCCACAGGATAGAAGTTGGTCAACCCCACACGTTGGTTAAAATATCTATTTGTTCCAGAAATCACGTACCTAATCACTGGTTTTTCAAGAATTGATAATCGTGGGGACTTACAGTATTGTTCTGCAATATTTTTGTTTTTTGTTTGTTTGTTTGTTTTGTTTTTTTTGCGGTACGCTGGGCCTCTCACTGTTTTGGCCTCTCCCGTTGCGGAGCACAGGCTCCGGACGCGCAGGCTCAGCGGCCATGGCTCACGGGCCCAGCCGCTCCGCGGCATGTGGGATCTTCCCGGACCGGGGCACAAACCCGTGTCCCCTGCATCGGCAGGTGGACTCTCAGCCACTGCGCCACCAGGGAAGCCCTGCAATATTTTTAACCTTTGGACACTTCTGCTATTTTTTGGCTTTTGGGGGATTTTCTGTAATACAAATAGAATATCATAAGCCCATATTATTTAATTCATCCTTGTCTAGAAAATATAATTGAGGCATAAGCTTCAGGCATTAGTTAACAATTGTTAATGAAAGATCTTAAAAGGACAGGTGACTATTCACCAGTTGCTTTGAGAAGACTAGCCACAAACTAGTTATTAAAATTTGTTCTCCAGGCAGTCCAATGGTTAAGACATCGCACTTCCAAAGCAGGGCGGGGCATGGGTTTGATCCCTGGTCAGGGAACTAAGATCCCACAAGCCTTGTGGCATGACCAAAAAAATTTTTTTTTGTTCTTCAGAATTCTCAGTACCTCAGATAAGCCCATGTCTCTCCCCGGTTCCCTGCCCCCTCTAGTAAAGGTCAAGAGAATTCCCAAGAACCCTGTGGATTTGAGTGAAGTAGAAGCGGCCCTTCCCAGCTTCTGCACTTTCAACTGCAGCAGAGAAGGGGACCCTAGAGCTCTGTGTGTTTCTGGCAAGGTCCCTACCCTTCCCTACTGCCTGACACACCCCTATTATCTGCCCTTCCACCATTAAAACCAATCTCATTATGCCTTTAGCTTTGTTATGTCAGTCTCCACAAGGAGCCCCAACATCTAGGGTTACCCCTTATCCAGATACACCTCAGCACTTACCCTTCTGATTCCATCTCCCCTTTGCCCAACCTGCAAGCCTCTGGACAGGCAGTAAAATCCTCCGTAGCCTCAAACTTTTCTCTTAATAGTCTTTTACTTTCTTATTCTAAGTGAAACTTGATTCTCCTCTGAAGTCAGTGCTTCTCCTGCATCTCTCGCAAGTTATGGCTGACCTACCACTGAGTCTGAGCTCGTGTGCTGGTCTTCTTTTCTCCCCATTGCCACTTCCAAATCATCCTCCTCCCCTCCTCCCGAAAAGCACTCAGCTTCGAGTCTGGTGTCAATGGACTATCCATCCATTAACCCTCTTTGTCACAATCATGTGCTGAACCCCGCCCCCAGGTCATACTCCCTCATTCCTTAATTTAGGTCCTGACTCACTATCATTCTCTCCAACATGACTCCTGTCATAATTTTTAGTGATTTCAATATTCACAGAAGATTATGAGTACCCTGATGTTTCAGTAAGTTTTCTCCTGAAAGTACACCCTGAAACAAGGGCTTTGGATACAAGTGGTTTATTTGGGAGGTAACCCAGGAAGCAGGAAGCAGGGAGCAAGGAGAGTAAGATATAGGGAAAGAGGAAAAGACTCTGTAAAGGTGTGGCATCAAGGTCACCACTATGAAAAATAAGGGGGGGGGAAGGTAGTCAAGTCCAGTAAGACCTCCAGGAAGCATCCTGAGTGTCTCACAAAATTGTCTGTCAAAGGACCAGAGGCTGGGGCACTTATTCACTGACTTCTGACCCTACTGGCTGAGGGTTGTTCCCTGAAGCATATCTTCCTCATACTAGCTGTACTTTGTTCTTGCCTGTAAACCTAGCAGGCTCCTGGGCTTTCAGAGAAGACCTTGAGGTGAAAGCAGAAGAGGTGCCCTTTTCAGGTGGGAAGATGTCAGGGGGAGTCTGAAATGACTTCTACCATAGCTGTTGCTGAAACCAGAAGTAGGTCAAGGAGATATGACTAGGACATCAAAAGCATCTGGAATGCCTGGCTTCTCAGTTCTCTTACCTCTTGTTTTCTAGTGATCCTGTCCTCTGCCCTACCTCAACTATTCTCCCCCTTGATCATAATTTAGCCATTGTCATTACCAATTTCACCCTCCAGATGCTTCCTTCTATCTCTCAACTTGGTCCCTCTTGTATCTTTTTTTTTTTTTGGTATTTTTAAAATATTTTATTTTTATTTTTTTAATAAATTTATTTATCTATTTATTTATTTATTTATGTCTGCATTGGGTCTTCGTTGCTGTGCATGGCTTTCTCTAGTTGCAGTGAGTGGGGGCTACTCTTCATTGTGGTGCATGGGCACGGGCTGTGGGCGTGCGGGCTACAGTTGTGGCTCGAGGGCTCTAGAGCACAGTAGTTGTGGCTCAAGGGCTCTAGAGCGCAGGCTTAGTAGTTGTGGCACAAGGGCTTAGTTGCTCCGCGGCATGTGGGATCTTCCCAGACCAGGGCTCAAACCTGTGTCTCCTGAATTGGCAGGCGGATTCTTAACCACTGCGCCACTAGGGAAGTCCCCCCTCTTGTATCTTGACTCCAACAATCCTTAGACTCTTACCCAGACATACAGTACTTTGATCCTATTATCTTACACTGTTCTTCACCCTCCAAATTCAACTTTAATCCTATGGTCAATCATCATACTCACTCTTTTACATCTATGACCACCTCCCTCAGCAAAATGCCAACCTAGGTTACATTCTATTCTATACCTATTCAGTGTTTGTGCCTGAGCAGCTGAATGTGGTTTTAGAACCAAATAGGTTTTGCCACTCATGAGCTGTGAGACCTTAGGCACATTACTTAACTCTGCTGAATCTTAGTTTCCTTAGCTATGCTGAGTAGTCTCAAAAAAAATTCAGGATCACTAGTCTCAAGTGGGTCCTTGGGCTGCCTAGGAATCATAATGCATTTCCTTAGTCCCTTCACTCTCCCTCCATCAAAAATATCTTCTTCTTTTTTCCTTTCTTCTTAAACCTCACAACATCCTAACTATCAGCTAGCTTCCAACTTCAGCCAGAGAAGAGGAGCAATCAGAAGAGAACTTTCACTTCCAACAGCCCATCTGCTGCACTGTAGCCATTCCACTTCTATGTGTGATTGTTCATGCTCCTAGCAAAGGCCAACCCCTCTCCATTTGTGCAGTAGGTGCCATCACCTTTCTTTATCAAGAAAATGATTCTGGAAAATTTCCCCCTTCTATCTTCTGCATCATCATTTTTTTCCTTTTAGTGTATCACTCCTATTGGCCACTTTTGACTCCTCCTTTTCTAAGATGTAAAGTTTAAATGGTACTTAAGGTCTCCACAAGGAGGGATTTAATTCCAGCACTAAATGTGCATAGAACAGTGCGTAGAACAGTGCCTGACATACAGTAAGCATTATATAGAACAATGCCTGACATACAGTAAGTGTTATATAGAACAGTGCCTGACATACAGTAAGCGTTATATAAGTATTAGGTCTTATTACATTTATTGAGTGCTTTCATGTGTAATGCATTATACTATATTATATTTTACATGTATTATCATATTTAATCCCTACAATAACTATGATGCAGATGCTACTATTTCTATCCTAATTTTACAGGTAAGGAAACTAAGACCCAGCAGGTTAGTAATGCACCCAAAGTCTCTCACAGCTCGTATATGGCAGGACTTGCTGGGTTCTAAAGCTCATGCTCTTAAGGGTTCTCAATCATTAATACATATAAAAATCACCTGGGATACTTGGAATAGGCAGATTTGGGACCTAATTCCTGACCTGAGAAATCAGAATCTTCACAGGTTGGAGCCTGGAAGTCTGCCTTTTTAATAAACACTCTAGGTTATTTTAATGTAACTAATATATCCACCACATTTGAGAAACTCCTTCATATATCCTTTAATGTATACACAGAAAACAGAGGAGAATAAAGCAAACTGTTAACAGTGGATTTCTAGGAGGTGGCAGAGAGGAGAACATAAAGAACTTTCATTTTCTAATGTATGATTTAACATGATGTTTAGATTTTCTTCAATGAGCAGGTGAGTTTTAAAATATTTTAAATGAATAAAAAGTAAAAATTATCCCTTTTTCTACCAAACGCATTCAAGCACCGATAATATTTTGAAGATTTTCTTCCAGTTTTTTCCCCTACCCAGAGTAGGAGATAAAATTATAATTTTTTTTTCAAAGTTAGAATTTTAGTACATATGTGGAATTTTGCATCTTCTATTTTCATGTATTATATTCTGAGCATTCTCCCGTGTAATTAGCCTTATATGAGTTTTAATAACTTAAAAATTGTCATATATCTGTAAGAATTATTTGACGATTGCTGTGCTGTTATATTTTTATGTTGTTTATACTTTCTGCTCTTATTGATAATGCTAGGATGAAAGTGCTCATACCAAAATTTGAGGATTTATTAAGATAAATGGTTATGAACATTTTTAAGAAACTTGAACCCACAGATTAAAATGCTTTTTATTGACATTAATGTTCCTTTGCTCCTATCCTACCTCTTCATACTTGTGTGGCTTTGAACCTGAGCACTAGATTTTATTTTCTTTCCTTACTAGATATTGTCACATTAGCTCATTATTACAGCCAGGTGAGATATTTTGGATTCTGATTCTTTTCTTCAAACATATTAGATATCTTTACCAGCTTCATATCATCTGGAAGTTAATATATGAACAAAAATTCAAGAAAGAGTGGAGTCCCAACTCCTAAATGAGACCGCAATCAGACTGACATTGATTGGACATCCATTATGTTTAACAGAAAATGTTCGTAGAAAATTCTACTTTTGGGATTTCCCCGGTGGTGCAGTGGTTAACACTCCATGCTCCCAATGCAGGGGGCCTGGGTTCAATCCCTGATCAGGGAACTAGATCCCACATGCTTGCTGCAACTAAGAGTTTGCAGGCCGCAACTAAGGAGCCCACCTGCTGCAACTAATACCGAGAGCAACCAAATAAAAAATTTTTTTTTAAAGAAAATTCTACTTTTTTCCTTAATATTCAGCATGCTGGAAAACACTTTCCATACCTAAAGCAGAGAATAATTATTTTATTATTCCCCTATATACATTTCATAGAATCTTAATATTATAGTAATAAAGTGCTAGTACATTTACTCTTAGTAAATAGGTCATAAAAATTTTCAACAAGGTTGTGGTTCCCGAGATTTGAAGATGGCAGAATAAGAAGTCCCAGCACTCACCTCCACCCATAGGCACAAGAAAATTACAACTATTTACCAAGCAACTAATGATGAGAAAAACTGGAAGGCTATCAGAAAATATCTTCTATAACTAACGATATAAAGAAGGAACCACAAGATCGGTAGGAAGATGGAGAGGCGTTATAGTCAAAACCTATACCCCTGGGTAGGCAATCCACAAATGGGAAGAAAATTACAACTGCAGAGGTTCTCCCCAAGGAGTGAGGGGTCTAAACCCCACATTGGGCTCCTCAGCCTGGGAGTCCTGCACCAAGAAGATGAGTCCTCAGAACGTTTGGGTTTGAAGGGCAGCAGGATTTACTTTCAGGAGAGCTAGAGGGCTGTGGGAAATGAGACTCTACTCTTAAAGGGTGCACACAAAATCTCACATGCTTTGGGAACCAGGGCAGAAGCAGTTATTTGAAAGGAGCCTAGGTCAGACCCACTTGCTGATCTTGGAGAGTCTCCTGAAGGGGCAGGAGGCAACTAGAGCTCAACCTGGGGCCACAGACACTGGTGGCAGCCAATTTTGGGGAGCTCATTCTACCACAAGAACACCGGTGCTGGCAAGGGCGATTTAGGAATCCTCCCTGGAGCTTATTAGCACTGAGACCTGACCCAACCCACCAGTGTGTCAGCACCAGTACTGGGATGCCTCAGGCCAAGCAACTAGCTGGGCAGTAACACAGCCTCACCTACCAACAGGACTACTACCTTAAGACCCCCTGAGACCACAGCCACCTCAGACCAGCCCTGTCCACCAGAAGGCTCAGGACCTGGCCCCACACACCAGGGCACTTGCACTAGCAGTGGGGTCCCTCAGGCCATGCAGCCAGAGACCCTGGGCCCAGATCCAACTGCCAGTGGGCCAGCACTAGCCCCAGGACCAGCCTCATGCACCAGTAGGTAGACACCAGCCACAGGAGTCCCTGGACCCTGGTCCCATCCACCATCTACCAAAACACCAAATCCAGGATGCCAGGGTCCTACAGCCAGAGACCTCAGGTCCCAGCTCCACCCACCAGTAGACCAGCACTAGCCCCAGGACTTGACCTCACTCATCAGTGGGCAGACAACAGTCCCAGAATCACTTGGGGTCCAGCCTTGCCCACCAGCAGGCCACCACCAGGTCCAGGACTCCCAAGGCCCTGCAGCCAGATACCCGGGAACCTGGCTCCACCTACCAGCAGGCCAGTATCAGCTCTAACATACTTTGGCCCCCTCAGCCAGCTGCCCCAGGATGCAGCCACACTCACCAAAACCTGCCAAGAACCAGCTTTGGGGCACCTTGGACCCTGCAGCCAGTCAGGAACTTGCCACATCTATCAGCAGGCCGACACTAGATTCTGGACCCCTACCCAACTACCGCCCACTCCAGAAACCAGCTCTGCGCACCACTGGGCCAGCTCTAGCCCTTGGGCCCCTCAAGTCCCCTTAGCCAGCAGCCTTGTGACTCGGGCCCTCCAACCAGTGACCAGCAGGCTCTGTACAAAGCAGGACCTGGCAACCAACTGGATCAGGGCCAGCCATAATTACCAGACTGCCCACAGTAGTCAGCCCACCACAACAGAAGGACCCATGGAGCCCAAATATGAGGCACCCCTATAGTATATAGCTCTGGTAACCAGAGAGAGTGCATTGCTGGGACCATAGGACATCTCCAAGGACTCAAAGGCCACTTCTCTAAGGTAGGGAAATGTAACCAACCTACTAGAAATAAAAACAACGAATAGGGGGCTTCCCTGGTGGCACAGTGGTTGAGAGTCCGCCTGCCGATGCAGGGGACATGGGTTCGTGCCCCGGTCCGGGAAGATCCCACATGCCGCGGAGTGGCTGGGCCCATGAGCCATGGCCGCTGAGCCTGCACGTCGGAGGCTGTGCTCCACAACGGGAGAGGCCACAACAGTGAGAGGCCCAAGTACTGCAAAAACAAACAAACAAACAAACAAAACCCAACAAATAGGCAAATTGAGGCAACAGAGGAATATCTTCCAAACAAAGAAACAGGGAAAAAGCCCAGAAGAATTGTGAAGTAGAGATAGGCAACCTACCCTATAGAGCGTTCAAGGAAATGATTGTAACTCAGGAGAGGAATGGATGAACAGAATGAGAAGTTAGAAGTTTTGTTTGTTTGTTTGTTTTTTAATCTTCAATAGTTTTTATTCCTTTACACTATATTTTGAATATTTTCCCAACTTTGAAAGTATTTTAATGTTTTTCATTCAATTTTTATTTTTATTTATAAATTTATTTATTTATTTTTGGCCACATTGGGTCTTCGTTGCTGCACATGGGCTTTCTCTACTTGCAGTGAGCAGGGGCTACTCTTCGTTGCAGTGCTTGGGCTTCTCATTGCAGTGGCTTCTCTTGTTGCAGAGCACAGGCTCTAGGCACATGGGTTTCAGTAGCTGTGGCACTCGGCTCAGTAGTTGTGGCTCGTGGGCTGTAGAGTGCAGGCTCAGTAGTTGCGGTGCACGGGCTTAGTTGCTCCCCAGTATGTGGGATCTTCCCAGACGAGGGATTGTACCCATGTCCCCTGCGTTGGCAGGTGGATTCTTAACCACTGTGCCACCAGGTAAGTCCTCATTCAATTTTTAAAAATCATACAAGTGAAGACATACAGATGGCCAAGATGCACATGAAAAGCTGCTCAACATCACTAATTATTAGAGAAATGCAAATCAAAACTACAATGAGGTATCACCTCACACCGGTTAGAATGGGCATCATCAGAAAATCTACAAACAACAAATGCTGGAGAGGGTGTGGAGAAAAGGGAACCCTCTTGCACTGTTGGTGGGAATGAAAATTGATACAGCCACTATGGAGAACAGTATGGAGGTTCCTTAAAAAATTAAAAATAGAATTACCATATGGTCCAGCAATCCCACTACTGGGCATATACCCTGAGAAAACCATAATTCAAAAAGACACATGCACCCCAATGTTCATTGCAGCACTATTTACAATAGCCAGGTCATGGAAGCAACCTAAATGCCCATTGACAGACGAATGGATAAAGATGTGGTACATATATACAATGGAATATTTCTCAGCCATAAAAAGGAATGAAATTGGGTCATTTGTAGAGACGTGGATGCATCTAGAGACTGTCATACAGAGTGAAGTAAGTCAGAAAGAGAAAAACAAATATCGTATATTAATGCATATGTGTGGGACCTAGAAAAATGGTACAGATGAACCAGTTTGCAGGGTGGAAATAGAGATACAGATGTAGAGAACAAACGTATGACACTAAGGGGGGAAGTGGCAGGGGGGTGGTGGTGGTGGGATGAACTGGGAGATTGGGATTGACATATATACACTAATATGTATAAAAGAGATAACTAATAAGAACCTGCTGTATAAAAAAGTAAATTAAATAAAATTCAAAAAAAAATCATATAGCTGGCTGTAGCAGCCAGTAGATTAAATAACACAGAGGAACGGATCAGTGAGCTGAAGACAGAGGTAGTGGAAATCACTGATGCTGAACAGACAAAAGAATAAAAAAGAAATGAGGACAGTTTAAAAGACCTCTGAGAGAACATCAAGTGTACTTACATTCACATTATAGGGGTCCTAGAAGGAGAAAAGAAAGAGAGAACAGGGACAGAGAGCATATTTGAAGATTTCAGAGCTAAAATCTTCCCTAACCTGGGGAAGGAAACAGATATCCAGGTCCAGGTAGCATAAAGAGTTTCAAACAGGATCAACCAAAAGAGGACCACAAGACACATTGTAATTAAGCAAAAATTAAAGGTAAAGAGAATATTAAAAGCAGCAAGGGAAAAGCAACAAGTTACCTTCAAGGGAACTCCCATAAGGCTATCAGCTCTCTTTTCAGCAGAAACTCTGCAGGCCATAACGGAGTGGCACAATATACTTAAAGTGATGAAAGGGAAAAACCTACAACCAAGAATACTCTACCTGGCAATGCTTTCATTCAGATTTGACAGAGAGATCAAAAGTTTTACAGACAAGCAAAAGCTAAAAGTGTTCAGCACCATCAAACCAGCTTCAAACGAAATGCTAGAGTTCTCTCAGCAAAAAAGAAAAGGCTACAAATAGAAACATAAAAATTATGAAAAGGGACTTCCCTGGTGTTGCAGTGGTTAAGAATCCACCTACCAATGCAGGGGACACAGGTTTGAGCCCTGGTCCAGGAAGATCTCACATGCAACTAAGCGTGCCACAACTACTGAGCCTGCACTCTAGAGCCCATGAGCCACAGCTACTGAGCCCGCATGCCACAACTACTGAAGCCCACATTCCCAGAGCCCTTGCTCTGCAACAAGAGAAGGCATCACAATGAGAAGCCTGCACACCGCAACAAAGAGTAGCCCCTGCTCGCCACAACTAGAGAAAGCCCGTGTGTAGCAATGAAGACACAATGCAGCCAAAAATTACAAAAGGATGGGCTTCCCTGGCAGTCCAATGGTTAGGACTCTGTGTTTCCAATGCAGGGGACTCAGGTTCGATCCCTGGTCAGGGAACTAAGATCCCACATGCGGTGTGATGTGGCCAAAAAAAAAAAAAAAGTATAAAAATTATAAAAGGAAAAGTCTCATTGGTAAAGGCAAATATATAGTAAAGGTAGTACATCAGCCATGTATAAAGCTAGTGGGAAGATTAAAAGACCAAAGTAGTAAAATTATCTATACCTACAATAAGTAGTTAAGGGATACACAAAACCAAAAGATGTAAAATATGATGTCAAAAACAATAAATGGTGGGCAGGGTGGAGTGGGGAGTGAAAAATGCAATATTGTTAAAATGCATCTGAACTTAAGAGAGAAGCAACTTAAAATAATCACATATTGCTATGTACAGTGTGGGGGATATAGTAAATAACTATGTAATATCTTCTTATTGGGACATATAAACTTATTGAGGTGATCGTTTAAAAATGTATAGAAATAGCAAATTGTGCAATAGGGACTAACATAACTCATATAAAAATATACCAGGGACTTCCCTGGTGATGTGTGCCACAACTACTGAGCCCACGAGCCACAACTACTGAGCCCACATGCCACAACTACTGAAGCCCGCACGCCTAGAGCCCATGTTCCACAACAAGAGAAGCCACTGCAGTGAGAAGCCCGCGTACCACACTGAAGAGCAGCCCCCGTTCACTGCAAGCTATGCAGCAATGAAGACCCAATGCAGCCAAAAATAAATAAATAAATAAGAAAAATATATCAGATTTGTGTTTACCAGAGGCAAGGTGTTAGGGTAGTGGGAATTGGATGAAGGTGGTCGAAAGGCACAAACTTCCAGTTAATAGATGAATAAGTTCTAGGGATGTAAAGTACAACATGATAAATATAATTAACCCTGCTGTATGTTGTATATGAAAGGTGTTGAGAGTAAATCCTGAGTTCTCATCACAAGAAAAACATTTTTTTTCTATTTCTTTAATTTTGTATCTATGTGAGATGATGGATGTTCACTAAACTTACTGTGATAATCATTTCATGGTGTATGTAAGTCAAATCATTATGCTGTACACCTTAAACTTATACAATGCTGTATGTCAATTATATCTCAATAAAACTGGAAGAAAAAAAATTTCAACAATGTTGTGAATTATCCTTTCTCTGAAACTTAAAACTAACTCCTCACTGATCGAAAGGATTGTCCAGTACTTTAGACACCCCGAAAAGATATTTGTGAACTTCTTTTCTCTGTTGAATAAAAATGAGATTCAATAATGATTAAAAAAAAAAAGGAAATTAGCAAAGTGCTAACTGATTCATACGATTTACAAAGGAGGCAGGATAATGGAGATAAACATTTTTCTCACAAGGAATATATAGAATTTTATTTTAAAATAATAAAGTAATTATTGGAAAGAATAATCTTTTAGTACCCCAAATTAAGTATAATTTGGTAGCCTTACAACATATCAGATGGTCACTAATTCTTCCCTCTGCTCCGATCCACATCTACTACATAGAGAATGAATTAGAGAAGCGTATTTAGGGATCTGTTTAAGTTATCCTGGCTTGTAATAAGGTGATGGCAGTGGTTATAGAGTGAAAATGGACAGATTCAAATTATGTTTTGGAAACAGAATCAAGAGGATTTGCTGATGCATTGGTTGTAGGGGATAGGGAAAAGGAGGAATGATGATGCCAAGGTTTTGGGCCTGAACAACTGGGTGGAGGGTGGTTGTTTAAACTGAGATGAGGACGCCTTGGGGAGGTGAGAGAGAAACTCTTTTGGACGAGCAAAAGGCATGGAAATGGCTGTTAAAGGAGAGAGAAGATCGGAAGTTATGTTTTGCATATTGTCGAAGGTAAAAATGTTACTGAGTCCAAGCTTGCTCTGCTTGCCGCACAACAGGCCAATAAATCAGGAGACGAGGTGTTGAGGCAAAGAATACATTTTATTCAGAAAGTTGGAAGACTGAGAAGATGGCAGAGTAATGTCTCTAAAAAACCATCTTATTGGGGCTTGGATGCCAGTTTCTTTTATAGAACAGAGAGGGGGAGGAGGTGGGGAACTAAAGTAAAAAGGCCATAACTCTCGCAAATATCTCTTAGAATGGACAGCCTCGGGGAGGGGATGTGTTAATTTCTTCTTTCTTGCAGCCATCCACAGGTGGACAGGGTCAGGATACTTCCCTGAACAAAGGCACTTCCCTTTAACATTCAAGCAGAGGGGCAGGGTTCCCTGAGGCAGGCCATTATGTATGATTATAATAACAAAAGCAACTAAAAGCAAAGGTTAAAGTCAAAGAACAGATCCAACATGGAGTCAAAATTGGCTCTTCCCTGTTACAGGGTGATTTTGTAACTGAACAGAACCCTATGAGGCCTTCCCAGAACAGACCCCTCCCCCATATCCTCTGCTTTAGCTCTTCTCTGAAGTGTCTAGATAATAGTATCTGATGTACATTTCCAGAGTTGTTTTACAGATGCTAAAACCCTCACCAAATGGAAAAAGTTAACTACTTGATGACATGAGCATGTAGCCCCCAGGCCTACTGCCGGCTACCGATTGATAATATTAACCCTTGTGACACCACCCTGTTACCATCAACCAATCAGAGAATTGTGCCTGAGCTGATCACTTACCCTGGGACACCCCTCCCTCACCTTGCCTTTAAAATGCTTTGCTGAAACTCATCCAGGAGTTCGGGCTTTTTGAGCACTAGCTGTCCCTAACTCCTTGCTTGGTGCCCTGAAATAAATGCTGCGATTTCTTCATCACAACCTAGTAGATTGGTTTTACTGCTGCAGGTGAGCAGACCCAAGTTTGGTTCTGTAACAGTTTTACTGTTGGGGTTGTTTTTATAATCAGGGAATCTCTATGTCTAAAGATTAGTTCAGCTAATCATTTATGAGACCAAGAATGTGAATTTGGAGGGTCTGTGTCTGGCCTTATCACAGGTAAATGATAGAGTCACTTGTGAGTGACTCTTCAGGGAGTCATGAGAAAGAATGGACAATCTAAGTCATATGGAGAAGGGTCTTTCTTTGTAGTAAGCTGTTTCTGGAAAACAAACTTTGGTAAGGGGGATTACCTGTCACTGTTTTCTAGGAGCACAGGGCTCATGTAAAGTCAACACTGTCAGTATGTTATACTTGAGATATTTGTGAGATCCCAAATAGAGATGGCAAGCAGGTAGTTGGATATATGAGTCAGGAATCTGGGAGAGAGGTCCAAGGCTGGAAATATATATTTGAAAGTTCTCAACATTATAGGTGATATTTAACACTATGGGACTTGGTATGATCACTAAAGGAGAAATTGTATATAGAGAAAAGAGGGTCTAAGATAGAGCTCCAAGGAACTATAACCATAAACGTTAAGTAGAGGAGAAGGGCACAATATGAGAGAGATATAACCATGATGTGGGAAACAGGAGAGTTCGGTGTCATGGAGGCCAAGAGAGGAGAGCCTTTCAGGAAAGGGAAAGTGGAGAAGTGCACTGAAAGATGTGGAGAATTAAAATCAGGGCAGTGACCATTAAAACTGATGAGGAAATTAAAGGAAGGATTCTTTTCTTTTAAGATGAAAGATGCTTCTGAACATGTTTTTTATGCTGATGGGAATAAAATAGGAGAGAGGGTAAAAAAACTGATGATACAAAAGAGGTGGGTGATGGCTAGTTCTTGAGATGGGATCCAGAATATAAGTAGAAGTACTGGGCTAGAGGAAGGGCCTGGCCAATAATACAGTAAGAGAAAGGGATTAAAAGATGGAAGGACAGAAGTCTGAAGATTTCATGGGAGAAGAAAGGAAAGATGCCATTTATTTTTGCAATGAAGTATGGATGGAGGTAATCCACTATGGAGGAGGAAGGGGAGTAAGAGGTTATGAAATGAAACAAGTGTACAAGGGAATGCAGTGGAAGAGCAAGCCCAACAGAGAAAAATAGGACAGGATTGTTGGGTAGTGTTAAGTTCCCATTTGAGGTCTGAGTTTGAGTTTAAAGAGAAACCACTCAACCTGGTTTTGGGCTTTTGTCCAGCAGTGTTCAGCTACTTGGGTGTAGGCATGAAGAAGACTGAGAGGGTTTATTAAAGGTTGTGATTTTATTACTTAATGTACAACAGAGGAAAAGGGGCTAGGTTGTTGTAGATATTTTCAAGAAAGTGATTACATAACGTGTATATCCTGACCTTGTCCTATGGGTGGAAACCTTAGGATGGTTTTCTTCAGTTTCGTAAGTTGCTAGTGGGGATTTCACTTCCTTATCTCCCCATCCCCCAGTCACCCATCTTGTCCAGGGTCCCACTTTCTGGAGATGGAAGTGGAGCTTAGGAGTGTTTGGGGCCATGGAAGAGGAAGTCATCCAAATATAGTCCCATGGGCTGAGCAGACTTAAGGTGATTGCTTTTATGCAATATGGAGAAGGCAGCTGCCTCTAAGATACCCTCTCCCAAGAAAGGCAAGTAATACACCCGTCATCACTGGCAAGGTGTGGCATCCTCTGTCACAGCAAAGTAGGATCTTCTGGATTAGGAATAAGGATAGAAATTGATATAGGGATACAGTTCAATTCCAGTTACAGTTAGGCTTAGGGTTGGGTTTAGGGCTGGATTTGTGGGTCTTCCTGGTGCCAGGCAATGGTACAGTCTTTCGAGGTGAACTCTTCTTTTTCTCCATGTAGTACCCAAAGGTCTAGGAAGCCCCACTAGCCATCTTCCTCCCTCTCCCACTCCAAAATCTTGAAAACCCTTGATGCCCCATCTAGTTTTTCACCAGTTCTTTGTTTATTGATTAAACTTTACATACTACCTTTATATGCACAAAGCTTTGTTTTTTGCTTCTTACAAATGAAAAGCTTTGACTTTATAGCTATTGTGTCAAAAATGGACTTCAAGAGCCTATTTTGGAAGTAACAATCCCAAACATCCTGGAAGCAACAGGTGCTTTAGGGTCTGCTAGTCTTGTTTGGATTTCTATAATGAAGTGTGAAAAAATAAGCACAAACATATTTTTCAGAGATTTATATCATTACAGCTGAGTGGGGAAAAAAAGATGTTAAAGAGTATGTTTTTTTGTTTGTTTTACCGGTACGCGGGCCTCTCACGGCTATGGTCTCTCCCGTTGCGGAGCACAGGCTCCGGACGCGCAGGCTCAGCAGCCATGGCTCACGGGCCCAGCCGCTCCGCGGCATGTGGGATCTTCCCAGACCGGGGCACGAACCCGTGTCCCCTGCATCGGCAGGCGGACTCTCAACCACTGCGCCACCAGGGAAGCCCTGTTTTTTTTTAATGTTTTAATTCACAAGAAATTTATTATAATTGTGGTTGTCTCTGAGTAAGGGAGAATGGATGCCTGAGGGACTGTGGAGGAAGGGGGCCTATTAAAATAAATTTCCTACAACACTTCATTGTGAAAAATTTCAAACATATAGACAAGCTGAAAGATTTTACATAGAGAACACTAGTAAACCCACCCCCAGATTCTGTCATTAACATTTTTGCTACACTTGCTTTGTCCCCTTTCTATGCAACCATCAATCCATCTTATTAGGACCTCCCAGGTGGTCCAGCCGTTAAGACTCCGCACTCCCAATGCAGGGGGCTCAGGTTCAATCCCTGGTCAGGGAACTAGCCTGCATGCCGCATCTAAAGATCCTGCGTGCCACAACTAAAGCTCTAGCCTGCATGCCACAACTAAAGATCCTGCGTGCTGCAACTAAGACCCGGCTCAGCCAAATAAATAAAATTAAATATTTTAAAAAATCCATCTTTTTTGGATACATTTCAAAGCAAATAGTAAACATAAGTTATCCCTAAATTCTTCAGCATGAATATCATTAACTAAACTCAAATTTTGTTTACTCTTTTTTCTTTTGAATGAGATGGAAAAATCTTAAGGGTACACTGGCTGAGTTCTGACAAACGCATACACTTGAGTAACCCAAATACCTACCACAACACAGAACATTAAATTACCCCAGGAAGAGGAAGGAGGCTTACTTTTAACTGTATTCCTTTTAGCACCTTCTGAATTTTATATTATGTGCTTCTGTTCTCTATCTTTAAATAAATTAAATATTTAAGCATTTAAAATATTTAAACATTTTAATAATGATGGTTTATAGAGTCTAAACTGGATGAGGAAGAAAGTGAAGACAGGAGGGGATGATAGGTAACAAGGAAGTGGTGGGGTAAATGGAAAGAAGAACTCATTTGAGATTAGACTTTTGTAGCCGTGGTGTTTCAAGAACAAGCGAGTTGGGAGAAAGAAATGTCTTGTTAGACAGTGGGATATTTGAAACTGTTTTCAAAAGTAGTCATAAGTTCAGAGCGTGATCATAGGAATAGTACTCTCATAGGATAGTAGCCCCCTCCAAACCATATGCTCTGAACTGCACATTGTATTTTACCCTTGCAGTATTTACCACAACTCCAATTAAGCAACATTTGGTTTGTATAACTATGCTTAATATCTAGCTCCCTTATTAGACTATAAACTCCAAGAGGGCAGAGGTCTTGTCTGTCTCATTTAATCCTATATTTCCAGTGCCTAGTACATAATAGGTACTCAAACAAGTATTAAATACTTAATTGGATTCTTTAAACAGGGTCATTAATTTATGAATTAATTCAATTGTTATAGCACAGCTTGTCACCTAACTTTTTTTTTATGGTACATAAAGTTGGTTATAATTCAATCAACTTACACTTTAAATTAAGCAGTAGAGTTGGACTAGGGTTGAAGACAACCCAGTTTCACTGGAAAAGGGAACCATAATTATATAAAGTTTATTCCGGACTAGGCCTTTTCTCTGACCCAGCTGTGACCTTGACCAGAGAGAAGCCTCCATTTTCCCATCTGTAGAACAAAGATGACCTCTAAGAGTCATCCCTATGTTGACAATCTGGCAGGACATTACAGGCCTAGTGGCTCTGAATCCTTGTTCTACCACATAGTCATTGTTTAATCATGCCTAGATTACTCTCTAATATAATCACTGTAAAATGTGGGGTAACTAGGTGGCATGATTGTGCTGATTTAATGAGATAGTACAAAAATTTTCTAAATTACCCTTCTCCTTCTATTCACTACACAGTAGTCAGAATGATCATGTTGGAATGGGAGTTTGATCATACCACTCCCTCTTCACAAGCCTGCAATGAGAAGCCTGCAATGATTGCCCATCTCACTCAGAATAAAAGCCTGTCTTTACTGTGGTCCACGAGGCCCTATAAGCCCTTATGCTCTTCTTACTCTCTGCTCTGAACACCAACCTTCTTACTGTTCCTCTGACACTCTGGGCAACTTGCCACCTGTGTTTCCCCCTATTTGGAATGCTCTTCTCCTGCATATGTCCTGGTCTTCTCCCTTATCTCTTTCAAGTCTTTTTGCTCAAATGCCATCTTCTCAGTGAGACCTACTTGGATCCCTCTATTTAAAACTGCAAACTAGGGACTTCCGTAGTGGTGCGGTGGTTAAGAATCCGCCTGCCATTGCAACGGACATGGTTTGATCCCTGGTCCGGGAAGATCCCACATGCCTTGGAGCAACTAAGCCCATGTGCCACAACTACTGAGCCTGTGCTCTAGAGCCTTCGGGCCACAACTACTGAAGCCCACGTGCCTAGAGCGCGTGCTCTGCAACAAGAGGAGCCACTGCAATGAGAAACCCGCGCACCACAATGAAAAGTAGTCCCTGCTCGCCGCAACTAGAGAAAGACCGCGCGCAGCAACGAAGACCCAATGCAGCAAAAAAAAAAAAAAAAAACAAAACACTGCAAACGTCATTACTTTTGCCTGCTTTATTTTACCCTATAGCTCTTATTTATCTCTGTACTTCTCTTACTTATTTCTAATATATTATGTGTCAATGAACACAGTTTGGAAACGTGTATAATACTAGATATATTCTATATCTATATAGGTTCTATATATAGAGTATATTCTCTTTCTTCTCCTAGTGGTTTGAGGTCTGAAGGGATAAAGCTTAGGGGTTTATGGCTTAGGATATTCTAGGATAATGTGCCTTCAGGTAATCCAAGATTTATATTCATTACCTGAATAACCTCTTATAGATGATTTCACTGCCAGGCACTCTTGAGTAGAAATATTAATAGTTAACACTTTCGTGCATGCATTTATTCATTCATGCAAACAAATATTTAGTGGGTGCCTTCTATGTGCCCTTTCTTCTTGAAGACAGCTAGTACAAGCATTTCATTCGGGAATCCCCCGAGGCGGGGGATGAGGGAATACGTCTAGTCCCGCCAGCAGAGGGCGTGCTTTCGCACTCTCCGCAGCCTCCCGGCCCACGAGGCTTTCAGGCTCCCACGCTCGCTCCCTAGCGCGGCCCCGCCCGCCGCATCACGTGACTCGGCCACCGAACCAGAGCTGCAGGGCCCAAGCCGGGCTAAGTTCGTTGCCGGTGGCCTCTGCGGGTGCAACCACAAAGGGTAATCCGAAGGAGTGGGGGGGGCTCGCGAAGTCGATGCTTCCTCTTCCAATTCAGGTCGGCTCCCGTTACCTTCTCACCATTCGCCGTTGCTATCTTCCTGAGCGTTTGCATGAGCTCTTTCGTCTGGGGAGGCTCCGGTGACCATGTAGGGGGGAAAAGTGAGGAAGCTCCAGGTGCCTGGGACTAGGTCACCGCTGTTGGCACGCCGCCCCGGCTCCCCCCACATCTCCACTGCGGGCCGGTGGCCCCGTCAGCCCAGGTGGAAACTCCGGCCTGCAGTTGTGGCCTGGCAAGGAGCGCCACGAAATCTCGCGCCGTCTCGCGAGAGTCTAAGTTGAAGGAACATGGCGACGTCTAATCTGTTAAAGGTAAGACCCTCAGTCCAGCTTGGTTTTTACCCTGGGGGCGCTGGGTTCAGCTCTTAGGGAATGGCTCGGCCCAGGTTCAGCGGCAAAATGTGGGAGTGTTCAGGGGTTGCCTACCGGAAGGGAAGCCAGGGAGGCTGCCGCCGAGGACCGGAACGCGGGTCTTCGGCCTTGGGGTGGAGAGGCTCTGGTTGTCCCTCTTGCCGGTTGACCGGTGTGTGAAAGGACCTGCCGAGGGCTGGAGGGGACCAGTGCTTTCAAGGGACCAGCTCTGGCCTGGGGCCGCAGAAGAAGGGTGGTGCCGGGTCCTGAAAGATAGGGCAGTTAGTATTCTTGGCGTCTCAGCTTCTTCTGAAGCGAGAGCCTAAGGCGCAAAGAAGGAAAATCCAAGAAAATGTTCCATAACAGGTTTTAATGACTGGACCCCCACCTCCTCAATTTCTGTTCTCATTCTGCCTGCATGAAACTACAAGTCAGACAGCAGTGCCTGTCACCTCACTCCCTCCCTTATCTGCATGCTACTCCTTCCCTCCTATCCTCCCTTTCTTAAGTTCATATTTTACCCTTTTTTCCTTAGGAAACTGTTCCTCAACCCCATTACAGCACACAACCAGATGATTACTGTGGAAGCACTACCATCGTTTTATGGGTTAGGATAGTTGCCTTATCAAAGAAAACGGTTAAATTTAGTTTTATGTATTTGGGATAGCAAGGGAGATGTAGGCCCAGAGAGGCAGATTCTCTACCATCAGTTAAAAAGTTTGGAGGAGAAGAAGGAAGACATGGCACTAGTTTCTGCTATGCTGTCTTTGTAATAGGAACCTTTTGCCTTAAAAGTATTGACTGAAATGGGGGTAGTGATTAGCTCAGGGAACACAAACACAAAGGATGAACTACTCCTCCCTCAAACCCATTATTAGGCCTTCAGACAGTGTGGATTGATAATAGAAAATAATAGAACAGAAAATATATTAAAATTTACTGTAACCTCACTCATATCTTCTTTAGACTACTACACTGTTAGCTACACTGTTAACTGTTTAATACATGGGACTGTCTCCTAAAATGTAGACCTAATTTTACTAATTTAAGAGGCAATATATCTTTTAAAAGGGGAAGGACCTAGAACTTGACTGAATTTCTGCCACTTAGAAGCTGTATGACTTTGGGCAAGTTTCTAAACCTCTCCGTGCCTGAGCTTCTTCATCAATACAGTGGCATTATCAATAGCACCTATTTCATAGGAGCATTGTGAAGATTGAGTTAATATATGTAAAATCTTAAAACAGTGACTGGAACTTAATTAGCACCCAATAAACATAAATTGCTAGAGTTACTATTTCTGCTGCTTCTCTAAGAAAACAAATTCATGGGAATTGAGTAACCCACTCTCTACTCTTCTTTTATAACAGTATAGCAAAGCTCTAATGTGTTAATTCAGAAAGAAAACTTTAACTTATTAATTCAGAAAGACTCCTGTTAATGCATCTGTGTATTTACATAAGCAGTAGTGTATGTTATTAATTGAAATGTGTTTAAGAAGTAATTGAATTCCTTATTCTTTGTGAATTTTTGACTTGTTGATTACCTGGATATAAAGCAAGGTCTTTTTTCCTCCCAGATTTCTCTCTCAGAAAAGAGTGAGTCACTTTATTCTACTCCATACAAAGCCTTACAAAGGATTGTTTGGAGGAGATATAAGTCTGAAGCTACTTCAGTCAATACTAGTAAGTGGTTACCTAGTAGAGATTGTGAATCGACATCTATAGCACACACCTACCTATAGAATGAAAAAACTGCCTGAATGTCTAGAAATCGGCACTTAGGACTTAGGTTAAAAAGATCGTAATTCAAGCAGTTCTGTAACTCAAATAACTTTTATAAATGAAAGGAAAGTGATAACGCTTTGACAAACTGGTAAAAGACTCAGTCTCTTTAGTGAACATGAAGAGATGCCAAAGATACACTGGAAAATTTTCAGCAAAATTATTTAATGAAGTGTTAAAAAGGGAGAAAAAGAATTTCTAAATATTTTATATAGTATGTGATTTTAAATATGTACGACTAACATAATAAAATGGATATTATAAGTAGACATTTGATTCTTTTATCTGTATCACCAAAAGTTTATGTATTCAAGGTGGCCAGAAAATCTTTTGTATTTCTTTTTTCTCTCCTCATTGCGGGGGTGGGAGGCTGGAGGGGAATTGCCTTGTGTTTATACATTTAGAAGTAGTTAATTAAAAAGTGGGGAAGTTTGTCCTCTTGGAGAAATGCAGTAAGATCCTAACAGAATTCATAGGATCATTTAAATTCAAGTCTGGAGGAAGGTGTGTGAGAGGAATGGAGTGGGAGTTTGGGGTTAGCAGATGCAAACTAGTATATAGAGAATGGATAAACAGCAAGGTGCTACTATATAGCGCAGGAAACTATTCAATATCCTATGATAAACCATAATGGAAAAGAATATGAAAAAGAATGTGTGTGTGTGTATGTGTCTGTGTCCGTGTGTGTGTGTGTGTGTGTGTGTGTATATATATATATATATAAAAGTGAATCACTGCTGTACAGTAGAAATGAACACATTGTAAATCAACTGTACTTCAATTTAAATAAATAAATAAATTCAAGTCTGGTAGTACCTTGAATAGAGATAGAGCTGGCTGGGGAGTGGCCAACTTAGCCTCATTTCCTTTTTTGACAGGATTAATAGGTTAGTTCATTAGACAAATGCCTTAGACATTGCGTGGTTAGATTTCATCAGAGCATATTTGACAGAATTATCATGTCTTATGGTCAAAATGGAGGGATGTGGGCTAGATGAGAATACAGTTTGAATTTGATTATCAGGTAAACAGCTGTACCTGAAGAATGATGAGTAATAAATCATCAACCCTGAAGGGAGGCCTTTAGTGTCCTGCTGAAAAAATATGTCCTCTTCCTGTGTACCAGTAACCTGGTTGGAGTTAAGTTTATTGAATTTGTGGATGAAGAGTTCGAAGGGATAGCTAATAAGTTTATGAAAGATAACAAGGTTCAGAACTTTGCTGTGAAACTTGAAAGTCAGAACACAATGCGATAAAAACCACCTACTTATTTCATATTGGAATTTGATTGTAATAATAATTATATTTACTAACGTAAGTGGGCTGTTGCTGGGTTTTGGAAATCTTTTGGATATACAAATATTTGTGTTGTACAATTTTACATATACAGTTATCAGTTGCTTGGGGGTTTATATCTCCCCAAACCTTTCAATATTACTACTTTAAGTTTGCTGTTTTAACATATAATTCTCCTTGTTCCTTTACTTTTGCCATTACCACCTAGGCCTTCAGTGCACATTTTCTTCATTTCCAAGTGATGATCCTATTCCAAATAGCTGTTGTTGAAATCTTATTTTGTTAAACCTAACCCTGTTTAATTCTTAGCACATTACTTTATCCAGCTGTTTGAATGCCCTTAACTTTCTTGATCAATAATACCACAACCTTTTCTAGTTTCCCCTATATTCTCCTCTTTTCCAAGGCACCTGCTACATTGCCTGCTTCCACTTGTTCTTGTTCAGCCTTCTTTTTCCCCCCAGGACTTAGCAGCATGTCTCCTGTTATTTTGTTTCAGTCTCCTTTATTCTCACTTCTATGAGGATAAGAAAGTTCACCTATCCCCCTCATATAAACTTAACCTGTACTCTGCTTTGGCTTCAAACCTCTGCCCTTTTCTCTCTTTCCATTCACTGTCATAGTTCTTAGAAAAGCAGCCCCCAATTGCTTCTTTTATAATTCTTCACCTTTTTCCTTAATTTATTATGACTTGGCTCTCCCCGTACCCCTACCCAATTATATTAAAACTGTCAGTCTCAGGATCACTAGCAACCTCCTGATTGCCAAAGGAGATTCTCCCTGGATACATTCATCCTCTATTCTGATATTGTTGCTTGCTTGCTACTTAATGCTTCCCTTTTGGTTTTATGCCATTCTCTACTTGGTTTCCTATCTCTCAAATCTCATGTGTTTTTCACCTCTCCTCCCCAGTATAATTATTTCTCAGGATTTAATCTTCATCCTTTTTCTGTCTTTGTACTTTTTTTTTTCTGGGTCAGTCTTAACTCCCATGATTTCACTATTTTTATCTCTTAACTCTGATCTGAGGACTAGACCAAAACACAATGCTGACCATATCACTTTCCAGCTCATTTTTTAAAAAACTACTTATCTATTTGGTTGCGCCGGGTCTAAATTGCAGCAGGCAGGCTTGCTCCTTAGTTGCGGCTCCAGGGCTCCTTAATTGCAGCTTGCCAGCTTTTTAGTTGCAGCACGTGGGCTCCTTAGTTGTGGCATGCATGTGGGATCTAGTTCCCTGACCAGGGATCGAACCTGGGCCCCCTGCATTCGGAGTGGATTCTTATCCACTGCACCACCAGGGAAGTCCTGCTCATATACCTTTGATAGTTCAAGTTCTTTGAGATCTTTCTAGCTGTGTCTTCTCCCTAATACCTCTCTCCTCCCTCTCCCCCCCCCCTCTCTCTCTCTCTCTCTCTCTCTCTCTCTCTCTCTCTCTCTCTCTCACACACACACACACACACACACACACACACACACACGCGCGCGCACACACCCACGCACACACGCACACACACACACACCCTTACCCCTCCCTCTACCTGGCTAGTTACTTCTTGATTTACTGCATACCAGAGTCTTCAAGACTTTTTGTTTGTTGTTTCGTTGTTTTTTTTTTTTTAATATTTATTTATGGGCACATGGGCTTTCCTCTAGTTGCGGTGTGTCAGTTTTCTCTCTCTAGTTGTGGTGCATGGGCTCCAGGGCACGTAGGCTCTGTAGTTGTGGCACGCAAGCTCTCTTGTGTGAGCTCAGTAGTTGTGGTGTGTGGGCTTAGTCGCCCTGTGGCATGTGGGATCTTAGTTCCCCGACCAGGTATCGAACCTGTGTCCCCTGCATTGGAAGGCAGATTCTTTATCACTGGACCACCAGGGAAGTCCCTCTTTGCTGTTTCTCCTGTCAGGAATCCCCCCCCCCCAGTATTACCCTGTCAAAATCCTATTTAGTCATCAAGACCCAGCCTAGATACCTCCTTTCTTCGTCTTTTTTTTTTTAATTTTTAAAATATGTATTTATTTATTTGGCTGTGCCGGGTCTTAGTTGTGGCATACAGAATCTCCGTTGCCGTGTGCAAGATCTTTAGCATGTGGGATCTAGTTCCCTGAGCAGAGATTGAACCTGGGCACCTTGCATTGGGAGCGCAGAGTCTTAACTGCTGAACCACCAGGGAAGTCCCCCTCCTTTCTTTTTAGTGTTCTCATTTGGAATTTAATTGTTGCTTACTCTGCACAGGCATAGCACTGCATCAATCTATTCTAGCACTTAACATTTTTTAAAATTTAATTAATTAATTTATTTATGGCTGTGTTGGGTCTTCGTTTCTGTGCGAGGGCTTTCTCTAGCTGTGGCAAGCGGGGGCCACTCTTCATCGCGATGCGCGGGCCTCTCACTGTTGCGGCCTCTCTCGTTGCAGAGCACAAGCTCCAGACGCGTAGGCTCAGTAGTGTAGCACTTAACATTTTGCCTTCTGTATTAGTTACAGGATATGTTTACATATATATCTAACTCCCTTTCTAGATTGTAAGCAGTATTAGTTTAGGGACTTCATAATCTGTTGATGCTTTAACCATTTAGCACAGTGATTACTCGTGGTAGGTGCTCCATAAATGAGTGATAGTTGATTGAAAAGAGAAGTCTAGTGCATGCATTGTAGATGCTCAGTAAATGAGTGTTGATTGGTTAAAGGGAGGAATTTTCTGCCTTTATTCCCTTCTAAGTAGATCTAGAGAGGGGGAGAGAGGGGAGTAGAGGTATAAAACCAACCCACAAGGCAATCCAAACTTAAAACTGAAATATGGAGGACACTACTTTTTTCAGTGGAAACTTTTTTACCCTTTGAGAGGAAAGAAAATGGAAATAGAAAGGAGTAGTTCAAAGTGTGTGTAGAATTTATTTTTTATTTAAATAATTTTATAGACACATGTGCAAGGCACCGGGATGCAAAGATAATGCAGAACAATGTCCATGCTCTTTGGGAATTATACTACTACAGATACTAAAGGAGATAAAGTACTAATGATTTGTTTTAAGGCAAGAACTTTAGGAGTGCTATGAGTTGTATTGGTCCCTCATAGACATAGGAGATCACTGCTGGTGGGATGATCAAGGAAAGTTTTATGGAGAAAGCATTAGAGCTGGATTTTGAAGAATAGGTAGACTTTTTGTAGGTGATGATTAGGGGAAAATTTGGTAGAACATGCTTGGCAAAGAATATGGATGTGATACCAAGATTTGAATAGTGTCAGTGAATGTGGTTAAGATACACAACTGGATAATTCTTTTTAATGTCTATTTAAACATAAATGAGAGCCTTATTTAGAACCCAACTTTTCATTGGGTTGATGGAAATTGCCCTTTTGAATGGACATCTAAGAGGAATGTGATCCTTAGGGCCACCTTCCTTCACTCCACTGGCCTGTCCTAGAGACCTGGTTACATTTGACACTCACAGCCGAGGGAGAAAACCAATTCGAGGGTGTGTAGATTGGCCATCACTAGAGGTGGGAGTGGGAATAGAGGACTAAATCATCACTTACTATAAAACTGTGATAAATATAAATGTGAAAATCTTTCATGTTCTGTGAAAATATAAATGAGTGAGCAGTTACCATAATCTGGAGGTGATATATGTAAATTAAAGCTACTAACAGGAAGTGGCAGTTTAAGGTACACTTTAGAGATCAGTCATTTATCAATGGATTAGAAGAGAGGAATTTCAGACTGCAGGAGGTTTTCAAGAGGACACTAGGCATCCATCTGGTGGACAGAGAAGAAGGGTGGAAAAGAGAGACAGACAGGTGTTTCTTATTAGGTATTTTGTTAGGGTCCTAGTGAACCTAAGTTGTATCACAGAAAGTCATGACTCTTGCCTTGGTATAGTGATAGAGTAAATTGGTGCCTTATAGGCTCTGTAAACAAGTAAACAAGTTACAGCTCAGGTTAAAACGTTGGTCATTATACATGGAGTACATAGAGGTAAGTAACATCAAGGATATTTGATCTGTATAACTGGGCTCGTTCATTCCACAGATACATTAGTATCCACTCTGTGCTGAATCCTATTCTAAGTGTCAGTGATACAGCAGTGAATAAGACAGACAAGGTCCCTAGTGTTTGGAGCTTATATGCTAATGCATAAGTACTAACACCAGAGAAATAAGTTAACACATTGGGAAGTTTTTATAGTAATGAGGTCTGTGATGAAAACAGTATAATCAAGAGTGCTCAGAAGATGGTGCCACTATTTTACTTACTTATTTACAGCAGAAAATAATTTTTTCCCCTAAATACAGCTTTCAATTATGTTCTGTTGAATTTTCCTTCCCTGCTATTTGATGACATTTCAGCCAGATCCCATAGTTTTCCGTTTTTTTTTTTTTAAGTACTGTTTAGGGAATTTCCTGGAGGTCCAGAGGTTAGGACTCCATACTTCCACTGCGGGGGGGCTCGGGTTCGATCCCTGGCTGGGGAACTAAGATCCTGCAAGCCGAGCGGTGCAGCCAAAAATTTAAAAAAGTACTGTTTAGTCTGAATTAAAATTTCATTCTCATAGCCAATCAAAGTAACTGTCCTACCTGCTCAAGACCTTGGCCCTGGATCTGCAGAAAGGAAAAGGGAATGACATTCTTCTTAAGTTGACTTGGGAAGGCTTCTCTGAGGTGACAGTAACACTGAGACCCAAATGATTTGCTTTCTAGGCAAAGGTCTGAGGTGCAGTGGTGAGCTTGGCATATTTGAGTAACACCTTTAAAAGGGTGGTGTGGCTGGAACATATTGAGAATTGCCAGTATTCGAATATATACTGTAGTTTTGTGGTTCTTTTGTTTAATGGGGATTGCAAATGTGGTTTTTGTTTTTTGTTTTTTGTGGTACACGGGCCTCTCACTGTTGTGGCCTCTCCCGTTGCGGAGCACAGGCTCCGGACGCGCAGACTCAGCGACCATGGCTCACGGGCCCAGCCGCTCCACGGCATGTGGGATCCTCCTGGACCGGGGCATGAACCCATGTCCCCTGCATCAGCAGGCGGACCCTCAACCACTGCGCCACCAGGGAAGCCCTCTATTACTTTTAAAACATTTTGCAAGCCAGTAGGGTTTTCTGTTTCTCATGTGTTTATTTAAGCACTCCTATTTTTTAACATAGTACCAAATTTTATATTTATACATAAGCAGTTATACCTCTACTCTTTCTTGGGATCAGGTAACATGGAATTGTAGATGAATTCATTGCTTGAAAAAGCAGTTTTGAATTTCAGTGGGAGGTGTGCAGATTTTTAAATCAATGATATATTCTAGAAAGATCTATATAGCATCTTTCATTACTGACCTATAACACCTCCCTCCACTCCAATATATTACAAAAAATTATTTTTTTTCTGTAATTTACCTTCTTCCTAGTGCACGTTTGTTTATCTTTGAAACAACCACCAGGGCTATAAATAAGAGATTGTGGGACTTTACTGTCAAAATTGTTTTAGAACTGATACTTCTACTAGGGAATATTTTTCAGGTAAAGCTGAATGTAGTTTATTTGGGTCTGGGCAACCAACATGTTATATTAAGAGATCCTGATTTCTTTGTACTGATTAGAGCAGGGAAAGGGAGCTGAACCTTTGTTCACCTGTTTTTCTTTTCATTTTTCTTTACCGTTTTTATCCTCTCCTAATTGTTTGTGAGAAACTTTACACTGATTTTTTTTTTTAATATTTATTTATTTATTTTGGCTTCGCTGGGTCTTAATTGTGTCTCGTGGGATCTTCGTCGTGGCATGCAGGATCTTTTTAGTTGTGGCATGTGGACTCTTAGTTGCAGCATGCATGTGGGATCTAGTTCCCTGACCAGGGATCAAGCCCAGGCCCCCTGCATGGGGAGCTTAGAGTCTTAACCACTGGACCACCAGGGAAGTTCCTACACTTTTTTTTTTCCCCTCAGCCCTCGGGGTTTTACATTAAGTAAAAAGCAATTCAGTAGTAGGTAAGCTTTTATCTTACTTAAAATAAGGAAAGAAGAAGGGAGAACGCAGGGAAAAAGAAATGAACCCCAAGAGTTACAACTTCAACATTTGCTTTTATTGGACAGTACATCCAAAATGCATCACCTCTTATAAACCATCCAACTCAAATGCATTATTCCCCTGGCATTTTTTTTCTATGGTCAGTGATTCCACCAGCCATTCATTCAAGTCAGAAATCTGAGAGCCATGTTATATTATCCAACAGGCAGAGCAAGCACGTGTCCATTATCCACAATTTAAGAAATACTGTACTGGAAAGTGAATTACTTGAGGACCTTTCATTTATGTGTCCCAGTGACTAGCATAATTCTTCATGTACAGCAGGTAGTCAGATGTTTGTTGAATGAATAAGTGTAGTAATGAATGATTAAGAATCCCACCCCCAAAATAAGTTCAAACTCTTTCATTAGTAGTTATTTTTTGTCCTTAAAATTAGTTGTTTGGGTTTTTAAAAGTACAAGCATTGTCAGAATTTGTTAAAAAATTTTTTTTACCTCTATGAAAGAATCCTAAAAGCTTTTTTTTTTGACTCATTTATGGGTCAAAAGAAACCTAAAAGTTTTAAAGGGAAGTGGAATGTGAAATTTTTCATTTCAGTGGAAAAATGTGTCCTCCCACTCCCCCACTATGTTTAAAGAGAAATATGTCTTTTATGTAGTGATGCTTCCACCTTATGGCTTCTAGATAATTGCCACTAAATTTTTATAATCATAGATTTTTTTTTTCCTTCAGTTTATAAGCCTGATGAGGTGAAGCCAAGGGCTGGATCTGGCCCATAGGTTAGAAGTCCTACCATTCCTCTTCCAGGAAAGGTCCAGGGAGTATTTAAGAATGTGGCTGTAACAGAACTAAACTGCTTGGATTTGACCCCTTGCCCTGCCACTTACTGCTTGTAACCTTAGGGAAGTAACCTAACCTAATTACAGTGTACAGTTTTTTCACCTCTTAAATGATAATAATGTCACCTAACACATAGGGTAGTTGTAAAGATTAAATAAATTAATATTTGTAGGTATATATTTAGAATAGAACCTGACACATAATTGGCAATCAGATGTTATAAGGTAAAACGATAAAAGTGATGGAGTGATCTATACTGAAGTTAAATAATAGAGGGTATAAATAGCTGAACTCATTTTATCACAGATCTCAAATGTTTGAACTACCCTTGGAAATGTAAAGGAAACTATTTAAAGATAAAAGGAAATGCTCTTTTGTACCACATTTATCACATGTACAAAATTTATTGGTTTCTATAACCCCGAATTAGCCAAATGCCATATATTTGTAATGAAAGAAATAGTAGAAAGTCTTGCAGTGGAATAATTAAGCAAAAATGTAATCAGAAATTTTTTATCATTCCAGTTTCAAGCATCCTACTCTGATTACCCTCTCCTGTTTTTCTAACTCATTCTAGTGCTTTTATTCTGATCATCCAGCTCCACTATGGTCTCCAACTCATTGATTCTGCCTCATTGTTTAATGTCTGAAATCTCTGGGTTTATAGTTTTCATCAGATTAGGAAACATTTTAGCCTTTATTTCTTCAAATATTCTCTGAATCCCAAGATTCCGGTTATATGTAGATGAGGTCATTTGATGTTGTCTCACAGCTCACTGATATTCTTTTTATTTTTAATTTTATTTATTTATTTATTGACATATAGTTGATTTGTAATGTTGCTTTAGTTTCAGGTGTACAGCACAATGATTCAGTTATATATATTCTTTTCCAGATTCTTTTCCCTTATAGGTTATTACAAAATATGGAGTATAGTTACCTGTACTATAAAGTAGGTCTTTGTTGGTTATCTGTTTTATTTATAGTAGTGTGTATGTGTTAATCCCGAACTACTAATTTATCCCTCCCTAATACTTGTTTTTAAACAACTTTTGTTTCTGTGATGTTCATGCTTTCTGCTATTTTCTTAAATGTGTGGAGTGTATTCATAATAGCTAGTTTAACATCATTGTCTACTAAAACTATCATCCACGTCATTTCTGGGTCAGTTTCCTTTGTTTGGTTTTTCTCTTGATGGTGAGTTTATATTTTCCTGCTTCTTTGCCTGCTTGATAAGTTTTGATTGGATGCCAGACATGTGTTTTATGTTTTAGGGGCTGGATTTTTTAAATTTCCTTTAAATATTTTGGCTGTGACACAGTTAAGTTACTTGGAATCAGTTTGATCCTTCTGAAGCTTGCTTTTAAAGTTAGAGTGGGTCCAAACAGCACCGAAGGTACGGCTACTTTGGTGTCATTATAGATGCAATACCTTTCTGAAGACTGCCAGATGCCTAGCATATTAAGGAGTGTTTCCACTCTGGCTGGCAGAACGTGAACTATTACTAGCCCTGTGTGGACTCTGGTGATTGTTTTGTCTACTCCTTTCAAATGATTATTTCCCCAGTCTCTGATAGTTTTCTCACTCACATGTATAGGTCAATATTTAATAGTCAGAGGCTTGAGTGGAGTCCTCTACATATCTCCAGAGCTCCCTGTGTGTGCAGTTCCCTTTTTTCTGATACTCTGTGCCACGCATTTTCATCACCTTGGCCTCCCCAAACTCTGAACTCTTGTCTCCTAAACTTAGTGAAACCACCAGCCTGTTTGGGGTCCTTCTGCTTATGCTCAGTCCTGGAAACTCTAGGCAGTATGCTTGGGCATTTGTAGGGCTCACCTCATTTGTTTATCTTTTCTCAGGAAACACTGTCCTGTACTCCCCTTTGGTTTTCCAGTTGTTCAAGCAGGAGGAGAAATCTGGCACCTGTTATTCTATCCTGGTTGGAAGCAGAGGGCTCTGTCTTTCATCATCCTGTTGTCCTTTCTCTTCCCCTTACCCAGCATAAATTCTCTGTTCAATCATTATAATCTCTTCCTGGAATACACTTTTGACTCCTTTGCTCCTCTCTTGTTTCACTGGGGAAAACCACAACCCTGGATCCACCTCTTCACCTTTTAGTGCCATCTATGCAGTTGAATGTTGCAGGAGAAAAAGATACACACATGCTATTTTCACTTTAAATTCATGACCACAAACTATAATTGAGCCCAGTCACACTGTACTTCCATAGTCATTTATTCTTCCACTTTCCTAGATGTCTGTTTCACATCTTTTCTCTCAAAATTTTGGCACCTCCTCCCCCATCTTCCACGGCATTTTCCTTATTTTCATATCACTAAGAAGCTGAAGCAATCAAAAAGGAACTTCTCACAGTGGTGTGGTGCCACATCTACCCTCCTACCCACATCTGCACGTACCATGTACTTTGCCTTCTCTTAGCATATAGTCACTTCCTCCATCTGTGCATTAGATTCCATTCCCTTTTGCCTGTCCAGGGCATTTAAAATTCTACAACAATTTCCTTCTTTTCTCCTACATCATCAGTATTATATCTTGGAACATACTTATCAGTATACAAACATACTGTATTCCATCTAGATGGGTGGGATGGGGGGAGGGAGGTCCAAGAGGGAGGGGATATATGTATACATATAGCTGATTCACTTCACTGTACAGCAGAAAATAACACAACATTGTAAAACAATTATACTCCAATAAAAAAAAATTTTTTTTTGATTCCCTCTTACCCTATCAGTTATCATGCTGTTTCTGTGCTCCTTTTTTTTTTTTTTTGCAGTACGGGGGCCTCTCACTGTTGTGGTCTCTTCCGTTGCGGAGCACAGGCTCCGGACGCGCAGGCCCAGCGGCCATGGCTCACGGGCCCAGCCGCTCTGCGGCACGCGGGATCCTCCCGGATCGGGGCACGAACCCGTGTCCCCTGCATCGGCAGGCGGACTCCCAACCACTGCGCCACCAGGGAAGCCCAGGGAGCTACTCTTCATTGCGGTGCGTGGGCTTCTCATTGCGGTGGCTTCTTTTATTGCGGAGCACGGGCTCGAGGCACGCGGGCTCAGTAGTTGTGGCACATGGGCTTAATTGCTCCGTGGCATGTGGGATCTTCCCGGACCAGGGCTCAAACACGTGTCCCCTGCATTGGCAGGCGGATTCTTAACCACTGCGCCGCCAGGGAAGTCCGAGCGAGTTTTATATATAGAATGTTAGAAGAGGCAATACAGAAATAAGGCATGATTGGCTAGGAGGTCAGGGATTTCCTTATAAGGTAAGCAGGTCCTATTTTTTAGGTAAGGTTAGCTAGCTAAAACTGAGTTAGAGGATTGTGATTGGTGTTCTGTTTCCTTGACAGTGAGGTGTTTCCCATATGTGCAGGCTGATTTAAGTTTAGATTTTTGATGTGGGCTGAGCCAATGGGGTGGCCTCTGTTTTGCTGTTCCAATATACAAATTAACTTTACTAGACAAAAACCTTAGAGTCAGGCTTTATTCCTTTCTCTCATCCCAGATGCTTGCTGTCAGGAAATCTTGTTAGCACTACCTTTAAAACATATAAAATCTAATTACTACTCACTACCACCCTGGTCCATGTCACTATTATTTCTAACCTTGCCTCCTACACTCAGGTTTAACACTTGCCGCTTTAATGTATTCTCAGCATAGCAATCAGGAAGATTTAAAAATATAAGTCAGATCGTGTCACTTCTTGCTCAGAATTTTTTAATGGTTCCCTATCTCACTTATGGTAGAAGCCAAACTTTTTACAATGGCAAGGCCCTACAAGATCCGGCCCTACGTTGCTTCCCTGACCTCATCCACTCTCTCCTCTGTCCTTATTTTGCTCTACTTTGAATACATCAGGCATGCTTCTACCGTAGGGTCTTTGCAATGGCTGCTTCCTCTGCCTGGAATAGTCTTCTCCCAGTTATCCCCCATGGTCAATCTCCCATCAGCTTCCCCATGGCCCATCTGTGTGTTTGAGAAGAAGAGTGCCTCTGAGGGAATTAGTTGTGCTGTAAAAAGTGAAGGATAGAGGGACAAGGATATGGCAAATGTTGAAATCCTATTGGTGAAAGAGAGCCAGTGGGTGAGATAATCTTAGACTTATTAGCTATTCTGAGTGGTAATGAAAGACTTAAGCAGAAGAGACTTGTAGCACATCAGTAAAGATGAGGCAGCCGTTAGTTAGCCATTGGAAAAATTCATAAATCAGGGTTTGTAATTTGAAGGTGTCTTCGCCTATTAATATCTTTTGTAGATAGTAGGTTTGGTGTCCTGCTGCTTAGTTTTGATTTAATTATATGCTTTTCATTTTAACAGAGAATAGGTCAAAGAACTGCTTGAACATCGTTTCTGGAATCTATTATAAAAGCTTAATAGGAAAAATTCAATTATTTAGTTTCTCCTTTAACTGAGTATTAGAGGAAAATGTTTCTGTAGTTAATCTTGTATGTTTCATCAAATAAGAGACAGTGTTTCCTGTCATTTTACCATAGCTGATAGATTTCAGAGCCTAACCAGTATTTATCTCATACCTGTTTAGTCTTCTGTACCTTTTTGATTATTTATTTATTTGTTTAGGTCTCTCACTGTTGCGGCCTCTCCCATTGCGGAGCACAGGCTCTGGACGCGTAGGCTCAGCGGCCATGGCTCACGGGCCTAGCCGCTCCGCGGCATTTGGGATCTTCCCAGACCAGGGCATGAACCCGTGTCCCCTGCATCAGCAGGCGGACTCTCAACCACTGCGCCACCAGGGAAGCCCCTATTTTTTATTTTTTTAAAAATAAATTTATTTATTTATTTTTGGCAGTGCTGGGTCTTTGTTGCTGCACGAGGGCTTTCTCTAGTTGCAGCAAGTGGGGGCTACTCTTCGTTGTGGCATGCGGGCTTCTCATTGTGGTGACCTCTCTTGCTGCGGAGGATGGGGTCTAGGCGTGTGGGCTTGCTTCAGTAGTCGTGGCTCACAGGCTTTAGAACGCAGGCTCAGTAGTTGTGGCGCACGGGCTTAGTTGCTCTGCGGCATGTGGGATCTTCCCGGACCAGGGCTTGAACCTATGTCCCTTGCATTGGCAGGCAGATTCTTAACCACTGTGCCACCAGGGAAGCCCCGTTTTTTATTTTTAATTGCAGGATTTACACTAAGTTTAATTTTGTAAGTTGCCAGAATCACTTATGGAAGTAGACCTATTTGACATTATAAAATATTCTCTTATTAAGAGGGTATTATGTTTCTCCATGTCATAGTCAAGAAAAGATTTGCATGCCCTTTCTGTGGTTCTTCCATATTTGTTTATTTGCACACCCTTTTCTCAGAGGGAAGAGTAAATGAAGAAATGATGGTTATAGGAAGATATTAACAGAAAAAGTGTAGCCAGCCATGATTAGTACATGAAGTATATACCATGGGATCTCAAATCTGACTGAATTCTCTTTAGCCAGCACTAAGGAAAGCAAAGTTACCTACATGATTCACTTAAGTTCATAAGGTAAAAACAAACTAGTTTTTCAAGGGAGAAGCACAGTTAATCCCAGTACTAAATTTTGAGTATCTCCCATGGGTCCCTATAATAAGAATACTTTGTGATAAAAGTAGGTACCTGGGGCAAGAAAGTACAGTAACTTTTAGGATCAGCTGTGTTTGTAGATGTAAGAAGTATCATTTGCTTTCACAAGAGTTTAATGTTAGTCAGTGGTTCTTAACCTTTTTGGGGTCATAGACCCTGTAACATTTTTATGTAGTTTTATTGTGAATTTGCTAAACGTATAAATTCTGGACTCATCTCAAGAGATTCTGATCCAGCCAGCGTGTGGTAGGTTTTATAAAGGTATGTGTAAGCACCATCCTAGGTGATCCTGACGTAGGTTCTTGTTAGACCATATGTTTAGAAACTGCTTCTGGAATATAATTTCAGGGAGTTCGAACATTACATCAGTACATGGATCTTATCTCATACGAGTGAACAACATTCTCAACAATTGTATGGTGAAAACAATAATGTGATTCATAGGGGTGTTTGGTACTGCTGTATTAGAAAATTAACTATTTTTGTTGAAATTTATTGATCAAAGCAAGTCACATGGCCATACCTAACTTGAAAAGGAACAGTACTCATGAGTAACACATGTGGGGTGCCCCCCTTCTCTTTTTAGTAATGAATTGATTTTTTCCCCTTAATATCGAATCACTTTCACATCACTGAAATAAACATGCATGATTATGAGGTATTATTTGTTTAATTTACTAATATTTTTTAAAACTTTTGCATCTATATGTTCTAATTAGATTGGTCTACAGGTACCATTTCTTGTTCTCTCCTCACCAGTTTGGTATCAGGGTTTTGTTAGCATTATAAAATGAGATGAGTATCTTTCTGGTTTTTTTTCTTCCTCAACTTTCAGAGTTTATATGGATTTTTGATATACTTTTTGTGAAGAGTTTAGGGCACAGTCTCTACACACAAGATCACCCTCACTTCTGACATCAGCTGCAAATTTGGGAGGTTCCCAAAACCCTGAGGTTCAATAATTTGTTAGAAATATTCATAGATCTTAACTGAAAAACTGCTTTGCTCATGGTTATGGTTTATTAAGGGAAAGGATACAGATTAAGATCAGCTAAAGGAAGAAACAGTGTCCAGGAGGGTCAAACACAGAGCTTCCCTTGTCCTCTCTGGTGTTGTCAGGTCACCATTTCTCTCCTTTCCTCATTAAATGACAGGGCACATAAGTACTGCCAGCCAGGGAAGCTCACACAACCTTTGGTGTCCAGAATTTTTATTAAGGCTTCATCATGTAGGCATTGCTCATGTGGATAATCTCAATCTCCAGGTTGATTGACCCAAACCCCTTACCCTAAGTCATACTGTTGCTATTTCTGGATTGGCCTGCTCCCTAAGACTATATGAGTTTGCCAGTCCCCTCCCTAAATCACATTGTTAGGTTATCCAGTATGACCCAAGGCCCCAGGCTAACAAAGACTCTCTTATCAGATATAACATTCTTAGGGCCCAAGGATATTACCTACTAGAAGCCAAGGGCAAAGGGCAGACCGCTCTTTGGACAAGACCAAATTCTTTGCTACACACTTTCACATAACTGTCTTTTTTCTTTTATGGTTGTCTTCCTGTGATTCTTTGATACCAGATTAAGTTATAGGGATTCCTTGATGGAAAATTGGTTCTTTTTGAATTTTGAATTCTTTTTGAATTTCTTTAGTTGTCTCTTATGAGATAAAAATAACAGACGCTTATTTAACTGCACTTAAATTACTTTTTTTTTTTTTTTAAGAATAAAGGTTCTCTTCAGTTTGAAGACAAATGGGACTTCATGCGTCCAATTGTTTTGAAGCTTTTACGCCAGGAATCTGTTACAAAACAGCAGTGGTTTGATCTGTTTTCGTAAGTAATCCATTCATTCTACCTTTTTGATAACATAAAGGAAAATTTGGTGGCTATATTCAAATGGAATATTGGCTCCAGATTGGACTGTTTACCTGTTTGAAATTATTACTGATTGTGTTGGGGGTCCCCAAGACCACCCCTAGGTTCAGTGGTTTGCTCGGAGGACTCGTAGGACTGAACATAAAGTCATACTCACAGCTATGATTTATTACAGCTAAAGGATACAAAGCAAAATTAGCAAAGAGAAAGGTATATGGGGTCAAGTCTGGGGAACAGGCACAAACTTCCAAGAGTATTCTCCCAGTCGAGTCACACAGGATGCATTTAATTTCCCCAGCAACAAGATTGACAACATATGTGATATGCTGTCACCAAGAAGCTCTTTGGAGACTCAGTACCCAGGGTTTTTATTGGGGGCTGCTCACATAGGCAGCCTCTGCCTGGCATGTACCAAAATTCTAGACTCTCAGAAAGAGCGGTGTTCAGTGTAAACCATGTTGTTTGTACAAACAGGTTAGGCACAGTGAGCCATTCTCATCATTTCAGGAAAATTTTCTATCAGTGTAGGAAACTGTCAAACATTCAAGTTCTCAGATCCCAGCCAAACAGGCTTTTCTAAGGAATACAGTCTCAGATCTGTTATGTTAACTCTTAGCCTTTGGCCAGAATGTCTTTACAGCAAAACTATTACCAGTAGGACACCACCCCTGCCCCCATCCCCACCCCCATGTGCAGCAAGGTAAGACCAACTTGTAGTATTGATCTCAGTTATGCCTTTTAGAGGGCCTAAATTTAGTTAGTTAAAATAAATCCCGCCAACCATGAGGTTTATCTTAGAAAAGCAGGTGGCTTTCTCCTTCAGTTTCTGTATGGACCTTTTACATGGCCTGAGGCATCAATTCAGGCACAGCACAACTATGGCCATACAGTTGAATTCGACCTGAAAATTTTCCAGGGTTGAAGCAGTGTCATGATGGGGTACATACAAAAAGAAGTATAATTTCAGAGGACCCACATGGTACCCCTGGAAACAAAGAGTTTGCACTTTTTTAGGGTACTCCAAGCAAGGCATAAATTAGATAGTATGGGTTAACAGGGCCCTCACTGTGTCCTCCCATGGGGCCTTTCACTTTAGAGTTCTCAGTCTAGTTCATTTAATTCAGTTCAGGCCTTGTTTTCAGACGGACTACCTGAAGCCAATTAGTTCCAAACAGTTTGTTTATCCACGACACCATTTCATTTGCTTCATAGTGTGGATGACATTTAGAGGTGTTCTTTGTGGAAGGTGTAGGAATTGGGGCTGCTTGCAGCCGTCTCAGAGTACTGCTAGGTGTGATTGAAGTTCAGCATTCAGTTTGAATTCAAAGCACTAACAACAGCATGGAAAGCCAACACCAGGAGCTGGGAAAGCTTTCAAGAATACTTACGAAATACAAAAATCATTCATGTCCTTCTCCCTGGTGCCTCACCAGGTGCTGAGTTTTATTTTTTCTCCCTTATAAAATCAGTGTGTCCCATTCAGTAATGAAAGCTTTTCATTTTTTTCCCAATCACCCAGACCTGGAGGAGGAACAAAAACATTTTTACAGAAAAACGTTTTTATACAACTTAACTAGAAAGACATATGTTTAGGAATTGGTCTGGATGAAATCCCAAATTTTCAAAAATTTTCATAATAAGTTTACATCACACCCCCACCCCTTTTGTCCTGACCATTTACCTAGTGAGCAGCCTGGAAAAGATCAATTCCTTTCTGGAGATAGCTGTGTTTAATAATGAAGTTGCCTTACTAAGGTGTGTGTGCAAGGAAGGGTGATGCGAAGGTGAGGGAAAAAAAATCAGGTTATTAATTCATTGTTGAAAACTGCAACTAATCCGGAAAGCTGGACACAAGTCCGTAGCAGTGAAATATCACCGAGAGGGGATCATGAATCCAGTCTGTAAGGAGCGAGTATGCTTTCTCCCAACTTGCAGCTTTTAGCAGTAACCACAAGTTAGGAATGCACTTTAGGTCTGTATATCTGATACAGAGGCTATCAGCAGCTTGATTTCAGATGGCCCCGTCAGAGAATGAGTCCTTTTCTGTGGGCATCTGCAAGTGATTTAGATCTTCCAGCCAGAATCCATGACGTTTTCAGTTTATGGCTTCACAGAGGGTGTCTTAAATCTTCAACAGTCCACAAGTCAATGTCCTGTTCACTGAGCATATGCCTGCTTTAGTTCAGCACAGCTTGTGTTGGGGTTTAAATAGCCCAATGTCAGACAATATCAGGTTTCAGCTTAGAGTTAGATCCAAGCAATTAGGATTTGTGAATTCAGGATTCCAAAAAAGCCAGTGACTTTTCTCGAGCAGTGGCAAAGCCAAGATGCTGCAGACCAGTCGTGTTCTAAGTCCAAGTGACAAGACTTTTCTAATCCACTTTTATTTTGTCAGTCTTAGAGTTTAGATTAATCCACTCAGTAATATGCACATCATGCTGGAAAATCATCAGCCTTTCAGGGTCAGACATCTGATTTCACAAGAGCTCAGTAGCAACTAAAAACTGCTTTTTAAAACTCCAGAAGTGTATATCTATTTGGAAATTTCTTATGTTTTCATGTTGTCTCCCTTTTCTCTGAGATGGTAATAAGTAGAAATAATAGTATCCATTATGGAGATTTATTTATTCTGTTTCCAATACTCAAACAGTTCAAATTCTAATCCTTTCACCAGCAGTAAAAAGCAAGGAAATTGTGTCTCAGTAACTTTTTTAAAAAAAATTTATTTATTTACATTTTATTTTTGGCTGCGTTGGGTCTTCATTGAGGCGAGCGGGGGCTACTCTTCATTGTGGTGTGCGGGCTTCTCCTTGTAGTGGCTTCTCTTGTTGCGGAGCTTGGGCTCTAGGCCTGCAGGCTTCAGTAGTTGTGGCTCTCAGGCTCTAGAGCGCAGGCTCAGTAGTTGTGGCGCATGGGCTTAGTTGCTCTGCAGCATGTGGAATCTTCCCGAATCAGGGCTGAAACCCGTGTCCCCTGCATTGGCAGGTGGATTCTTAACCACTGCGCCACCAGGGAAGTCTGTCACTATCTTTCTATTTTGCAACTTTTCCTGATTGATGTGATCCCTCTAGCATTTATGAAAGTACAAGCATATAATATTTTATATCTTTATTTATCATACATCCAGGTACAATAGCCAAAGAATACAAAGCCATCTTTAAAACTTTCCCTGCCTCTTTTTTCTTATTACAGATTTATTCAAACTCCTAGCAATAAATTTAGCATTTGCAATATTAACATTACAGTTGCTGGGAGATCCTGACCGGAATGTGGGAGGCATGGAGAGGTTGCTGAAGCAGCAGTAGTTAGGCTGAAGAAACACCTGGAATAGTTTCTTCTCCCTTGGTTATCTAAAACTTTCTCCAGCCCTGCGACCTAATGTAACTATTAATTCCTCCTGCTTGGAGGAGAGACCAGCAGAAACATTTAACATTTTTGGTCCACCCGAAAGCTTATGTTTGAGAACTTTTGGGCCTTTTCTCCTCTTATTTGGAGGCAAGAACAAAAACCAAAGTCTTCATCCGTACTGGGCTTTTTCTCTCCTCACTTGGGTCAGCATGGCCAAAGCAGCTAGAAGATATAATGAGCCAACTCTCTTGGGGTTAGATCTGTCATTTTCAAATTTCATAGGTAACTTTTACCTTTCTCACAGCAGATAGCAACTCAGCTGCTGATTCATACCACGGTTGATTTCATAGCCATGCGAGTAGCAGAGGTTCATCATACTACCACTTAATCCTTCCTTTTCTCAAACAGTGCTTTCACCATGTTTAATGAATCCCACGTCTGACACCAACCATGTCAGTGGTCTTAAGACCACCCCCAGGTTCAGTGATTGTTAGGAAGACTCATAGGACTCAGCATATAGTTGTATTCATGACTATCATTTATTACAGTGAAGGGTACAAAGCAAAATGCAACAAAGGTGCATGTGGTAAAGTCCAGGGGAAACCAGGTACAAGTTTCCAAGCATCTTCTCCCAGTGGAACATATCCACTTAATTCCTCCAACAACTAATTGGGACAACACATGTGAAATGCTGTCTACCAGGGAAGCTTCTTTTTTTGTTGTTGTTAATATTTATTTATTTGGTTACACCCAGTTTTAGTTGCAGCTTGCAGCCTCCTTAGTTGTGGCAGGCAGGCTCCTTGGTTGTGGCACGCTGGCTCCTTAGTTTTGGCATGCAACTCTTAGTTGCGGCATGCATGTGGGATCTAGCTCCCTGATCAGGGATCGAACCTGGGCCCCCTGCCTTGGGAGCGTGGAGTCTTATTCACTGCACCACCAGAGAAGTCCCCAGGGAAGCTTCTTAAAGACTCAGTACCCAGGGTTTTTACTGAGAGAGCTGGTCACAAAGGCAGCTTCTGCCTGACGTGAACCAAAATTCCACATCCTAGACAAAAAGCAAGTGTTGAACATAAATCAGATTTTTTACATAACAGTTTAGGCACAGTGAGCCATTCTTATCAGGAAATGGTGAGAACTCTCACAAAACCCAAGTTCCTATATGTCAGCCAAGGGCCACCCTTGCAACCATGTCTTCCTAAGGATAGTAGTTTCAGACTTAGTATAATTTCTGTGTGTGTGTGTGCACTAGTAAAATACTATATCAATGAGTTGAAGATGTATGACTGAATAATCTATACACATTAGGCTGCTGTGCTCATTTTTTTTCTTTATCACGGAAGAAAATAGTCTAATCCTAAATAACATAGAACTTGTTGCATAATATTAACTTATATCCATGATTCTGCCTTTTGAGAAATTAGAGTTCAATAAGAAGCAGCTGAGACCTTTTAAAAATTTCATAGCATTCATGTATATGTATATATTTCTTAAATTATTTGATTAAATGTATTTTATGAACAACGTATTGAATGTGGTGGTTTTTTTTGTTTTGTTTTTGCCAGTTTGTGTTAATAATATGGTTTATCATGTAGAGTAATGCTTATTCTCTGTGCATTCCTGACTGGAAAAAGGAGCATAGTGTGATGGTGTTTCCTGCTTAAAGTATACTTCTAAGCAGAAATAGTACTTGCTACAGTTAGTGGCCTCAGCACATCGTTTTTCAAAATGCTTGATCTCCTTGGAGTTACCCAAGGCTGCTCAATATGTAATCCTTTTAAGTTAAAGGATTCCTTATGTCTTATCATGCCACACCAAAATTATAAGACCTACATTAATTAAAATCTTTCCAAACTTTAGCCTATTTAGCCATATTAATTAATAACCTTTAGGTTAGTTATATCTTTCTAAATCTAAGGTACTAAAATAATGTTATGGTATTAAACTACATTTACTATTTGTTGCCCTTTTCTCATAACCTGTATCATTATTTTTTAGCAGGGGTACTGTTGGTGTTTTGGGTGGTTATGAGATTGTTCTGCATACTGTGGCATGTTTATCACCTCTGGCCTTTACCCTCATAAACTCTAGTAGTGGATACTTTCTGTGTACTCCTCTCCCTACCCCTCATTACTGAAAGAAAAAAAGCTCTCACTTCCAAATGTCTGAGGCAGTACCTCCCTCAGTTGAGAACTGCTGCTTTAGATACATGTTGTTTGGTTTGACTCTGGTTTGTGAAATTGGCTAAAATTTAAAAATAAATTATTTTCAACTTGTGAGACTTTATTTTTAAGAAAATTCATCTTTACTACAAATAATTTTTTTAATGTTTTTCTTGTTCTTAAGCTGGTTTTTAGGATACCACTTTCTCCTGTTTTTTCTCCTATCTCTTGTCTACCTCATCTCAGTCATCTAAGCTGATCCATCCCTTTTGTGCCCGTTAAGTGTTGGTTTCCTTCAGAGTTCTGTTTTTTTCATATTCTTTTACCTGAGTTCTCATCTATTTAAGCAATCCAGATTATTCTCCAAACTTCCATACCCATGTGACCTATTGTTTCCTGCATACTTAAGTTCCATAAGTACTCCATATTTAGAGTGATGAAAATCTGTTATTTATAGTCTCAAACCAAAAATCTGGAAGCTACCATCAACCTCCTGTTTTTTTACTCCTTCATATCCGCTTGATTACTAGATTTCATAGACTTTTAAGTACCTCTTGAATTTCTTTCCATCCCATCTGTCTTTCCCCCCCACTCTCTTGCCTGAATGATTACAGTAGTCCTGTACTTTCTTTGTTGTATTTCTAGTTATCTATTGCCACACAACAAATTACCCTGAAGATTACCAGCTTAAAACAACAAACATTTATTATCTTACAGTTTCTGAAGGTCTGGAATCTGGTTGCAGCTTAATTGGGTCTTTCTAGCTCAGTATCTCTTAAGAAGTTGCAGTCAAGCTCTAGGCAAAAGAACTAGGCCTATATTCAACTAGGAGTGAATGATCTTCAAAGCTTACTCATGTGATTGTTGGCAGGCCTCAGTTCTTCACTAGCTGCTCAGTTCCTCACTGTGTAGAACTCTCCATAAAGCTGTTTACTGTGTGGCAGCTTGCTTTCCCCAGAGCAAGAGAGAGTGTTCCCAAGACAGAAGTCATGGTGTTTTATAACATAATTTTTACAATGTTGTGTTAGTTTCAGGGGTACAGCAAAGTGAACGAGTTATACATATATCGATTTTTTTTAAAGATTCTTTTCCCATATAGACCATTTTAGAGTATTGAGTAGAGTTCCCTGTACTATACAGCAGGTTCTTATTAGTTATCTATCTTATATATAGACCTTCATTTCTTCTGTATGCTGTTGATCACACAGACAAATGCTTTGTACACTGTAGGAGGGAACTATACATGGGTATGAATGCCATCCAGGAGACGAGGATCATTAGGGGCCATCCTAGAGACTGTACCTTCAGAGGAAATAGATGATGCAAGGTTTAGAAGATAGCTCAAAAAGCATTCCAGTTATATCATTAGAGAGGAATAAAATGAAAGAGACTACTTTGAAAATGAAATAGTCAAAATAAGGACCTTTGAAATGAAAGAGCTAAATAAAAAAAGATTGAATTAGTAATACAAAAAATAAAACCAAAGAGTCCTCCCTGAATGTAGAGCAAAGTATGGAAAATTAAATAAAAATGAAGACATATTTAGGACAGCTTTAGAATTGGGCTAACTTATACTTAAAAGGGGTTCCAGAAGGAGAGGACAGAAAGTAGAGGAGAGAATATAGCCCCAAAGGATAAGAAGAAAATTTCCCAGGGCTGAAATCTTGTATCTCTCCCCCCAACCCTCCAGATCTTCATATTGAAAGTGCTAAAAACCATGCCTACACATGTCCTTAATTTCAGAATTCCAAGGATAAAGAAAATAATCTAATTGTTGGAGGGAAAATTACCTTTCAAGCGAAACAGACTGGCCACACTCTTTTCATTGGCCAAATTGAATGCAGGAGGCTGACGCAGTTTTCTTTAAATATTTAAAGGGAAATTATTTTGAACTTAGTATGCTGTACCTAGTCAAGTTTTCAATCATGTTTAAGGCGAGATGAACATGTTTTCAGACAAGTAAGTATTTAGAAGATTTAAGGATCCTGCAGAAATGAAACAGATACCCTTTCCTCCACTATTACCAACACTGACCATTAAAGAAATTGAACTTTACTGAACTAAACTGAAGGAGGTACTCTTGAACTGGGAATCCTGACCATGAAATGAATATGAATAGAAAAAAGCAGACACCATCTATCCAAAACCATAAAAAAGTACAAATTGAAACATTTTAGCTTATAAAAATTGTCCCACAGAAACCAACTATGAAGTAGAAAACAAATACAGCACTGCGAACTGAGTTCAGTATCCTCACACAACCATGTGGGGTTATAAAACAAACTTGAACGGAAAATTCAAAAGCTAAGGAGAGAAATCAGCAAAAGTGGAGGAAATAATGAAATGAAAATTGAACTCAGAAAACAAATAGAACAAGACAAAATCTTATCTGAAATCGATCATCTCAGTAGATGAAGAAAAAACAGAGATAATCTTTCCAAAATAAAACAGAAAAATGAAAATATTCTTTAAACTGATAAAGATCACCTGTAAGTAATCTAGCAGCAATATCCCAGTAATAGTATGTTGGAAGCATTCCATTTAAATTGGGAATAAGAGCCCAGTCTCCCAGCCTCTCTTGGGAGAATGAGGCAGCTTGAGGGCTGTGGCTGAGTTGCAGTTGCTGGGTGACAAGTCGGAGCCGGGACAGGCATAATGGCAGAAACTGCTTCTCCACTGAAGCACTTCGTGCTGGCTAAGAAGGCAGTTACAGCAGTCTTTGACCAGTTACTGGAGTTTGTTACAGAAGGATCACATTTTGTTGAAGCAACGTACAAGAATTCAGAACTTGACCGAGTAGCTACTGAGGATGATCTGATAGAAATACAGAGGTATAAAAATAAGCTTTCCATCATTGGTGAGGAGACATGAAAGTGGCATTTTTTTTTTTTTTTGCGGTATGCGGGCCTCTCACTGTTGTGGCCTCTCCCGTTGCGGAGCACAGGCTCTGGACGCGCAAGCTCAGCGGCCATGGCCCACGGGCCCAGCCGCTCCACGGCATGTGGGATCCTCCCGGACCGGGGCACGAACCCGTGTCCCCTGCATCGGCAGGCGGACTCTCAACCACTGTGCCACTAGGGAAGCCCCGAAAGTGGCATTTTTTGGCAGGACAAGCAGTGGGAAGAGCTCTGTTATCATTGCCATGTTGTGGGATAAAGTCCTCCCTAGTGGAATTGGACATACAACCAGTTGCTTCCTGAGTGTTGAAGAGACGGATGGAGATAAAGCCTGTCTCATGACAGAAGGGTCACATGAAAAAAAGAATGTGAAGACAGTTAATCAGCTGGCCCATGCCCTTCATATGAACAAAGACTTGAAAGCTGGCTGTCTTGTACATGTGTTTTGGCCAAAGGCAAAATGTGCCCTCTTGAGAGATGACCTGGTTTTAGTGGATAGTCCAGGTACAGATGTCACTACAGAGCTGGATAGCTAGATTGGTAAGTTTTGCTTAGATGCTGATGTCTTCGTTTTGGTTGTAAACTCCAAATCAACTCTAATGAACACTTAAAAACAGTTTTTTCACAAGGTAAATGAACGACTTTCCAAGCCTAATATTTTTATTCTGAATAATCGTTGGGATGCCTCTGCATCAGAGCCAGAATATATGGAAGATGTATGCAGACAGCTCATGGAAAGATGCCTACATTTCTTGGTGGAGGAGCTCAAAGTTGTGGATCCTTTAGAATCATGGAATCGTAACTTTTTTGTTTCTGCAGAGCAAGTTCTTAGTGCTAGAAAGCACAAAGCCCAGGGGATGCCAGAAGGTGGTGGGGCACTTGCAGAAGGATTTCAGGCAAAATTACAGGAGTTTCAGAATTTTGAACAAATCTTTGAGGAGTGTATCTTGCAGTCAGCAGTGAAAACAAAGTTTGAACAGCACACTATCAGAGCTAAACAGATACTAGAAACTGTGAAAAACAATGGATTCAATAAACGTGGCAGCAGCAGAGAAAAGGGTTTATTCAGTAGAAGAGAGGGAAGACCAAATTGGTAGACTGGACTTTCTCCGAAACCAGATGAACCTTTTAACATTGGATGTTAAGAAAATAATCAGGGAGGTTTCAGAGGAGGTTGCAAATAAGGTTTCATGTGCAATGACAGATGAAATTTGTTGACTCTGTTTTTGTTGATGAATTTTGTTCTGAGTTTCATCCTACTCCAAGTGTATTGAAAGTATATAAAAATGAGTTAAATAAGCACATAGAAGATGGAATGGGAAGAAATTTGGTTGATCAGTGCACCAATGAAGTCAATGCTTCAATGCTTCAATCCCAGCAAGAAATTATTGGAAATCTGAAGCCATTACTTCCAGCTGGTATGCAGAATAAACTACATACACTGATTCCTTGCAAGAAATTTGATCTCAGTTATGACCTAAATTGCCACAAGTTATGTTCAGATTTTCAAGAGGGTATTGTATTTCATTTTTCCTTGGGCTGGTCTTCCCTTGTCCATTGTTTCTTGGGCCCTACAAATGCTCAGCGGGTGCTTCTAGGATTATCAGAGCCTATCTTTCAGCTTCCCAGATCTTTAGCTTCTACTCCCACTGCTCCTACCAATCCAGCGTCACAGGAAGAACTCATGGTTACCTTAATAACAGTATTAGCTTCTCTTACGTCTAGAACTTCTATGGGCATCATTGTTGTTGGAGGAGTGATTTGGAAAACTGTAGGCTGGAAACTCATATCTGTTTCATTAAGTATGTATGGAGCTTTGTATCTTTATGAAAGGCTGACTTGGACCACCCGTGCCAAGGAGAGAGCCTTTAAACAGCAATTTCTGAATTACGAAACTGAAAAACTGCAAATGATTGTTAGCTTCACAAGTGCCAACTGCAGCCATCAAGTACAACAGGAAATGGCGACCACTTTTGCTTGCCTGTGCCAACAAGTTGATACTACACAAAGACATCTAGAAGAGGAAATTGCTAGATTTTCCAAAGAAATAGATCAATTGGAGAAAATATAAAACAATTCGAAGTGCTTAAGAAATAAAGCTGTTCAACTTGAAAACAAGCAGGAGAATTTTACTAAGCAGTTTCTACATTCAGGCAATGAAGAAGAATCTTAACAATAGAGATTGCTTTGGTGATCATGATAGGAGAAAATGGAACTTGGAAGATTGGGACAGTTATTTTTATGAAGTGACTTTAAATATGAATTCTACTAACTATACCTAAATAGCAAATCCTTGAGTAGATCCTGGTATTGATCTATCTCAGGATGTTTGCATTTCTGAAAAGTGTTGTGATGTCTCTTTTAGTTTTAATTTTGGATAAAGAAAAATCCTTTGATACGTGAAAATGATGAATTAGTTTAAAGCAAAAGAACCAACTCTGTGACCCCTGAGGGGTGGGGCCTTTCTCTTAATTAGGGCTCTCTTTGTTTTTGATTCTGAAAAACTCTGCTTCCTGGCATCCAGTAGTTAGAGAATGCTCCTTTCATCTTCTTTCTCAAAACGAATTTTTGATGCCTACTTCAACGGGAATAGTCACATTTTTGTTTTATAAACTGCATTGCTCTAACCACAAAGGAGTGTGGAAATGTTCTTGAGTGTATTATTTATGCAGGTTACAATCACTTTTGCCATCCTGGCAGACGTGTAAACCACTAATAAATAATACTGTTTTTACTCTCTTATTCCCTTTAAAACTGATGTAAAACAGTAAAAGAAATAAAAATAAAATGAATAAGACAAAGTATCTGCACACTTCATTTTAATTTCCTCTAGGTTTAGAAATTTGTTGCCATAGAATTGTAAGTAGTATGCTTATATTTTATATGTGGTCATATCTCATTTTTTAAATCCCTAATCCTACATATTTTCTTTAATATCCATATTAAGGAGTTGATCCACTTTATAGGTCTTTTCACATAATCAAGCTATAAAAATTACTTTGATATGATACATCAAAACGTATTGGATCCAACTGTGCAGTGCTTAAATGCTAAGGAGTTCATAGCCTTTGATGCGTATATTAGACAAAAAAAGCTAAAAGTGCATGGTCTAAGTAAACCTGAAGAAAGTAAAAGGAGGAAAGACAAAAGACAAAATTAATGAAATACAAAATAATTGTGAATAGAGAAAAGAAAAAAGGTAAAAATTTGTTATTTGGAAAGAGTAATATTTATTCCATTTTTGTTTATTATTATGTTTATAATTTGCTTCCTTATTAGTGTTTTCTTCCTGGTTTCTTCGATTTATTTTGTCCTTTGATTTCTTAGTTCTTTTGTTGAATTCTTAATTTTAAAATTCTTTTTAATATTTTTCTTTACAATGAAAGCTTTCAAGCTACACATTTTTTCCTTAATATTGCTTTTATTGTCACCATAGTTTCTGTGGTATTCAGGGTTTTCCTTTTTATTTCTTTCTTACAGATTCTATTTTTAAAAAATTTTACTTTAGTTTTTGGCTGCGTTGGGTCTTTGTTGCTGTGCATGGGTTATCTCTAGTTGTGGCGAGCATGGGCTACTCTTCGTTGTGGTGCGTGGGCTTCTCATTGGCGTGATGTCTCTTGTTACAGTGGCTTCTCTTGTTGTGGAGCATAGCTCTAGGCATGCAGGCTCAGTAGTTGCAGCACGTGGGCCCCAGAGTGTGCAGGCTTCCGTAGTTGTGGCACATGGGCTCTAGGGTGCGCGGGCTTCAGTAGTTGTATCACGTGGGCTCAGTAGTTATGGCTCTTGCGCTTTAGAGCACAGGCTCAGTAGTTGTGGTACACGGGCTTAGTTACTCCGTGGCATGTGGGATCTTCCCGGACCAGGGCTTGAACCCGGGTCCTCTGCATTGGGAGGAGGATTCTTAACCACTGCGCCACTAGGGAAGCCCCTTTATTTCTTTCTTGATTGTTAGTAATTTTTCTTTTTGTTTTCCTTTAATCCATGCATTATCTAGGAGCTTAAATTTCTAGATAGTGAAATTTTTAATTATTTATGGATTATAATCAGAGAAATAGCCTATAAAATTATCTTCTTAAAATTTTGTATGTATGCATGTGCTCTTAGGAAAAAATTATATTTTTGTGAGTTGCAAGAATCTCTACCTAATAAATCATAGCCATTAATTGTATTTTTTTTGGCTGTGCCATACGGCTTGTGGGATCTAAGTTTCCCGACCAGGGATTGAACCTGCGTCTCCTGCGCTGGAAGGCAGATTCTTTACCACTGGACCACCAGAGAAGTCCCCAGAATACCTATTTTTTGCACCAGGGTCACACTATTTCTCTTTTACTCCCTGTTTAACTTGAGGAAGTTGAAATACTTTGGAATATTTCTTACCTCTTCTTCTCTTCATCCCTTCTGTCTGTCCTCTTGAAACCTTTAAAAAGTTTTTACTTCATCATTCTCCCACTCCCCAACCACTTGATTTTTCTAATATAGTTAAGTATTTAAAAAGAATTCCCTGGGGGACTTCCCTGCTGGCGCAGTTGTTAAGAATCTGCCTGCCAATGCAGGGTACACGGATTTGAGCCCTGTTCCGGGAAGATCCCACGTGCTGTGGAGCAACTGAGCCTGTGTGCCACAACTACTGAGCATGCACTCTAGAGCCTGTGTGCCACAACTACTGAAGCTGTGCGCCTAGAGCCTGTGCTCCACAACAGGAGAAGCCACTGCAACGAGAAGCCTGTGTGCAGCAACGAAGACCCAACGCAGCCAAAATAAATAAATAAACAAATAAACAAAATATTTTAAAAATAAATAAATAAAATAAAAAGAATTCCCTGGGACTTCCCTGGTGGTCCAGTGGTTAAGATTCCATGCTCCCAATTCAGGGGGCCTGGGTTTGAACCCTGGTCAGGGAACTAGATCCCACATGCCACATCGAAGATCCTGCACATGGCAATGACGATCCAGTGTGCTGCAACTAAGACCTGGTGCAGCCAAATAAATAAATACATAAATAAATATTAAAAATAAATAAAAAGAATTTCCCTTAACAGCATGTCTCTTTTTAAAAACACTTAGTTATGGGCTTCCCTGGTGGCGCAGTGGTTAAGAATCCGCTTGCCAATGCAAGGGACACGGGTTCGAGCCCTGGTCCGGGAAGATCCCACATGCCGCGGAGCAACTGAGACCGTGTGCCATAACTACTGAGCCTGTGCTCTAGAGCCCGTGAACCACAACTACTGAAGCCCACGCACCTAGACCCCGTGCTCAGCAACAAAGAGAAGCCACCGCAATGAGAAGCCCGCGCACTGCAACAAAGAGTAGCCCCCACTCACCGCAACTAGAGAAAGCCCGTGCACAGCAACGAAGAGCCTACACAGCCAAAAATAAATAAATAAATAAATCTTAAAAAAAAAAAAAAGATAAAGTGCATCAACGAGAAGTACATCCAACTATATGAGTAAATAGTAGAAACGTGTTGAGTAAAAAAATTATTTGAAAAAATTATTTGATATAATTTCTATAACGTTCAGAAACCCTCATAGTATGTTGTAAAACTTGAAAATAAAATGACAGTTTCAGGCTTAGTTACTTCTGGGGATGGATGAGAGAGTAGGATTAGGGAGAGGAACATAGAGGTCTTTAAGGGTATTATCATCATACAGTCCTCAAGTATATTACAATACATTCCTCAAAATGTGTATGAAAATTGACCAGGAGACTTGACATGTTCTATTGTGTGGTGGTGAGAAGTATTGTGTTTCAAATAAGAATGTATTGAAGATATTCTTCCATGATGTAACAACATATAGGAGCACCTGGAGGTTGAGGAAAGGGAGCTGGAGAAGATGTATTGATCACAAGTTTGACTCTTTCCTGGGTACCCAACTCAACACCATTCCCTCTTGCCTTATGAGACTCAAGTCACGTTTGAGCCCTTCTGACATGTACCTGCAGTGGGTATGAGTAGGCAGGGATACTAAGGTAATCCTATTTTGGGGAGGTATGGAACTCCTTTGATGGGTGACTTTTGCTCTAAAACTCTTAAATAGCTTTACCAAACTTTCTTAGAACTGCTGTGTAGTCTAAGACTCTTGCTACCCAACCTTCATCCTTCCTACTCTTCCCTACAGGGATCAGACCAGCATTGTGAGCTTATGTTTTGCCCAGCTTCTTGTAGCTCACTTCCCATTGTCCCTCACAGGCATTACCCTCAATCAATCTCTCTTGCATGTCTGATCCCATCTCTTTTTTGGGAAACCTAAACCACTGCATGGGTCAATATGTGTGAAGTGCTTGGTACATCGTAAGCAGTCAATACATGCTAGTTTGTGTTATAGTAAATTAAGTAAGAGATGATGGTAATTTTGACTGTGGTAGTGGTGATGGATGGAAATGTCCAAATTGGAGAGACATTTAGCTGATGGATACAATAGGACTGTGATTGAATTATAAAAGGGTTAGTTTGCCCAGTTTCTTGCTTATCACTCCCCACTTCACACTTGACAGCCAAGCCACACTGATTTGTTAATAGTTCACTGCATACACCCTAGTGATCTATAGTTCTTTACTCACATTGTGACTTCATAAAATATCCTTTCCCCACCCTCTTTTGCCTGGCAAAATCCTACTTATTCATTGAGATAAGCTTAGGAATCAACTCTTCCAGGGAGTCTTCCCTTTTTCTCTTTACCAGTCACTTCCATCCTTTCCTGCTCCTTGGGTTCCTAAACCGTCTTACGTTTATAGGCTTAGTAGTCGTAAACATTGAAATATAATCAATCTATTTATGTATCAGTTTCTTCTTTTAGACTCTAGATTTCTTTAGCCATGAGGTGAGATTGCAGAGGTATTACAGGAGTCAATTAACCATTTTGTACTTTATTCAAAGAGCAATGGGAAACCGTTGGAGGACTTGAAATATAGAGGCAGTAAGATGTAATTTGAGTGTTATGATGATCACTTTAGCTACTGTTGGATGGATTAGAGGGGTGCAAGAGTAAATTAAGGGAAATGGTTTGATGTGGGCTCTAGAGCCCAATTGCCCGTGTAATTGCCATATACTAGCTGGGTAATCTTGGGAATGTTACTTAACCTTTCTTTGCCTCAGTTTCCCCATCTGTAAAATGGCAATAAAATAGTACTACTTCAGGGTTGCTGTGAAGGTTAAGTGAGTTAAAACAGCTTAGAATAGTATTTGGCATATAGTAAGCAGTTAGCTGTTACCTATTATCTTGTTATTTAACAGATATTTGTGTGCTTACTACATCTGCTCTGGTCCAGATACCACTATTAAGCCGAATTTAACAAATGATGAAAGCAAGTTCAAATTAATATGCAGACAGAACTTTAGATTATAATTATGTCCCTAAGAATCTGAATGTAAAACAGACTATTTGGCCATTGTTATAATGTTACAATTCTAGAGATATTTTTTGGTTTTTTTGACATTTTTTATGGTAGGAGCTCTATAAAGTACTGGGGAACATTTTTTGAATAAAAGAATCCCCAGTATAAGACTCTATCCTTTTGTTATGTTTCCCTGCTCTACAATATAGTAATTAAAAAATTCTCTCTGTGAACATGTATTAATATTAAATATATTTCTATAATGAATGATCTTTGGGTAAAATATGTCAGATTTATAGTTTAAAGAGCTTTTGTTTCTGTTTATTTTAAATAAAGGAGGCACAGTGGTAATTGATGTGTAAATGTGATGAATGTATGGGGGAAACTAGGAATTTTGCTGTAATGGTATTTAAATTACAAATTTTCTAAAAAAGGATAGTTTATATATATTGTGTTATATATTAAAGGATTTATACTTGTCTTTGCACAAGAAAATATTGATAGTATTTAACTTTGGGAATCTGATTGGGAGATACTTTTATAATTTAAAAATTTAATCAGTAAGTGGCAAAGATTTAAGGAAAGCAATGACAAAGAAAATAGAAGCAAATGTTTATATATGAGATGGCTTACAAAGAATGCTTGGTTCATGTGAATGGATTCAAGCACCCTTGAATGGTCCATGGAAGGGTGTCCATGGTCCATGGAAACTGTATTGAAACAGAACAGAGTTCTTTGTTCTTTTTCCAGTGTTAATGTTTGTTTACCTGCTTTATTTTTACAGGGATGTACATGCAGTCTGTCTCTGGGATGATAAAGGCCCAGCAAAAATTCATCAGGCTTTAAAAGAAGATATTCTTGAGTTTATTAAGCAAGCACAGGCAGTAAGTTTTGCATCTATATATTATTTAAGACTTTACTCAGAGAATATCATATTTTCTGATTTTGAATGTAGGGCTTCCTGAAGTAATTTTAAAATATCACATTAACTTTTTTTTTTTTTCACATTAACTTTTGACACACTTGGCTAAATAAATTTTTTAATGAAATGATTGTCATTTGTTGTTTTTCCCCCCCTCCCTCACTGACATTTCTTTCAAAAGAATATATTATTATCCTCAATTAAAATGTGCTATAAAAAGAATTTCATTTTTAATACATTCTTTAGAAATCCCCACCACCATTATTTTTTGGCCACACATCAGTTCACATAAATTATTTTTTTCCTCACAATTAATACTTACTCTTTTCAAGCTGACAGCAATTTTCTTCAATTCTAAATACTTCTCCGACTGTAATTCTTGGACTGTCCTTTGCATTGCTGCTGCTGAGCTGAAATTCAGCACTCTTGAGTTGATGATATGTATAAGTGTTTAATATTATTGAAATGAAGATACAGCTCATTTAGGCATTAGGTCAGTTATGCAAGAGCTACTTTGTTTTTGTCTTTATTAACACCTTTGTTTTTTGGGAAAAATTAATGCAGAGGTAAAGTATTATTTCAGATCAACTCTGGCATCACTAATGCATCCTTTACCACTTTGGAGAAGGGCCTAAAGACATGAGATTATTTTCCTTTCTATAAAATGAAGTTTGAAAACTAGAGAGCTAGAATTTGTTATTCTTTATTTGAAATTTTACATCATTGTCTTGTACAACATTAGTAAAAGTCTGTTAGAAATCTTGTTAATATTAATAAGTGTTAGCAGTTGGAAATTAAAAATGAATATATAACTTAAAGGAAGATACTGAAATTGAATATATGATTGGTATATATTTAATTGTTAGTAGCCACTACCATGATAAAATAAGAATGATGTCACATTGGATGTTACTTGCAAAATGAAATGTTTTATTGATGACACCATTAATTCTGCTGTCTTGATAAATGATTGTTTAAAAATTAGAGTTTTATAAGGAAATTTTTTTTTTAGGAAATTATCTTTTAATGAAAATAAATCATCAGGTTTGCTTAGAAAAATTAAATGTTTCAATATCACAGTTTAATCAAAACATACATTTTTCTAGAACTGATTTAGGAAAACAGTTTCTGCTTGCATTGGAAAGCATATCAGCTTATCTGTTTATGACTTTTAGTGAAGATAAATTATGTTTATTTCAAATTGATAGAGCATTATTCCTTAGCTTCTGGAAACGGGCTCACAAAGAATCATCTTAGAAATATACTTCACACTAGAAAACAAAGTATGTTCAGGGTTTGGAATGATGTTTGGAACGATCCAGAAAAGTTTGGAATGTAGACCTTAGCAAAAACTCGAGGATGGGATTTAGTGCCACTAATTCAGAGCAGTTAAATTCCAGGACTGGCAGTGCCAGACATGGGTGTATAATTTTAAAACATTTAAAAACTTTTAAGAAGATCTAGCTTTGTGAGTTTACTAGTCAATTACTAGACTAATTGAGTTTATCCTGTTAGGAAGGACCAAATCTCCCAAATAGGATAGTGAGCATTAAAATGTTTATTATAGCATTATTGAAAATGACGAAAAGAAATAAAAATAAATATGCAATGCTTGGAAAGTTATTAGGATATTGAATTTTTTCTTGTTTTGTTTGTTTTGTTTTTAAGATTAACGTAACCCTTCTATTTGTATTGGGTTGGCCAAAAAGTTCGTTCGGGTTTCCTGTAACGACATATGGAAAAACCTGAACAAACTTTTTGGCCAACCCAATACATAATTCTGTGGCTTAGCAGTTTGGGCTAGGCTCACCTGATTTTGCCTGAGCTTATTAATATGGCAGCAGTAAGGCTCTTCAGGGACTGGATGGTCTAAGAGAGCTTTTCTCATATTCCTGGTGTTTGGTACCATCCTGGCTTCCCTCTGGGGCTTTTTCCCCCTCACATGGTTTCTTGTTCTCAAGGAAACAGTCTTTGAGGTGTGATAGTGTAATCTTGCAAATCTCTTCAGGTCTTGGCTCAGAAGTCTCACAATGTCACATCTACAGCATTTTGTTGGTCACAGTTAGTCACAGGACCAGCTAAAGTCCAGTGGTGGAGAAATAGACTAGGATCTTTAAAAAAAAAAAAATTGAAATATAATTTACATACCAGATTTCACGCTTTTAATAAGTGTATAATTGTGTGTGTTTTAGTATATTCATAAAGTTGTACAACCATCACCCACTAATTTTAGAACATTTTCATCAGCCCATATAGAAACTTTGTACCCATTAGCAGTTACTTCCGCATGACCCCCCCCCCCCCACTTTGGCAAACACTAGTCTACTTTCTGTCCCTATGGATTTGTTTATTCTGGACATTTCCTATAAATGAAATCCTACAATATGTGGCCTTTTATGACTGACTTCTTTCACTTGGGATAATGTTTTCAAGGTTCATCTATATTGTAGCATTTAGCACTATTTCATTCCTTCTTATGGCAGAATAATATTCCGTTGTATGACTGTGCTGTATTTTGTTTACCTGTTTGTCATTGATAGACATTGGGTTCTCACTATTTTTTGTCTGTTTTGAATAATGCTGCTGTGAACATTTGTGCACAAGTTTTGTTTTAGGTATAATTGACACATAACATGATACTAGTTTCAGGTGTATGACATAATGATTCAATATTTGTATGTATTGCAAAATGATCACCACAGTAAGTCTACTTTCACATCCGTCACCATATGTAGTTACAAATTTTTTTTCTTGTGATGAGAACTTCTGAGATTTACTCTTCTTAGCAGCTTTCAAATGTGTACTACAATATTTTTTTTTTTTTCGGTACGCGGGCCTCTCACCGCTGTGGCCTCTCCTGTTGCAGAGCACAGGCTCCGGACACGCAGGCCCAGTGGCCACGGCTCACGGGCCCAGCTGCTCCGCGGCATGTGGGATCCTCCCTGACTGGGGCACGAACCCACGTCCCCCGCATCGGCAGGTGGACTCTCAACCACTGTGCCACCAGGGAAGCCCATACTACAATAATATTAACTGTAGTCACCATGCTGTACATTACACCTCTGTGACTTTTTAATTTTTTAAATTTATTATTTATTTTTGGCTGCATTGGGTCTTCATTGCTGCACGTGGGCTTTTCTCTAGTTGCGGAGAGCAGGGGCTACTCTTTGTTGTGGTGCATGGGCTTCTCATTGCGGTAGCTTCTCTTGTTGTAGAGTACAGACACTAGGCACACGTGCTTCAGTAATTGTGGCATGCATGCTCAGTAGTTGTGGCTTGTGGGCTCTAGAGCACAGGCTCAGTAGTTGTGGCTCATGGGCTTAGTTACTCCGGGGCATGTGGGATCTTCCCAGACCAGGGCTCGAACCTGTGTCTCCTGCATTGGCGGGTGGATTCTTAACCACTGTGCCACCAGGGAAGTCCCCCTAATTTATTTTTATAACTGGAAGTTTGTACCTTTTGACCCCCTTCACCCATTTTGATCCCTCTCCTCCCCATCCCTCTGCCTGGCAATCACCAATCTGTTCTCTGTATCTGTGAGCTTGGGGGGGGGGGTTGTTGGGTTTTTTGGGTTTTGGGGGGTTTGTTTTTTGATTCCACATGTAAGTGAGATCATAAGGTATTTATTTGTCTTTGTCTGACTTATTTCACTAAGCGTAATGCTCTCAAGGTATCCATGTTGTCACAGATGGCAAGATTTCATTCTCTTGTATGGCTAAATGATATTCTATTGTGTCTATATACCACATTTTCTTTATCAGTTCATCCATTGTTGGACATTTAGATTGTTTCCATGTCTTGGCTGTTGTAGATAATGCTGAAGTGAACATGGGGGTACATATATCATTTTGAATTAGTGTTTTTGTTTTCTTTGGATAGATACCAAGAAGTGGAATTGCTGGAAAATATGATAATTCTATTTTTAATTTTTTGAGGAATCCCATGCTGTTTTCCGTAGTGGCTGCACCAATTTACATTCCCACCAACAATGTACAAGGGTTTCCTTTCTCCACATCCTCAACAACACTTATTTGTTGTCTTTTTGATAATAACCATTCTAACAGGGATGGGGTGATGTCTTATTGTGGTTTTGACTTGCATTTTTCTAGTGATTAGTGATGTTGAGCATCTTTTCATGTACCTGTTGGCCATCTCTGTGTCTTTGGGAAAATGTCTATTCAGATCCTCTGCTCATTTTTTTAAAAATTAGTTTATTTATTTATTTATTTTGGCTGCATCTTCGTTTTGGCTGTGTCTTCGTTGCTGAGCGCAGGCTTTCTCTAGATGTGGTGAGCAGGGGCTACTTTTCGCTGTGGTGCTGGGGCTTCTCATTGCAGTGGCTTCTCTTGTTGTGGAGCATCGGCTCAGTTGTGGCTTACGGGCTCTAGAGTGCAGGCTCAGTAGTTGTGGCACAGGGGCTTAGTTGCTCCATGGCATGTAGGTTCTCCCCAGACCAAGGATCAAACCCACGTCCCCTGCATTGGCAGGTGGATTCTTAACCACTGTGCCACTAGGGAAGTCCCTCTGTTCATTTTTAATCAGAATTTTTTTTTTTGCTATTGAGTTGTGTGAGTTCTTTATATATACTTTGCATATTAACCCCACATCAGATATATGATTTGCAAATATTTTCTCCCATAGGTTGCCTTTTGTTTTGTTAATGGTTTCGTTTGATGTGCAGAAGCTTTTTAGTTTGATGTAGTCCCATTTGTTTAGTTTTGCTTTTGTACCTTTGCTTTTGGTGTCAAATCCAAAAGATCATCACCAAGACTGGTGTCAAGGAATTTGCTACCTATGTTTTCTTTTAGAAGTTTTATGGTTTCAGGTCTTATGTTCAAGTCTTTAACTCATTTTGAGTTAATTTTTGTAAGATAGTTGTCTAATTTCATTCTTTTGCATGTGGCTGTCCAGTTTTCCTAACACCATTTATTGAAGAGACTGTTCTTTCCCCACATATATTTTGACTCCTCTGTCATAAACTAATTGACCAACTATGCGTGGGTTTATTTCTGAGCTTTCTGTTTTGTTCCGTTGATCTGTGTGGTCTGTTTTTATGCCAATACCATACTGTTTGGATTACTAGCTTTGTAATGTAATTTGAAATCAGAAAGCATGATGCCTCCAGCTTTGTTCTTATTTCTCAAGACTGCTTTGGCTATGTGGGGTCTTTTATGGTTCCATACAAATTTTAGGACTCTTGGCTCTATTTCTGTGAAAAATGTCATTGGAATTTTGATAGGGATTGCACTGAATCTGTACTACTTTGAGTAGTGTGGACATTTTATTTATTTATTTATTTTTATTTATTTTGGCTGCCCTGCATCTTAGTTTTGGCATGCAGGATCTTCATTGTGACGTGTGGACTTCTTAGTTGTGGCATGCAAACTCTTAGTTGTGGCATACATGTGGGATCTAGTTCCCCGACCAGGGATCGAACCTGGGCCCCCTGCATTGGGAGTGTGGAGTCTTACCCACTGGACCACCAGGGAAGTCTCAGTGTGGACATTTTAACAATAGCATTGTAACAGTCTGTGAGCACAGAATATCTTTTCATTTTTTTGTGTCTTATTCAGTTTCTTTCATCAGTGTTTCAGTGTCGGTCTTTCACCTCTATAGTTAAATTTATTCTTAGGTATTTTATTCTTTTTGATGTGATTTTAAACAGGATTCTTTCCCCCTAATTTCTCTTTTTTGGTAGTTTGTTATTAGTGTATAGAAACTCAACAGATTTTTGTATGTTGATTTTTCTATCCTGCAACTTCACTTAATTCATTTGTTATTTTTTGGTGGAGTCTTTAGTGTTTTTCTGTATATAATATCATGTCATCTGCAAATAGTGACAGTTTTATTCCTTTCTTTCCAATTTGGGTGCATTTTATTTCTTTTTCTTGCCTAATTGCTCTGGACAAGATTTCAAGTACTGCTTTGAATAGGAGTGGTGAGAGTAGGCATCCTTGTCTTATTCCAGATCTTAGAAGAAAAGATTTCAGCTTTTCACCATTGAATATGATGTTAGCTGTGAGCTTGTCACATATGGCCATTATTACATTGGGGTGCATTCCCTCTATACCTACGTTTTTGAGAGTTCTTAATCATAAATAGATATTGCATTTTGTCAAATCCTTTTTCTGCATCTATTGAGATGATCGTATGAGTTTTAGTCATTCTGTTAATGTGGTGTATCACACTGATTAATTAGTGAATGTTGACGCATCCTTGCATCCCTGGAGTAAATCCCACTTGATCGTGGTGTATGATCCTTTTAATGTGCTGTAGAATTTGGCTTGCTAGTATTTTTTTTTTCAGAATTTTTACATCTGCATTTATTAGGGATTCTGGCTTGTAATTTTCTTTTTTTGTGGCATCTTTGTCTGATTTTGGTATCAGGGTAATACTAACCTTATAAAATGAGTTTGGAAGTGTTCCCTGGTTTTTGGAAGAGTTTAAGAAGGATTGGTATTAGTTCTGGTTTAAATGTTTGGTAAGATTCACCAGTGAAGCCATCTGATCCTGGACTTTCATTTGTTGGGAATTTTTTGATTATGAATTCAGTCTTGATAACTTACCAGTAATCTATCGGATTTTTTTTTCCTCACCATTGAGCTTTTTTGATTATATGTTTCCAGGAATTTATCCATTTCTTATAGGTTGTCAGATTTGTTGGTGTTTAATTGTTTGTAATAGTCTCTCATGATCCTTTGTATATCTGTGGTATCAGTTGTAACGTCTCCTCTTTCATCTTTGATTTTAGTTATTTGTGTCCCCTTCTTGGTGAGTGTGCACAAGTTTTTTGTGTTTTTTTTTTTTTTTTTTGGTACACAGATGTTTATAGCAGCATTATTCATTATAGCCAAAGGTGGAAATGACCCAAATGTTCATCAGTGGACAAACAGATAAAAAAAGTGTGGTATGTCCATAAAATGGAATAGTATTTAGCAGTAAAACAGAATAAAGTACTGACATATACTACAACTTGGACAAGCCCTGAAAAACTATGCCATATAAAAGGAGTCAGTCATAAAAGTCTACATATTATATAATCTCATTCATATGAAAGTCCAGAATAGGCAAATACATAGACACAGAAAACAGATTAGTGGTTGCTTAGGGCTGGGTGGGGAGCGGGGGAACTAGGAAGGGAGGAAGGTAGGAAGGTAATAGCTAAAGGATATAGGAGGTTTTTAATTGAAGTATAATCGACATATAACATTTTATTGGTTTCAGGTGTACAACATGATTCGATATATGTATATATTGTGAAATGTTCATTACAGTAAGGCTATGTGAACAAGTTTTAATTTCTCTTTGATATATATATATATATATATGTTTTAATTTCTTTTAGGTATAATATAGGTTATACAGTAAATAAAATATTTTAAATTTATGGCATGAATGTGTTCCATTATTCTTTAAAGCTCCTGTATTTATTTAAAATTGGTATGATTCTTTGTTTTCAGCGAGTACTGAGCCATCAAGATGATACAGCTTTGCTAAAAGCTTATATTGTTGAATGGCGAAAATTCTTCACACAGTGTGATATTTTACCGAAGCCTTTCTGTCAACTAGAGATTACTTTAATGGGTAAACAGGGCAGCAATAAAAAATCAAATGTAGAAGACAGTATTGTTCGAAAGGTAAGTTAGTTTTCCCATTTTTCCCTAATGTTCTTCAGAAATAGGGTGAGTTGAAGACTTTTGAAAGAAATTTACACTGAAATGAGCTTTTCTACTTCAGATATAAATTCCTTTTCAGCTTTTGCCAGGTTTTATTGAATAATATTAGTTTTCTTTCGTCTTTTTTTAGCTTCAGTTCTCTTTCATCTTTTATGTGGTCTTAAGCTGTAAATCTGTCTTCAAACATTACCTCATTTGCTTTTCCTTTTCTCCTTTTCCTAGTTTTATCTTCGTAATTTTATTTCATTATTCTTTCTCTGTACTTTTACCTTTCTATAAATTCAATTTTTTTCTGTTCAAAAAGTCTTTCCTTATTAGGTTACCTTCTGGTATCTTTGTGTTTAATTGTGGCTAAACTGCTGTCATCTTTATCATTTTTTTACTTAATTCTAGTTATTATAAACTCAGAATGTACCATGTTTATTTTCATATTTTGCCTAGTTTCTAGTTAAAAGCTCTGTGCCCAGTAACAACTCATGAATTAATGGAAAGAACTCAGCTCTGAAATTGAAGAGTCCCAGGTTTCCCTTTCAATTCTTCGGTCAATAATGTCCTAAGCTTGCTGTCCTCATTTTTCATATTTATAAGTACACACACACACACACACACACACACACACACACACACACACACACACATTTCTACTTGTGAGAATCAAATGGAACCACAGATTTGAATAGTAAAAAATGCCATTTGAACTTTGAACAACTCACTGCTTGCTGTGATGGTTCTAGCAATCAGCTCAGGCATTTCAATAGTGTCTTGGACCTTGTTGCCCCTTCCCAGCCTTAAAATTTGTACTAATGCTGACAGCATACTCATGAATACGTATATGCCATTTTCATCATTTAAACAGAACATCCATAGGGTGGATTTGTATATTCTTTTCTTTTTGAGATTCATTATCAAACATATTTTCATTTGGTCCTTTTCACATTTATCATGTATTTGTACAAACATTCATATGACCATCCCAAACACATATCAGTATCTCTGAAATACAGCCTTGGAACTATAGGGAAGGTGACATTTTCCATGTATTACCATATTAATTTTTACAACAACCACTTGAAATTTGTACTGTTATTTTCACTATTTTACAGAAGAGAAAGCAGGCAAATAAGTAACAGCTGGAATTCAAATCCAGTTGTGTTTGATTCTGAAACACTTGTTCTTTTGTCAGTATTTACCACATGATAGTTACCAAATTTAAATATACTGCTTTCCTGTGACTTCCTTGGTGGCGCGGTACTTAAAAATCCACCTGCCAGTGCAGGGGACATTGGTTGATCCCTGGTCCGGGAAAATCCCACCTGCCGCAGAGCAGCTAAGCCCTTGCACCACGACTACTGAGACTGCACTCTAGAGCCCACAAGCCGTAGCTACTGAGTCTGTGTCCCACAACTACTGAAGCCCGTGCACCCTAGAACTCACGTGCCGCAACTGCTGAGCCCATGCACCGCAACTACTGAAGCCCTTGTGCTCTAGGGCCTGAGTGCCGCAACTACTGAGCCCACATACTGCAACTACTGAAGCCCAGTGCGCCCAGCCTGTGCTCCGCAACAAGAGAAGCCACCACGATGAGAAGCCCACACACCGCAATGAAGAGTAACATCCGCTCACCACAACTAGAGAAAGCCTGCGCGTGGCAACGAAGACCCAAAGCAGCCAAAAATAAAAATAAATAAATAAATATGTTGCTTTCCTGTAGTATTCAAGTGAATGTAGGTCTAAGAATTTTATTTCCTTTTTTAGCATTTGTACTTAAAATTTTTTGTGTGTATTTATGGTACTTGGTATATTAATAATTGAAATGATGGCATATTTTCTTCTTTTTTTCCTAGCTCATGCTTGATACATGGAATGAGTCAATCTTTTCAAATATAAAAAACAGACTTCAAGATAGTGCAATGAAGCTGGTACATGCTGAAAGATTAGGAGAAGCTTTTGATTCTCAGCTTGTCATTGGAGTACGAGAATCCTATGGTATGTTCTGAACCTTTATGATCAAATTTCCTTTTCATGGAAATTAAGACAATTATAGAATAGTAGTCTCAAAGTTATGTTTATTAGAATATAGTCACATCTACTTTTAGTGCCACATGAAATTAAGAGTACATAAAAGATATTCTGTTTTAATGAAAGCTACAAAAGTTTATATTCGTGTGGTTAATATTTATTTTCTCCATTTCACTCATTTCTTGGCTAGTGAATCTTTAGCAACCTATATTAGAGAAATGTAGATTCGAGTCTCTAGCTTATGAAAGGTAACTGGTTTTGCACTTATATTTTTAGGACATCAGTTTATTCCATGTATACGTTCTGGAATTTCTAAACTTTTTAGTGTCTGATAGTGATACTCTCATTTTTCATTCAATCAAATGTACTGTTTCCTCTGACCAGAATACTTTTCTTCCTCTTTTATTTGCTAACTCATCCTCATTCTCTGTTTCCTCGTGGAGGCCTTTCCTAATTCCCAGAGTAGGTTAGGTGCTTCATAGTACCTGTGCTTCTCTGTCGTAATACTTCAGTGTATTTAACTGTGTTCTTGACACTATATCTTTACTGAACATAGAATGCCTGATGCAAAATAGTTGTCGATAAGAAAGTTTTATATAAATGAACCTTTATTTATCTTTGACTTGCTTTCTCCATTGCCATTGTGTTTCTTTAGGTATCAAGTCTAGATTTCCATTAGCCATGTCCCTGAAATTTATTTCTTTTTATTTCAACTGCCACCAGTTAAGACTTCTTTGAATTCTACTTCTAGACTTTTCAAACAGTCTTCTTATAGTGATGTTATTGCTATCATTTAGCCCTTATACTTTCACAAGATTAATTTTTAAGTATAATTTTATTGGTGTTTTTATTACCCATTTAGTGGTAGGCCATGCTAAATTCAGGTTACTTAGCCAGAGATTTGAGGTTCTCCATAACCATTCCTAACTTACTATTCTACCTTACCTTCTATTAACCTTACAATCCACGCAGACAACCTCGTTGTTATACCTCGATTTGATCCTGTGTTGTTCTACTTCTGAATATTTACTTCCTTTACTAATCAGTGTAAATCCTACTTTGTTCCTAAAGGCTCAAACTCAAATCCCATCTTTTCTGTGAATGGTTTCTTGATCATCCAGTTTGAAGTCAGTCTCTTTCCTATTCAAAAATAAAATAGTTCATGTTATCTATACTATTTGTCACTTTACTACTCTATACTGTTATCTTTTTAAGTTTCTCATAAAGAAGGATTTTGTCTTTCATGGCTTTATGTTCTCTTGAGCATTGTCACAGTTCCTTGAACATGACTCCTCAATATTTGTTATTTCATTTATTGTACTCAAAATACTGATTTGAATCATAATTAGAGTAAAATTTTATTTTCTGTTTTTCAGTTAACCTTTGTTCTAATCCAGAGGATAAGCTTCAAATTTATAGGGACAATTTTGAGAAGGCATACTTGGATTCAACAGAGAGATTTTATAGAACACAGGCACCTTCGTATTTACAACAAAATGGTGTACAGAATTATATGAAATATGTAAGTGAGAACTTAGTATGTGTGGTAATTTGAGCTATTTTCTTGATTTTCTTAAAATGATTGCTATTTTGCTTCTGGACAGGCAGATGCTAAATTAAAAGAAGAAGAAAAACGAGCCCTACGTTATTTAGAAACAAGGCGAGAATGTAACTCTGTTGAAGCAGTAAGTAATTTTGTAATTGTTTATTCTTTGAGATTACTTGAAGTACAGTAGCCCAGGGGTGGTATATACATGAAACAAGTAACATTATTTATCCTTTCTCACTTCTGTGACCAATATTACTAATTGATTTTAGTACTCGTTCCCAGTACAACTTGAGAAGGCACGTTACTCAGAACTCATTGTTCTTCAGAGCTAATGTGCAAGATAAAATCTGTTTGCCATCCCTGCTCTAGACTTCTCTAAATTTAATGTACTTAATTTTTAATCAATCTCCTTCTATTATGTTTTGTGCCTACCTAAAGTTAACCATATTAGGGACTTTCAGGTATCAAGTAAAGTATGCTCCTGAGAGATACAGTTGATTCTCAGTATTGATGGTAATTACATTCTGTAAAATAGTGGCTGCGAATACTGAATGAATGAGCACCAAACTGTTACTACTAGGGGCTATTTTTTCTTTTTATGTGAGGGTGTTTTCAAACTTTTCTTGTCATGACATAAAATATTAATTACTTGATAAGAGAACATCAGTCTTTTAAATAGTTTTTATTTATTTTATGTTGTAAGTTCCTCATTAAAAGAAAGAAATGATCAGAGGTAGTAGCCATGCTACAGTGTCTATTCTGGTGTTTTCTTTTCCATGGATGATGACCTTAGTGTGCTTTGTTAAGGAATTTAAGAATCAAGTTTGGATAGAGTCTTAGAAATTGCTCAAATATAGCAATAATATTTCTTCCAGTTCCTTTCAGTCTTTGGAGCCTACAAACTAGATTTAGATTCACAGTCAAAGAAGTAACATTCCAGTTTGCTTACAACCAGACATTTTTCAACTATGGATGGGATTTCTTTTTTCCTTACTTTTGATTTTTCTTTGGCTTCTTCCATCTTGAGTGATAGTCATGTTTATTTGTTCAGATATTGGACTGAGTTGGATCGTTTTTCCCTTTTTTGTTTGTTTTGCTTTTTATTATGTACAGTATATATCCTCTTTCATATAACTCTGATATTGGCCAGGGAAGGGGGCAGGTTTAGTGGTTGCTTATAGAAGTTCTCTATAGAGATTTAAAGCCAGGCTTGAACTTCATTCAGAAGGTAGGGAGGCCATTGAATATTTTTTAAACAAATAATGCTATGCTCAAACTTAATCCGTCAGAAAAATTAATCTAGTGTCAGTATGAAAGATTAATTGGAGTGGGGGGGACTTCCCTGGTGGTCCAGTGGCTAAGACTCTGTGCTCGCAGTGCATGGGGCCTGGGTTCGATCCCTGGTCAGGGAACTAGGTCACGCATGCCACAACTGAAGATCCTGTGTGCTGCAACTAAGACCAGCACAGCCAAATAAATAAATTTTTAAAAATTGGAGTGGAGAATAGCTTGGAATAGGAAGTGGGAGGCTTTTGCAATAATTCAAGCAAGGTATTAGGAGTGCCAGGTAGGGTTATAGCAATGGGAATGGAAAGAAAGAGGGTAGAGACAGACTTCCCAGAGGTGGAACATTGTAATATGAATGGGGCTGATATTGGAGAGAACTGAGTTAACAGTGTTTCTAAGGTTTTGGCTTGGGAGAATTGTGCTGCTGCGGGAAGATCAGGTATAAGAATAAATCTTCGTTGTGAGGGAAAAAAGATGAGTTTAATTAGAGGGATTTGAATATTTTGAATTGATTGGTGGGCCTATACCTCCTGGATGGGGATGTTGTAAGTTTGTAAGATAGAGTTGTTTTTCTATTCTTGTACTCTATTTTATACATCTTAGTTGTATCATATTTATAGTAAACTTAAAGAAGTTCAACTATAGAGGTCCAACTAATACAGTGAATAAGAGAGAGCAAGAAAAAGAGAATGAGAAAGGTAGAGATAAATAAATACACATGAAAACTTGTATAGAACAGTTAAGTCTCCCTTTCTACTTTAAAATACACACACACATTTTGGGAAAAACTTGAAATAGAAGATGTGAATTTGTGCTTCCATGGATACCAAGTGTGAACATCTTACCAAGCTGAATGATTCTAGAGTTTAAAGATAAGTTTTTGTTTTGTTTCAACAAAGACCCTAAGTGCAATATAATGTGCTTGCAAAGAAATTGTGCCTTATTGGGGAAGTAAGAGGTCTGTTTGTATGGTTTGTTTTGATTTTTTGCTTATTTTTCTTAAATCAACTATTTTGATTGATACAGAAAAGTTACAAAAGTTACAAAAATCTCAAGTGTAAGTGAGTTATCACAAAGTGAACATACCTGTGAAATTACCAGAAAAAGAATTATCAGCAAGTAAGAAACATTCCATCATGCTCCCTCCACAGTATTATTACCATCTTTTTTTCCCAAAGGTTATCACTTTCCTATCTCTTAAGAACATAGATTAATATTAATCAGTGACCACTATATAGTCTGTACAGGAAAATTTGGTGCAGAGAAGACATTAAGCATGAAAACTATAGAATTAATTGTAACATTGGGAATTTAAGGTTTAATGCAGATACACTACTGTATTATATACCTTACTGAGCTAAGGCCATTATACTATATACATAATATTTGTTAATTTACAGTTTCTGTTTCCAAAGAGAAATGGTGTGTTAAAGTGAAGTATGTTGTAATGGAAGGAACAGTAAACCAAAAAATCACCAAGTCCGGGGTTCTAATTTAATATGCATAAAGTATGAACAGTATTATTTGAATAGTTACTAAGAAAAGTGACTTCCATAATTGAAAATTATTCGGAGCAGACTTACTGCCCTAAATTCTGTCTTACAGGAATTATCAGCCATTAGAACATGCTATGCTATATCTTAATGCTTTATTGATAATAGTTTTCATCTCTCCTTACCTGTTAGGCTATTACTAGTGGAAGACAATTACCTATCAGCTCATATGGGGCTACACAGTGTTGCACACCAGAATTTAATATTAAAGTATGTACATTTTCGACATTTGTGTTTTCTCTGAAAATTAGGAAATTATTATGATTTATCACTTACCTTTTTTGAATGTTGTAAGTCTTGATCTTAATCTTCTAAACCTGATTACTTTTCAACATCCTAGGAAAACAAATTCCTGGACCAGTGTTCTGTATAATAGAGCAAGTCTCACCTAAGTAGTACCCAGTTGTGAGGCCAGGCCTAATAAAGGCCAAATATACATTTCAAGTAATGTTCATATAGTGCTTAGCAGCTTACTGAATTCCCTTCCTTGTTTATAAGAGTTTTATTTTGTTCTTTTGGGTATTCTAAACATCTGATTATATCTTTGTAACATTAATATCTCTTATTTCCTTCAGTTGATTAAATCTGTTAATGATTTATTTTAGGAAAATGTTAATAATATTGGGGATCCTTGTCTTCTTTCAATGTTTGATAGGAGTGCTTCTAAATGGTGCTTCTAAAGCACCATTAGCATGATGCTTCTTTCTAGCATGATGTATGCATTTTATGATGCTAAGAAAGTACTTATTTTTCTTTTATTAAGAATATTATCAGGAATTATCTACCTTAGCCCTAAAGCCATCTTATTTTATGGAGAATCATTAGAGGCATTTCCATGAAGATAATAAACAAGGCAAGGACACCCACTATTTCTACTTCTATTGAACAGCGCATTAGAAGTATTAGCCCATGCAGTTAAACTACAGAAATCAATTAGAGGCATAGAATGGGTAAGCCAAAAGGAAAACTGTCTCATTTTAGAGATGATATGATAGTACTTTGTCTGGAAAACTCCACAGTTGATGATAAAACTCAAACAGTAAAGTAATTCAGGGAAGTGGCAGGATAAAAAATTAACATACAAATGTCAGTCTTCATATACACAAATAATAAACAGAAGATATAAGGTTAGGGCAAACCTTACTTATAGTAGCAACAAAGAAAATTAAATACTTGGGAAAAGTCTAGTAAGAAATGTGTGAAACCTGTAAGAGGAAACGTTTTAGACACTCCAAAGACACGGATGTAGACTTGAAAAAATGGAGAGATATCTCTTATTCTTAAATTCTATGACTTGAAATGGTACAGATATCAGTTCTTCTCTAAATTAATTTATATATTTCCTGTAATTCCAATAAAAATACCAACAACTATTTATTGAAATTAGACAAGTTGAAAAAAAGTTCATGTGGAAAAATAAACATGTAAGAATGGCCAGGAAAACACTGGAAAATAAAAACTTAGAAGAGAACTAGCCCTACCAGACATAAAACATACTATATAAATTCTCTGTAATTAAGTGGTGTGGTATAACAATAGAAGAAACAAAAAGAAGATGGAATGAACAGAGAAGAACTACAAAAACAACTGGAAAACAGGTAATAAAAGGGCCTAAGTAAACACATACCAATAATTACTCTATATGTCAGTGGACTAAATGCACTGATCAAAAGACATAGGGAGGGATGGGATTTCCCTGGTGGCGTAGTGGTTAATAATCAGCCTGCTGGTGCAACGGACATGGGTTTGAGCTCTGGTCCAGTAGGATCCCACATGCTATGGAGCAACTAAGCCCATGTGCCACAACTACTGAGGCTGTGAGCCACAACAGTTGAGCCCACCTGCCACAACTACTGAAACCTGTATGCCTAGAGCCCATGCTCTGCAACAAGAGAAGCCACTGCAATGAGAAGCCTGCACACTGCAACAAAGAGTAGCCCCTGCTCACTGCAACTAGAGAAAGCCCGTGTGCAGCAACTAAGACCCAACACAGCCATAAATAAATTTAAAAAAAAATAGGCTAATTGTATTACAAAACAAGACCCTTCAGTATGCTGGCTACAAGAGACTCCCTTTAGGATGAAGGGCACACAAACTGAAGGTAGGTATGGGATAAGTTATTTCATGCAAACAGAAACGATAAGAAAGCAGGGGTAGCAATACTCATTTCAGAAAAAATTAAAACAAAGATCGTGATGAATCACAAAGAAGGGCAGTATATAATGATAAAGGAATTGATACAAGAAGAGGATATTATACTTGTTAACATATGTGCACCCAATCCAGGAACATCTAAGTATAAAGTAAATACTAACAGATATAAAGGGATAAATTGACAGTTAATACAGTAATAGTAGGACCCCACTGACATCAGTGGACACGTCATCCAGACAAACAATACGGCAGCAAAGATCCTGAATGACAGAATAGATGAGTTGGATTTAATTGTTGTCAACAGGACATTCCATCAAAAAAAAAAAGGGCAGAATAAACATTCTTTTCAAGTGCACATGGAACACTTTCTAGGATAGGTCACATACTAGGTCACAAAACAAGACTTAACAAATTTAAGAGGATAGAAATTATATCAAGAGTTTTTTCTAATCACAACAGTGTGAAACTAGAAATCAACCATAGAAAGAAAAGTGGGAAAATAACAAACATGTGGAGACTAAACAACCTGCTGCTAAAAATCCAGTGAGTCAATGATGAAACTCAAAGAGGAAATCAGAAAATACATCTGGACAAATGAAAATGGAAACACTGCTTTCCAAAATCTATCTGATGCAGCAAAGCAGTTCTAAGAGGGACATTCATAGCAACTTCAGGCCTTCCTCAAGAAACAAGAAAAATCTCAAAGAACGTAACCTAATACCTAAAAGAAATAGAAAAAGAAGAGCAAACAAAGCCTAAAGTCAGGAGAAGGAAAGAAATAATAAAGATCATAGAGAAAAAAAATAAAGATTAAAAACACCAAAAGAAAAGATTATTAAAACCAAGAGCTGTTTTTTTGAAAAGATAAACAAAATTGATAAATCTTCATCCAGGCTCACAAAGAAGAAACCGATAGGATCCGAATAAACAAAATAAGAAGTGAAAGAGGAGAAAGAACAACTGATACCACAGAGATAAAAAAATAAATCAGTTGAAGAGGAGGGAACACTCTCAGATTGATTCTATGAGGCCTAATACCAATAGCAAACAAAGACACTACAAGAATAGAAAATTAGAGGCCAATATCTTTCATGAATACAAATGCAAAAATCCTCAACAAAATATTAGCAAATCGAATACAACAATGTGTAAAAAGGATCATACACCATGATCAAATTGGATTCATTTCCGTGTCACAAGGATGGTTCGGCATATGCAAATCAGTGTGATACACCACATTAAAGAAAGGAAAGATAAAAATCACAGTATCATCTCAGTAGATGCAGAAAAAACATTTGAAAAAATTCAGCATCTGTTCATAGTAAAAACTCTTATCAAAGTGGGTGTAGAGGGAACATAACAAAGGCCATTTACAGCTAACCCTCAGTCAGCATAGTACTCCATGGTGAAAAGCTGCAAGGTTACCCACTAAATTCAGGAACAAGATAAGGATGCCCATTCTAGCTGCTTCTATTTAACCTAGTTGGAAGTCCTAGCCACAGCAGTAAGACAAGAAAAAGAAAAGGTATCCAAATTTAAAGGGAAGAGGTAAAGTTGTCACTGTTTGCAGATGACATGATACTCTGTATAGAGAACCATAATGTCTCCGCCCCAGAACTGTTAGAACTAAGAAATGAATTCAGCAAGGTTGCAGAATACAAGATTAATGTATTTCTATTTCTGTTGAATTTCTATACACTAATAATGAAATATCAGAGAATTTAAAAACCAATCTCATTTAAAATTACATCAAAAAATGTAAATACCTAGGAATAAACTTAACCAAGGAGATTAAAGGCATATACTCTGAGAACTATAAACCATTGATGAAGGAAATTGAAGATGATTCGAAGAAGTGGAATGATATCCCATGCTTGCTTGGATTGGAAGAATTAATATTTTGAAAATGGCCATACTACCCAAAGCAATCTACAGATTTACTGCAATCCTTATTCAAAATACCTGTGACATTTTTCACAGAACTAGTACAAATAATCCTAAAATTTACATGGGACCACAAAAGACCCCGAATTGCCAAAGCAATCCGACACTGTCTTCAACAAGTGGTGTCTGGGGAAACTATATAGCTATGTGTAAAACAATGAGATTAGAACATTCCCTCACACGTATACAAAAATAAGTTCAAAGTAATTTAAAAACATAAATGTAAGACCTGAAACCATAAAACTCCTAGAAGAGAATATATTCAGGACACTTTGTCATAAATCGTAACAATATTTTCTTGGATGAGTCTCCCAAGGCAGAAGAAATGAAAGCAAAAATAAACAAATGGGGCCTAATTAAACGTAAAAGCTTTTGCACAGCAAAGGAAACTATCAAGAAAACGAAAACAATCTGGGAGAAAATATTTACAAATGATGCAGCCGACAGGGATTAACAAGGATTTGTTAATATCCAAAATGTAGGAACAGTTCATAAAACTCAATATCAGAAAAAGAAACAACCCAATCAAAAAATGGGCAGAAGACCTGAATAGATATTTCTCCAAAGAAGGCATAGAGATGGCTAAAAGGCATATGAAAAGATGTTCAACATTGCTAATTATTAGAGAAATGCAAATCAAAATTACACTGATGTACCACCTCACACCTGTCAGAATGGCTATCATCAAAAAGTTCACAAATAACAACTGTTGGAGAGGATGTGGAGAAAAGGGTACTCACGTACACTGTTGTTGGGAATGCAAGTTAGTGCAGCCACTATGGAGAACAGTATGGAGGTTCCTTAAAAAACTGAAAATAGAGTTACTATACTATCCAGCAATCCCACTCCTGGTTATGTATCCGGAAAAGATGAAAACTCTTAATTCGAAAGGTTACATGCACCCCAATGTTCATAGCAGTGCTATTTGTAATAGCCAAGACATGGAAGCCACCCAGGTACCCGTCAACAGATGATTGGATTAAGATGTGGGGTGTATGTGTACACACACACACAAACACACACACAATGGAATATTAGCCATAAAAAAGAATGAAATATTGCCATTTGCAGCAACATGGATGGACCTAGAGATCATTATGCTTAATGAAATAAATCAGACAGAGAAAGGCATGCACAGTATGGCATCACATGTGGAATCTAAACGATACAAATATGCAAAACAGAAACAGAGTCACAGATATAGAAAGCAAACTTGTGGTTACCAAAGGGGCAAGGGAAGAGGGGAGAGAGAAATTAGGGGTATGGGATTAACAGATACAAACTACTGTATATAAAATAGATAAGCGGGCTTCCCTGGTGGCGCAGTGGTTGAGAGTCCGCCTGCCGATGCAGGGGATGTGGGTTCATGCCCCGGTCCGGGAAGATCCCACATGCCGTGGAGTGGCTGGACCTGTGAGCCATGGCCGCTGAGCCTGTGCTCCGCAACGGGAGAGACCACAACTGTGAGAGGCCCGTGTACCGCAAAAAAAAAAAAAAAAAAAAAAAAGCAGCAAGGATATACTGTATAGTGCAGGAAATTTTATCTATTACCTTATAATAACTATAATGGAGTATAGTCTGCAAAAATACTGAATCACTATGCTGTATACCTAACTAACTGTACACCTCTCTGAAAGTAGTACAATATTTTAAATCAACTATGAATTGGTTTCAATAAAAATACATAAATTTAAAAAAATAGTGTGATATTGACCCATGAATAGATAGTAGACTAGTGGAATGGTATAGAAAGTGCAGAATTATATATGACAAAGGTTGCATGTCAAATCAGTGGCGGTAAAGATGGACTTTTTAAAAAATGGTGATGGGATGACTCAGCAGATACTTGGAAAAAGATCTTTAGATCTGTATTTTACACCATTCAGAAAAATAAACCCCAAATAGATCAGGGATCTACATGTTAAAAATGGAATCATACAAGTACTAGAAGAATTCCTCTTTAACTTTGGCGTAGAGAGAGGGTTTTTTTTATGACTCAGAGTTCAGAGTCAGTAAAAGAAAAGACTGACAAATGTGACTATACAGTAAAAAATTTGCAATCTTAAAAGTTCTCATAAGAAAATAAAATTTTTAACTACGTAGTTATGTATGTATGTTAACTGGACTTAATTGTGGTGACTTAATTCACAGTGTATACAATTATCTATTATGTTGCACACCTTAAACTAATGTTATATGGCAATTATACCTCAATAAAAATAAATTAAAATAATTTTAAAAATTAAAAAGTATGTAATTGCAAAAAGCACAATCAGCAAAGTTAAAAATCAGCTCACAACCTGGGAAAAAGTATTTGAAATATATGTCACAGACAAAAGCCCAATATCCCTACTATATAAAGTTCTACTATATAAAGAACTTTTAAAAATTGGGGAACAAAAAATGATAAGTATCTGGTAGAAAAACGTTGGAAAAAAGATGCAGATATATACTTAATACTGGCCATGATACATGAAAAATGTTCAGAGTTTTAGAGAAGAATTCTGTAAAAATGTGGAGGGAAATTGACGATCACTATTAGGTACGATCACACTAATAGTTGTTGCAGACAAGCTCCACTAATGGATACTAAAATCAGTGGCCAAAGGTTTGAGGTAGAATTGACAGTTTCAGAGTATCTTCCTCAAGATATTTGGTAAGGGAAAAATAGTTACTACGATGGAGAAACCCAAAAAACACTTATCTTAATCAAGTGATCAAGGTTAACATAACCAGTAATAGGACATATTGATATTATGTACCCCTTCATATGATACACTAAGAAGAGTACAAAATCATTTCTGTTGTATTCTTGTCAAAAATTAGTACTCTTATTCTAATGAGAAAATTTTAGAGAATCCCTATTTTTGGGGCAGTGTACAAAATAACTGGCTACTATTCTTTAAAAGTGTCAAGATCCTACGTAAGGAGGCAAAAGACCTGTATGCAGAAAACTGTAGGATACTGATGAAAGAAACCAAAATGACACAAACAGATGGCGAGATACACCAAGTTCTTGGATTGGAAGAATTAATGTTGTGAAAATGACTATACTGCCCAAAGCAATCTACAGATTCAGTGCAATCCCTATCAAATTACCAATGGCATTTTTCACAGAACTAGAACAAAAAATTTTACAATTTGTGTGGAAACACAAAAGACCCTGAATAGCCAAAGCAGTCTTGAGAAAGAAAAACGGAGCTGGAGGAATCAGGCTCCCTGACCTCAGACTATACTACAAAGCTACAGTGATCAAGACAGTATGTTACTGGCCCAAAAACAGAAATATAGATCCATGGAGCAGGATATAAAGCCCAGATATAAACCCACGCACCTTTGGTCACCTAATCTATGACAAAGGAGGCAAAAATATATAATACAATGGAGAAAAGACAGCCTCTTCAATAAGTGGTGCTGGGAAAACTGGACATGTAAAGGAATGAAATTAGAACATTCCCTAACACCACACACAAAAATAAACTCAAAATTGATTAAAGACCTAAATGTAAAGCCAGACACTATAAAACTCTTAAAGGAAAACATAGGCAGAACACTCTGACATAAATTGAAGTGAGATCTTTTTTGACCCACCTCCTAGAGTAATGGAAATAAAAACAAAAAATAAACAAATGGAACCTAATTAAAAGCTTTTGCACAACAAAGGAAACCATAAACAAGACAAAGAGACAACCCTCAGAATGGGAGAAAATATTTGCAAACAAAGCAGCTTACAAAGGATTAATCTCCAAAATATACAGGCAGCTCATGAAGCTCAATATCAAAAAAACGACCTAATCAAAAAATGGGTGGAAGACCTAAATAGAAATTTCTCCAAAAAACATACAGATGGCATGTGGAAAGATGCTCAACATCATGAATTAGTAGAGAAATGCAAATCAAAGCTACAATGAGGTATCACCTCATACGGGTCAGAATGGCCATCATCAAAAAATCTACAAACAAATGCTGGAGAGCATGTGGAGAAAAGGGACCCCTCATGCACTGTTGGTAGGAATGTAAATTGATACAGCCATGTAAATGGAAAACAGTATGGAGTTTCCTTAAAAAACTAAAAATAAAACTAGCATATGACCCAGCAATCCCGCTACTGGGCATATACCCAGGGAAAACCATAATTCAAAAAGACACATGCACCCCTATGTTCTCAGCAGCACTATTTACAATAGCCAGGACATGGAAGCAAACCTAAATGTCCATCAACAGAGGAACGGGTAAAGAAGATATGGTACGTGTATACAATGGAATATTACTCAGCCGTAAAAAGGAATGAAATTGGGTCATTTGTAGAGATGTGAATGGACCTAGAGACTGTCATACAGAGTGAAGTCAGAAAAACAAATATCGTATATTAACGTACGTATGTGGAATCTAGAAAAATGGTGTAGATGAAATCTGTTTGCAAAGCAGAAATAGAGACACAGAGGTAGAGAACTAATGTATGGATACCAAGAGGGAAAGAGGAGGATGGGAGGAACTGGGAGATTGGGTTTGACATATACCCTATTGATACTGTGTATAAAATAAATGACTAATGAGAACATATTGTATAGCACAGGGAACTCTACTTAATGCACTGTGGTGACCTAAATGGGAAGGAAATCCAAAAAAAGAGGGAATATATGTATATGTATAGCTGATTCATTTTGCTGTATAGTAGAAACTAACAGAACATTGTAAAGCAACTATATGCCAATAAAAATTAAATGTGTCCAGATCATAGCACACACACACGGACCAAGAAATTGTCACAGATTGGAGGAGACTAGGAAAACTAACAACAAAATGTAATCTGGGTTTGTAGATAGCATCCTGGAATAGGAAAGACTGGTGAATTTCTAATAAGGTCTGTAGTTAAATAATATTGTACTAATATTATTTTCCTGGTTTTGATAGTTGTGCTGTAGTTATGTAAAAAGTTACCATTATGGGAAATAGGGTGATGGATGTATAGGTACTCTCTGCTATTTTTACAACTTTTATGTAAGGCTAAAATCAAAATAAAATGTAAAAAAATAAAGAATATTGTGAAGAATGCCTTTATTATTTGGGAAGCATCAGTGGAGATGATCATGTGGCATTTTCCTCCGTTGAACTAATTCAGGAAATCACATTAACAGAGTTCCTAACATAATAGCATTCTTTCATTTTAGGATAGAACAGAAAGTCCCCCTGTCTTTTTTTTTTGGCCACACTGTGCAGCATGTGGGATCCTAGTTCCCTAACCAGGGATTGAACCCGTGCCCCCTGCAATGGAAGTGTGGAGTCTTAACAACTGGACCTCCAGGGAAGTCCCAAAGTCCCATTTTTAATGGATAAAAATTTATACCCCAAAGGGATTTTGACATATACTATATATAGCCAATAAAAGTTACTCTCAAGATATTTCTGTTTTTTATATATAAAATGTTTAAATGTTTGGTTTAGCATGTAATAACAATATTTTTAGGATCCTTTTATAGATTTATCCTAATTCAACTTTCATTTGGATTTGCTTGTTGTCAATACAGCAGATTCTAATAGAGATGAATTGAAGAAAAGTGAGTTATGCTGTTTGGATAGGGTAATATATTGATATTTTGAACTGAAATCTCTAGGCCAGAGATTTTCAATGAAGATAGTATCTACCTCCAGAGAGTGTTATTGAAATTTGTGGAGGCTTTTTTTTTTTGGTTGTCACAATGATTGATTTTTAGTGAATGGAGTCCAGGAATGCTACATGTCTCACAGTGCTCAGACTGTCCCACATAAATAAGAATTAGCCCATATCCCAAAAATAATATTCAGTGCTCCCGTAGCCACTCATGTAAATGAAAATCTTGTTTACACTTAGATATCTGAGTCTAGAATTTAATTTCATTTTACTTTTAAACCAGAACATTTTTGCATGATATTAGTAATACACTTCATTTTCTAGGTATGTTGTTGTGTAAATTGAGCAATGAAAATATATTTTTTGTTTGGAATCTTAAATTTTTTTCACTGTTGGAAATTTATATCATCTATAGTGATACTGCTCATGGTATCTGTGTCACCAATGAACCTGTGTTAAATTGAGGTCAGGACCATGAATGCTGCCAGTTTGTCCCTCCAGTTTGTGACCTGAGAGGAGTCTTGTTCCACCGGTTTTAATTAGCCTAGCTCTAATTGGCCTAGCTTGGGTTGAGTGCCCAAACTTGGATCAAATGCTTTGTGTGTGTGTCTTTGTACACATGTGCAAGCATGCTTGAGTTGTCAATGTGTTTGTAGTAGGTATGATATAGTAATACTTGACTCATCCAGAAGATAACCCTTTTAGCAACTTTAGCTACTTGCAGTTCAGTGGAGAACTTAAACAGTAAGTTAGGCCAAGAGTTCTGAGCAGCTGCATTGCATTAGGTGTCTGACAGGCCCAGTCTTCAACTTTTGCTTATAGGAGAACAACTTAGCCCCACCCAGATCCAGCTTAGCCCCAACACAATTCTAATGAGCTTGATTATCACTGGATGGGCCTCTAGCAAATGAGCACCGTATATTAGTAAAACCAGGTAAGAGGCTTCAGAGCTGTGCTGCTTGAAGTGGCATTATTGACAGAAAAGTGACACGTAACAGTAAGAAAAGAATGAGAAAAAATATTTTTAAAAATTACTTAAAATTTTTTTTCTGTGGCTATTAGTATTTTAGGTGATAGTCCTGTATAGCTTGGTTTTACCTGAAGGCAGTCATTTATTGTGCACCTAAATTATGTCAGGCCTTGTGCTAGTGGGGATAAGAACGTAGAACGGGTTCCTATCTTCAAAGTAACACTAGAATAAAATGGATTGTTTATACAGTGGAATAATGGAATAGAGAGTGAAATGGTGATGGCAGGTCTTCATTTCTTCTCATTGACCAGAGCTCTGATAGGGAAGCAGTGTATTACACTGGTTAGGGACATACATGTTGGAAGAAGATGAGGATTTGAATTCCATTGTCATTTTACCAGCTGTGTGCCCTTTGTCAATTTCTTCAACCTTTGTAATCCTTGTTTTCCTAACTGTAAAGTGGGGTAATACCCACTTGTGTTTAATGAACTACTATATCAAAACATTAAGTGCTGTGCCTGGCATGGTAGTTTTTACTGTTAGGGCTGTGGTTTACAGACGTTGCTTACTGATTCTCAGAGAGATAGACACTATTTTGCTACCTGTGCAAAATATTGATAAAAAATGGAATTAGCAACAAGGTCACAAGTCATAAGTTGTTAACATTAAAGTAAGTAAAGTACTTGTTAACCTTCAGTATTTAAGTATATTAAGGGTGGTATTTAAAAAGTCAGGGTGAGTCTAACTGACTGCATTGGTCTATGTAGAGAGTTACTTGTATAACTAGTTGAGAAGTGAAGCAAGAAACACTGGTTATAAAGGTTTAAAAAAACCTTTTTAAAAAAAAAGAAGTTAATTTTGAGAATAGCCTACCACACATGGAATAAATGAATTCTTGAATACATAACCATATCCATGTATGGTTAGAGACCTGATAATGATAAAGTAGAATCTTAAGGTGGAGTAATCTAGGATGATTTTTAATTCAACTCCTCTATTTTATAGCTAAGGCAAAAGCAAATTATAACTTACAGGGAATTACATAACTAACAAAAATCAGAACTGTTCCTATTGTTTTTATTAAACTTCAGTGAAGTAGCATTGTGCAAATTGAATATCACTAAAAAAAGACTCTAGTACATCAGTTAGCCTACCTATCCCACCTTTCTCATCTTCACAGAGCTATGCATTCATTCATTCAACAAATACTGAGTGCCTGCTGTGTTTTATGGCAGGCATCATCTTTGAAGAGTTTTGCTATAAAGGAAGGTAAAACATCAAGCACATTGATAGTTAAAGTGTTTCACCTTGCAGACCTCTGGGGAGATTGCTATGGATTTAGAAGTTGTGCTCATCTCAGGCAAAATACAGGAGTTGATGACATATGGCAAAAAGTTTTTTTCTTCACGGAAGCTAGCAAAAGGAGACAGAAAGGGAATACAAGGTGAGAGAGATGGTTTATCACTATCCTTTCCATTCAAGACGTATTTTTCAAATAACAAGTATATACTCAGGGTTGACTCTGTATGTAGAACTTTGGTAAATGATGGGGAGAAAAATACAAAAGAGGAATAACATGGTCCCTGCCCTCAAGAAACTGACCCTCTTGTTAAGACAAGACTCTTTGGAGATAAGGAGAGAACTCTATCAAGCAACCTCCCTTTCTTCTTTTTGCCTACATAAAATAGTTTTCTAAAGGATTTTCAATACACAGGGATCTATACCATGATTCTTCTCTTTATTTTTATTTATTTTTTGCGGTACGCGGGCCTCTCACTGTTGTGGCCTCTCCTGTTGCGGAGCACAGGCTCCGGACGCACAGGCTCAGCGGCCATGGCTCACGGGCCCAGCCGCTCCGTGGCATATGGGATCCTCCCAGACCGGGGCACGAACCCGTGTCCCCTGCATCGGCAGGCAGACTCTCAACCAGTGTGCCACCAGGGAAGCCCTTCTCTTTATTTTTTAAAAAAATATTTGTTATGAAACTTTTCAAATATTTTCGGAAGTAGAGAAAATAGTATAATGAACCCCACCCTCCAAACCTAGCCAGCAACAATGATCATCATTTTGTCATACTTGCTTGGTTGATCCTTTTCTTCTTTTCTTTCCTTTTTCCCCTTTCCTCCTTTCCTATCCTTTCTTTTCCTTCCCTTCCCTTTCCTTCTTTTCTTTATTTTTTTTAAATTAAAAAAAAAATTTTTTTTTTGGCCAGGCTGTGCAACTTGCAGGATCTTAGTTCCCTGATTAGGGATTGAACCTGGGCCCTGGCAGTGAAAATGTCAAGTCCTAACCACTGGACTTCCAGGGAATTCCATCTTTTCTTTCTTTTCTCTCTTTCTTCCTTTCCTCTAGCATTTAAAGAAGTTATGATGTACATTTTTACTCTAAACACTTCTATATTATAACATTACTTTTATTGCCTGTATATATTTCATCATATATATGTACTATAATATACCTAACTACTTCTCTAATGATGGGAATTTTCATTATTATTTGTTATTATTATGGTTTTTTTAAATAAATAGTACTTCCTGGAATGTATTTACATGTTTATATCTTATATCCTGATATATTTTTAAAATCTTTATGTATACATCTTTCTTACATGTGGCATTCTATTAGAATGGAATTTCCTGGAAATGAGATTGCTGAAGCAAAGGGTATGCACCTTTTACAGATTGCTATATAAGACCAAACTGATTTTCAGAAATGTTGTTGTAATTCTGATTCCCATTAACAATATACGTGTTTATCTTTGCTGATCTGGGTTTTTTCAGTCTATTAATTTTGCCAATTTCCCAGTGTCATAGATTTTAAAATATTTTTTAACGTGCATTTAAAAATTACTAGGGGACTTCCCTGGCAGTCCAGTGGTTAAGACTCTGCGCTTCCAATGCACGGGGCGCGGGTTCGATCGCTGGTTGGGGAACTAAGATCCCACATGCTGCATGGTGCAGCCCCCCCCCAAAAAATGCTAATGAGGCTGGGTATCTTTATTTTTTTAGGATTGACATTAATTGTTTAATTCAAGGGAATATCCATCTGCTAGTTCCTATCATTAAGAACATTGGATTTTCCACTACTTTATTCTTATTATGGACCATTTGTATTTCTTCTTTTGTGAGTTGAGGCTACTCTTTCATTATTTTACTTCTTTATTCAAAAAACCATAGTATCTTGATTTCCTATCTCTGATTTTCAAGGCCCTTCATAATTTGGCCATAACTTATTTTTCTAACTTAATACTGTCCAGTAGGAGTCATTCTACCCAATAAGGAATATTTTCTTATTCATATACCTCATTCTATTCGTTTTTTTCTTGGATTCATTCTTTTTAAGTAATGTTTTACATTTCTTTTCTGCCTATTCAAATCCTTCAGAATTCTTAAAGCCCATCTTGCGAGTCTCCCCAAATACTCTAGCCTTCATCCATTTCCTGTTATTTGAATTCCCACTGTACCAATTGTTTCTACAACTTGATTTAGTAGCAAATTATAGGCTACTTTGTTGTGTTATTCATCAAGCACCAAATGTGTTGAGTCCATGAATATATAGCTGGATGGAACACAGTCTCTGTCCTTGTGAAGTTTATTTATAGTGTAGTAATAATTGTTTATTTCCATCTCTTTGCTTTATTGGTGAAATTGAACTTTTCATATACCTCTGTTATGTATGAAGTATGCACACATTTTAGATACACTATAGTTACATATCCCAAACTGGATTGTAAGAGCATTGAGTGTATAAACCATGTTTTATCTTCTCTATTCCTTACAACACTTAACTCATTTCTGAGCACATAGCCATTACTAAGTATATACCTGCTCTCTTAATGTAGTATCAAAAGTTGTAGGCTTGGAGTCACATACCTGGCCTCATATTACAGCTCAAGACCTTATGAACTAATTGTGTAACATTTGTAAGTTACTTAGCCTCTGTAAGCTTGTTTCCTCATATGTTAAATATCTGCTTCATAAGGTTTTCATGAGTTAAATGACATATGGGTTAATCAGATAATGTATGTAAAGCATTTACAGAGTAGGTGCTCATTAAAAGATATTTGTTATTATAATAACTTGTTTAACCTTTCAAGCTAGAAAGTGTTTCAGTAACCTTTATATCCCTAACTCCTTTCATCTAAGCAGTTACCAAATTCTGCTCAGTTTACTTCAACTATCTTGTCAATTTAGCCTGTCGTTTATGTTATGTTATGTTATGTAATGTTATGTTATTTTTTTGGTCGCACCACGTGGCTTGCAGGATCTTGGTTCTCTGACCAGGGATTGAACCAAGACCCATGGCAGTGAGAGCCCGAGTCCTAACCACTGGACACCTAGCCTCCTTGGTCTCTCCTTTAAATCCTCATTGTAACCCACAATAAGAAATACATTTTTTATTGTGACTTAGTATATGCTTTGTTTATTTGCTCATATCTGAAACAATGTTATGAAATAATATTGTTTTTGTATGTGATGCACTCTGATTTTTTTTTTGTTCTGTTCTATATTAAAAAAAAAAAACAAGCTGTTTCACAACAGTTTGAAACACATGACACATGATTTTTGGAGTCTGCAAAATTTGGACTACTCCTGAACTAGATTATGTTCAAGTGTAAATTTTCAGTGAAACAGAAAACAGAGATTATTTTAGAAAACAGAAAATAGAGCTTATTTTAGAAAACAGAGCTTAATCTGATTACACTTTGTTTCTTCTTCATTAGTTGTATATAGTTAGATTTACCTATTCTCTGTCGAAGGTGGGAGTGTTCCATTGTGCATATTCCAGGGCTGGTATAGAATGAGATTACTCAGTAATTGGGGCAGAGCTTCCCACCCTGGCAGAAATTTCTCAACTATTTCATATGTATGTTGTTCTTCTTAGGACAGAAATTGACATACATGGACTTTAAAGTCATTAGTGTAATTCTCATAGAGGGAGGGATCTGAAAAAATTCCTTTTATTGTGGAAATTTTTTTAACATTTTAAAAAGTGGAAACAGTGATATAATGAATCTCCATTACATAAATTTAACTTCAGTAATATAACAACATTATGTCAATTCCAAGAGGAATTTTTAGCAAAGAACTTTTAAGGCACACACAATTCCCTTCCTTAATACAGACAAATGATCTGTTTTTCAGAAGAGAGGTATCAGCCTTAATGTACCTTGTGTTAGTAATCACAACCTGTTCATTTTGATACCTGCAAGAAGAATAAATATATGACACGAAGGAGCAGTGGTGGAGTGGAGCCAGCCAGAACATTAGACCCTGACCATCTTAACTTGCAATCTTTCAACAGCCATGTTTGCCAGTCTCCCCACCACCACTCAGTACCACCTACCTTGCTGACATTAGACTGACCTTTTAAAAATGACTTGGTGGGGGAATAGAAGCTCATTACATTTATCTTCTGTTTAAAACCTTCCCTACCTATAGAGTAAAATCCCAAACCATAGGTTTTCATTCATAATCTGGCTCCAGTCTACCTTTCTCTCCCACTCTCTTCATATTCAGCTTTTTTTTCTTAGAATACCCAATCCATTTTAAGATTTGTACTTTTCAATATCCAATTCAGATTTCTTCTTGTGGATGAGACCTTTTTAACTACCCAGAAAAAAATAGTAGTTCCTTTGTTTGTTTCTGTTTGTGTGTGTGTGTGTTTTGCCACTTAACTGAGTTGTATTTATTAAAGTTTGCTTCCCTCCCCACCCTCAATAAGACAGTGATCTTCTCCAAAGCAGAGGTTATAGCTTATTCTTTGTATCCTAACACTTCTTTGGTGCTCACAGCAATGAAACCTACTATGTGTTGAATGGATGTTCATACTTCTAGCATTTTAGAATCTAATTCCAACACAGGTTCTCTCCAGATGAGAGTTCATTAAAGTTTAGTTTTTCAGTTTGTTTTGTAGATTAAAAAGTTTTTTCTCCTCCCCTTGTTGGGGACTTTCATTAAAATTTCTAAAGAGAACCTAAGTTCTATAGCCTTTTCCTTAGGGGGAAGTATGCTTTGGTAAACTAAAATAGAGTATCCATCTTCAGTAATCCTCTAGTAAAGGTAAGTAAAATCTACTTTCAGTATTCTTAGTTTTTTGCTGTTGTTGAACATTGTGGTTTTGTGGGACTATGAAGCAAAATGGAGTGGAATAGATCTGTGCCTTATTGTTGCTTATAATAGCCTTGACCAATTTTTGATGTATTTCAGCTCATGGAATGCTGTGTAAATGCCCTGGTGACATCCTTTAAAGAGACTATCTTAGCAGAGTGCCAAGGCATGATCAAGAGAAATGAAACTGAAAGTAGGTAAAACATCACATAAAGTTCTCATACTCTTTTAAGAGGATATCTTTGAAGCACATCACTTTTAATAAATTGCTGTTAGATCATTCTTTTATACATAGGTATTTTTGTTATGGCAAACTGCGTAAAGAAAATGATAAAAATATTTAGCATAGTTAGAAACACTGTAAAGAAAATCTTCTTTATAAACTTATATTTTAAGCATTTCTCCCCATTATGTATCAGTATGTTTGTGTGCGTTCACATGCGAATTTCAGTTTGTTCCCAAAAGTAGGACGCTACTTTTAAAGGCTAATTTAAATGGTAAACGTATGGTATAGGATAGAACTAGGTATTTTGACTTTTGTGTGGAACCTTGTGGCAAATATTTTTAAAAAGTAATAAAACACTCTATGTTGGTAATCTTCATCCCTCTCCCCCAAAATATCTTATAATTTAAGATTTCTGAAGTGTATTTTTTATTACTTAAATGTTATTTTTTTATTACTTAAATATGATAAAGTTCTGTTTTGGGAGGTAACAAGTACATTAATACCAAAAAGCATACAGTAAAAATTACCCATATACTTACTACTCAGAGACAACCACTTTTAACATTTTGATGTATTACTCTCTAGATTTCATTGCATAAAATTGCAAGGTCCTATTTAATCTCTAGTTGTCTTTCAAGTACGTTTTTCAGTTCACTTAAGTCTTACACTCTTCAGAAGTATTTTGGAGTAAAAGCAAGTTTCTCATTTGGCATAAATGAAATATTTGAATTTCTGTATGCCAAACTAAGTAGAGTTATGTCTGATCCAAGGTGGACTCACTTCAGAAGGATTTATTTAGTGGTAACCATTCTGTGAGGTAAGATTATTGTGAAGGTCAATTAAATGGGTTAATAGGAGAAAGTGCTTTTTGCAAACTGAAAAATTCTTTATGAATACAGTTGTATATTACCTTGTTACTCTGAACAATCTGAGGACATTATTTTACCCCTTAGTGATGTGACTGTGTATTGTGTATTTAACATTGCATCTACTTTATGAAATGTAACTAATTTTCTGTGTAGACTTTTGTATTTCTTAGAATAAATATATTCCATTGCATTGAAGGTCAAATGACTCACCTTTTAAGAGGAGTTGGGTTTTGCAGTGTGTGATCACTTTAATTAGAGTTTCTTTTAAAAATAATTTTTGTCAGACTGATATGGTAGATCAGGAAGTTATAGTACTTAACGATAACAAGTCCTAAACTAGTCTGCACCCACAGAATACTATTAAAGCTATCAACTTCCAGCTAATATTTCCCCACACTCTTATTATCATAGGCATTCTAGATCCATGATACAAATCAAAGAGAAAGTCTGTTCTGATGGATGAAATGATTACATGGGTGTGTTCTATCGTTTCAGAATTACATTTGATGTTTTCATTAATGGACAAAGTTCCTAATGGGATAGAGCCAATGTTGAAAGACTTGGAGGAACATATCATCAGTGCAGGCCTGGCAGATATGGTAGCAGCTGCTGAAACTATTACTACTGTAAGTTCTCCTCAATGACAATGATAGATATATATCAAAGTTATTTTGTAAATGCAGGATAAGGTATTTAAAATCGGGTATTTTAAATTGATGGCAAAACAGTAATGCTGGAACACCTTTCTTAATAAGAAAAAAATATTTCAGAAAAGTTACCAAATTTTAAAGCTATAGTGTGTTATGAGAATTATGTTTATATTTTATCATTTTTTGTATTTTATTTTTAAACTCAACTTAATATACAACACTTTATTTTTAGGACTCTGAGAAATATGTTGAGCAGTTACTTACACTGTTTAATAGATTTAGTAGACTTGTCAAAGAAGCTTTTCAAGATGATCCACGATTTCTTACTGCAAGAGACAAGGTATATATTCCTGTATGTTAACACTTGTCATAATTTAATTTTAATAAGAAACTTGCATCATGATGCTATTAAATTACAAACTAAAAAACCTAGCAACTCTGATTTTTCATCAGTGGAGGGCAACCATATTATATTTGGTTTCTTATATGCTTTTGTAAGCATTGGGTATGCTTGTGAACCAGAATTTAGCTAGAAAGTTGCTTTCTTAATTTTTCAAGAATGTCTTCCTGTTTTTGAATATTATTGATTATTGAATTCTTATTCATCCTTCCTTTAAGACTCAGCTCAAAGTATACTTCTCCTGGAATTTCCTTGATACTCTGCCTCCCCCCACATCCTATCCCAAGCAGAATTGATTTCTCTGTCCTGTTTCCTTTCATAGGGCTCTTGTGAGAGTTGTATCACATTTATTCTTGCTTTCCATACCTTCTTTCCCATCATTATAGTCTAGGATAATGATAATGAAACAGTATTATCCTTACAGTCATTATCTTTTTATTATTTTAAAATAAATTTATTTATTTTATTATATTATTTATTTATTTAATTTTGGCTGCGTTGGGTCTTCATTGCTTCACGTGGGCTTTCTCTAGTTGCGGTGAGCGGGGGCTACTCTTCGTTGTGGTGCACTGGCTTCTCCTTGAGGTGGCTTCTCTTGTTGCGGAGCATGGGCTCTAGGTGTGCGGGCTTCAGTAGTTGTGGCGCGAGGGCTCAGTAGTTGTGGCTCACGGGCTATAGAGCACAGGCTCAGTAGTTGTGGTGCACGGGCTTAGTTGCTCCGCGGCATGTGAGATCTTCCCAGAGCAGGGCTCGAACCCGTGTTCCCTGCATTGGCAGGTGGATTCTTGACCACTGCACCACCAGGGAAGCCCCGTATCTTTTTAAATATCATAAACCTATCACTAGAATTACCATTAGTTTTTCCCCCTCTTCAACTACCTTTCCTTACTTCCCAAGTGAAATTATTTTCTAGACTCTAAAAACACAATCAACTTTCTCCAGTAGCATTTTTTAAAAATTACTGTCTACCTTTAGATAAATATTTGGGTAGAAAGAAAGGTAGATAGGTAGGTACCTAGGTAGATAAAGTAGGAAAAGGGTTAAGGGAGTATGGAGGTAATGAGATCATTTGAAATATTAAATTGAGTGGCCTGCAAAGGGCTTTATATGAGGTGACATTCAAATCAAGATTGAAGTTGATTAAGGAATATGTCATGTGGCTCTCTGAGGGAATAATACTCTAGTCTGAGGGGAGAGCAAATGCAGAGGCTCTAAGGCAGGATTATACCTGTCATGTTCCAGAACCAGAGAAGAAAGAGATCATTGTGGCCAGAGTGGATTGAGTGAGGGGGAGAATAGTAGGAAATCAGAGATAAGTAGTCAGAGATAACAGGAGGCCAGATCATGTAAGACTGAGCCATGGTAAGGAGTTTCATTTGTACTCTGAGTAGGATAGAAAGTCATAGAAATATCTTGAACCAAATGACAGGATCTGACTTACATTTTTATCAGGATCACCTGCCTGCTGCAAAAAGAATAGACTGAAGGGGGCAAGAGAGGAAGCAAGGAAATGGGTTAAGAATCGATTTAAGTAATTCAGTTAAGTAATGATGGAAGCTCTGCCCAGAACGATAGTAGGTGAAGGTAGTCAAAAGTGGTTGGATTTTGATTATATTGTAAAAATAGGCTATACAGGACTTGCTAATGGAATCAGATGTGGAATGTGATAGAAAGATATCAGTCAAGGATGACACTCAGATTTTTGTTCTGATCCATTAGAAGTATATGCTTGCTGAGATGAGGGAAGATGAAGACTTTGTGAGAAGCAGGTTTTGGGGAGATGGTTGAAGAGAGATTAGGAACTCAGTTCTGGACAAGTTAACTTTGAAATGCTTGTTAAACGTCCATATGGCAACATCAAATCTGGAGCTTAAGGGAGGGGACGGGCCTGCAAAAATAAATCTGGGAGCTTCAGCATATAGATGGTTTTTAAAGCACTGACAGTGGCTATGATCTCCAGAGTAAGAGTGAAGATAGCAAAGAGAAGAGATCCAAGGACTGGTCTGGGGCATTTTAAAATTAGTTATCATAACGATAAGGAACCAGCCATCTTTCCTGAGGAGAGAGGCGAATGAGTGGAATGACCAGGAGAGTGCTGTGCTAGAAAACAAGTGGAAAAAGCACTTTCCAGGAGGAGGGCAGGATCTGCTGTTTTAAAATGCTGCTGATAGGTCAGATAAGATGGGGATTAACCATTGTCTTCAGCAACATGGAGGTTGACAAGAATGATTAGTTGGAGTAGTAGTGTGAAAGCCTGTTTAGAACAGTTTCAGATAAGAATGGTAGTAGAGAAATTAGCGACAGTGAGTTAGATAATTCTTCTAGGAGTTTAGCTTAGAGAGAGAGAAATATGGGGAAGTAGCTGAAGGTGGACAAAGCCAAGAGAGAGTTTTTAAGATTTAAAGAATAATATGTATGCATATTGAGGCTGTAGAAATAATGGAGGGGGGAAAATTGATGATACAGGAGAAAAAGGAGGGAATTCTGATTACTTTGGTTTTCTCAGTGAATTAGGAAGCCACATCATCAGCTGAGAGTATGCATGGGAGAGGAAATACTGGAGGTTTGAAGAGAAAGGAGGTGGTATGAAAATGTTTTCTAGGAGAATGTGTGGACAAGAGAAAATGTTATGGTTGTCAGGCAGCATTAATACCTCACTTGAGAATAATGATAATCATGACATGAGAAAGAGCATGTTGAAATCATTGACTTGGCCAGATACATCATTAAAAATAAAAACTAATTTGTATTTTATGTATTTTTAGAATTATAATTATCTATTTTAAGTATTAAAAATAATGTTCGTATCTTATTTTATATTATTTGTAGGCATATAAAGCAGTTGTTAATGATGCTACCATATTTAAACTTGAATTACCTTTGAAGCAGAAAGGGTAAGTCTTTTAAATCACATGTTTAAAATTTTTACATTAAAATTCTTAAATTTTTTGGAGTGTATTATATGTTATTGGATATGCAAAGTGCCCTGTTTCCCTAATCCTATCAGGTTTGTTTTTCATTTTTTTAACTTTTATGATTTTTGCCACCTTTGATTATTAAAAATTCTGTCTTGATTTTAAATTTTATATTATCTCCTCTATGACCAAAGAATGTTGACCTTATTTTTTTAAGTAAAAAACGTTTTGTTCTTAATCTTTTTGAATCTCTTCTTGATTTTTCCCTCCTCGTTATTCACCAAAGTTATTTTATAACCTACAAAAGCATAGAATATGACTCTATTCACCATACTGATTTTAAGGGAAATCAATTTTAATGTAAATTTTTATATATTTTTTTTAGTTGATCTCTCATTGGTGAGATCTCAATCTCAAGTAAGATAGATTTATTTGTGCTACTATTACAGAAAATCTGAAAATGAAAAGTTAATGAAATATTAATTAATCTGAGCTAGTTATAGTATCTTCAGAGTTGTACTAAGTAGTGCTAAAGGTTAATTGGAAAAACTTCTTTCTTAATCTTAAATAAATTTTATACACAATGCTAAAATATTCAAAAATAGCATTTCTCAAGAAGGAAAAGTAATTGTTCAGGGCTTTGTTGTTTTTTTTTAAAAATCATTTTCATTTTGTATTTTTTTGAACCGTGTAAGTTATTTGAGTGCCATCACAGTGGAAGACACCTACCTGGGTCATACAGTTTTATTGGCATTGTTTAGAAGGGCATTTATTGTGTTCTCTTTATAAATATGAAACATATAACACTACATCTTAGAGATCTCTTCATGTGAATACATAAAGGTCTTACTTATTCTCCACTACTTCCAGCATTTTTTAATGAAAATATTCAAACTGAAGAGTAAAGTCACTCTGTTGCTTTATTTATATGTATATGTATCTTTATATGTATATTTATATATATATATATATGTATATTTATTTATATGTATCTCCCTATACATCCATCAGTCAACTTTTAAATGCATTTCAAAAGAAGTTGCAAGCATCAGTAAACTTTGCTCCCTAAACACTTTAGCATGCAGTCATTAATTGAATTTTGTGTTTGTTTTGAGGTAAAATTTACCTACAGTCATATCCATAAATCATATCTTAGGTGTATAATTTTGTCAGATTTGACAAATGCCTACATCCCTATTAAGATATACAATATCTTCATCATCCTTGAGAATTACCTTATGTCCATTCCCAATCAGTTCCACCTCCTTCCAGAAGGCAACTATTGTTCTGATTATTTCAACATAGGTTAGTTTTGCCTGATCTAGGACTACATATAAATGGAATTCATACAATATGTACTTTTTGTGTACAGCTTTTTTCAACTCAGCATAGTGTTTTTAAGATTTATCCATGTTTTTTTGTATCACAGTGGTTTGCTTTCCAAAGTGGTTGTACTGTTTTACACTCCCACCAGCAAAGTATAAGAATACCACTTAATCCGTGTTCTCGCCAGTGTTTAGTGTTGTCATTTTAATTTTAGTCATTCTGAATGTATGTAGTATTATCTCAGTATAGTTTTGATTCCCATTTCCCTCATGTCTATTGATATTGAACACTTTTTTGGTATTTTTGGTACTCTTATTTTCTTTAAAAAGTGTTCAGATTTTTTGCCTGTTTTTTTTCTATTGGGTTGTTCCTTTTTAGTAGTGAGCTGTGAGTCCTTATATATTCTGTATGTAGGTCCTTTATAAGATATATGCTTTTCTTTTGTGGATTTTGCTTTCTATGTTTTGTCTAGGAAACCTTTGTCTACCTCTGACACTAGGACAAGATAACCTTCTGTTTTCTTCTAGAAGCTTTATAATTTTTAGCTTTCATATTTACATTTAAGAGCCACCTTAAATTGATATTTGCATATAGTGTAAGTTAGGGATTAACTTTCATTTTTTTCTTTTCTGTATGGATAGCAAGTGGTTTCATCACCATTTGTTGGAAATACTTCCCATTCCCTACTGGGTTGCTTTAGTGTCTTATGTGAAAAATCAAGTGACTTAAAAATATGTATGTTTTTCTGGACTTTCTATTCTATTCCATTGAATTAAATGGGTATCCTTTGGCCATTACAAACAGCCATGATTAATATAGTTCTGCAGTAAGTCTTTAAGTCAGCTGGTATAACTTTGTTCTTTTTTTTCCTTGAGTGCTTTTGATATTCTGGTATTTTGCTAGTATATAAAAATATGGTTGATTTTTGTATATTGATCTTACCTCCTGTTACCTTATTAAAGTTATTAGTTCTAGTAGTTCTTTTTTAGATTTCTTGAGATTTTCTATGTAAAAAATCATGTAATCTTTGAATAAGGCAGCTTTATTTCTTCCTTTCTCATCTTTATACCAGTTATCTCTTTTTCTGGATTGATGCACTGGCTAGGATCATAAGTACAGTATTGAACAGAAGTAGTGAGAGTGGGCATCCTTGCCTTTTTTGGCAAGCTTAGGGGAAAAGCCTTAATATTTTGTCATTAAGTACAAAGTTAGGTGAGGGTTTTTCATAGATGCCTTTAATTGGGTTTTTTTAAATTCCTAATTTGCTGAAAGTTTGATAATGAATGGGTGTTGACTTATTAAATGCTTTTTCTGTCTTAAAATGACCAGAAGGTTTTTCTTCCTTATTCTTTTGATGTGGTGAAATACATTGATTTGGGGGAGGGGTGTGGGGAGATAGAAGAGAGATTTATTTAAAGGAATTGGCTTATGTAATTGTGGGGGCTGGCAAATCCAAAGTTTGTAGGGCAGGCTAGCAGGCCGGAAATTCTTGGGCAGGAATTATTATACATCTTTGGGCAGAATTTCTTCTCAGAAAGAAACCTGAGGGAAACATCAGTTCTGCTTTTTAATTTTTATTTTATATTGGAGTATAGTTGATTTACAATGTTGTGTTAGTTTCAGGTGTACAGCAAAGTGATTAAGTTATACATATACATATATCCATTCTTTTTCAGACTTTTTTCCCATTTAGGTTATTACAGAATATTGAGTAGAGTTCCCTGTGCTATAGAGTGGGTCCTGTTGATTATTTATATATATGTATGTGTGTGTGTATATATATATATATATATATATATATATATATACACCATATATATATATATACACCATATATATATATGTTAGTGTGTATATGTTAATCCTAGACACCTGATTTATTCCCCCCACACACACACATTTCCCCTTTCATAACCGTGTTTTTGAAGTCTGTGAGTCTCTTTGTTTTATAAATAAGTTTGATTAATTTTTTTTAGATTTCACATGTAAGTGATATCATATAATATTTGTCTGACTTACTTCACTTAATATGATAATTTCTAGGTCCATCCATGTTGCTGCAAATGGCATTATTTCATTCTTTGTTATGGCTGAGTAATATTCCATTGTATATATATACCACATCTTCTTTATCCATTCCTCTTTTGATGGACATTTAGGTTTCTTCCATGTCCTGGCTATTGTAAATAGTGCTGCAGTGAACATTGGGGTCCATGTATCTTTTCAAATTATGGTTTTCTCTGGACATATGCCCAAGAGTGGGATTGCTGGGTCATGTGGTAGCTCTATTTTTAGTTTTTCAAGGAGCCTCCATACTGTTCTCCATAGTGGTTGTATCAATTTACATTCCCACCAACAGTGCAAGAGGGTTCCCTTTTCTCCACACCCTCTCCAGTATTTATTGTTTGTAGACTTTTTGATGATGGCCATTCTGACTGGTGACATTGTATTTTTGATTTGCATTTCTCTAATAATTAGCAATGTTGAGCATTTTTTCATGTGTTTTTTGGCCATCTGTATGTCTTTTTTGGAGAAATGTCTGTTTAGATCTTCTGCCCATTTTTTGATTGGGTTGTTTGTTGTTTTTGATATTGAGCTTCATGAGCTGTTTGTATATTTTAGAGATTAATCCCTTGTCAAGTCACTTCATTTGCAAATATTTTCTCCCATTCTGTGGATTGTCTTTTCATTTTGTTTATGGTTTCCTTTGCTATGTAAAAGTTTTTAAGTTTAATTAGGTCCCATTTGTTTATTTTTGTTTTTATTTTCATTACTCTAGAAGGTAGATCCAAAAAAGATATTGCTGCAATTTATGTCAAACAGTGTTCTGCCTGTGTTTTCCTCTAAGAGTTTTATAGTGTCCAGTCTTACATTTAGGTCTTTAATCCATTTGGAGTTTATTTTTGTGTATGGTGTTAGAGAGTGTTCTAATTTCATTTTTTTACATGTAGCTGTCCAGTTTTCCCAGCACCATTTATTGAAGAGACTGTCTTTCCTCCATTGTATATTCTTGCCTCCTTTGTCATAGATTAATTGACCATAGGTGCATGGGTTTATTTCTGGGCTTTCTATCCTGCTCCATGGATCTATATTTCTGTTTTCGTGCCAGTACCAGACTGTTTTGATGACTGTAGCTTTGTAATATAGTCTGAAGTCAGGGAGCCTGATTCCTTCAGTTCCGTTTTTCTTCTTCAGGATACATTGATTTTTTTTAAGAAAACATTTAACCAAGGTTGAATTCTTGGGATAAATTCTACTTGGTCGTGCTGTATTATTCTCTTTATATATTCCTGGATTTAATTTGCCAGTGTTTTGTTAAATATTTTTTGTCTATATTTGTGGATTTACCATTTTCTTTCTGGCCTTTGTGCCTTGTACAATTTTCATTTTTTTGATATTTGTCCTTTTCTGGTTTCAGGATTATGCTGGCCTCAAAAAGTATTGAGAGTTATTCCCTCCTTTTGTATGTTTTAAAAGAATTAGTTTAATTGACATTACTTCTTCCTTAAATGTTTGGTAGAATTCATTAGTAAAACCATTTGGGTCGGGAGTTTTCTCTGTGGGCAGGTACTGATCACAAGTTCGATTTCTTTAATAGATACAGGCTTTTCAAAATTTTAAATTTAATCTAGTTGTAGTTTTGGTGAAGTGGTGCTTTACAAGGAATCTTTTCTTCTCAGTTGTTGAAATAACGTACATATAGTTGTAAGTTTATTATCCTTTTCTCTTTGGAAATACATTAAAACTTTTTTTTCTGGAACCATTTGAGAGTAAGTTGCTCATTATTCCAAGTACACTAGTGTATATTTTCTACAAATATAATCACAATACAACTATCAAAGTCAGAAAATTGTCTTTGATGCATAATAACCATCTACTCCTCAGATCCCTTTAAATTTATTGATAATGTTGTATTTTTTATAGCAGAAGGATCCATCGCAGAATCATGTGTTGCATTTAGTTCTTATATTCCTATTTCTTTGGTGTGGAACTGTCTCTCTTCTGACTCTCATTATCTTGACATTTTGAAGATTACAGTCCAATTATTTTGTAGGATGTCCCTTAGTGTGAGTTAATCTGATGTTTTTTATGATTAGATTCAGGTTTGCATCTTTGGCAGAAGTGAAAGTTTATTATTCTCATTGAATCTTTTTTTTGGCCACGCCACATGGCTTGCTGGATCCTAGTTCTCTGACCAGGGATTGAACCTGGGCCCTCAGCAGTGATAGCATGGAGTCATAACCCCTGGACCACCAGGGACTTCCGTCATTGCATCTTATGTGAGGGAGGGTGCATGATTTTGATTTATCCCAGTACTGATTTAGTTTAGTTTGATTACCTAATTAAGTTGGTATATGCCAGACTTATCCACTCATTCTTTTTCTTTTTGTAATTAAGTATTTTTTGACAGGTACTTTAAAACTGTAAAGATCCCATCATTGCTCATTAAATTTTCAATTCGTACATTGATTTATCATCTCAGTATGAACTCATAGTTTACTATTTTTATTCAATGGGTTATAATTTACTTTTTTTTTTGGTGGGGGTGGTGGGTTGCTGTGCTGCATGGATTACAGGATCTCAGTTCCCTGACCAGGGATTGAACCCAGGCCACAGCAGTGAAACCACCAAATCCTAACCACTAGACCACCAGGGAACTCCCATAATTTACTTTTATTCTTTGTTTTGAGTTTTAGATTATCCTAGATTTCACTAATGGGAGCTGGTTTCTGGGTCCTTTTAAAGTAAATTCTTCTTTCTTTTTGGGATGTGAAGATTTCCGGATTCATTTTGTACTTTCCCTTGCCTTAGCCTCAGGGTTAGCCATTTTTTCACAGAGCTCTAGTTGCTTTTAGTGGACGTTGGTATTTAGTGGACAAAATCTGTTGCTAGGTGTATTAATTGCTATTGTGGTGTCACTGCTCCTAGAGCCTCTCAGTGGACAAGCTAAAGGTACACATATGCATTTGCAACTACAGTACCTGGCCTTGTTTCTTTGTGGATGCATTCCTCACCCTGCTGAGGCTCTGACTCCCCAGACTGGGCCACCCCCTACATGAATGCCTTCCTCATCCAACTGGAGCCTTAATGCCTCCCGTTGTACCTTCTCCTTGCATGGACACCCTCCTTACCTATTTGGTCTCTTCTCTCATACTCCATACATGGCCACTCCTTCATGTCAACACACCCCTTAACTGTTTGGTCTTTGATGCCTGGATGCTAGGCCTTTCTAGTGGCTCTGACACCTCATGCAAAGTTGCAGACCTGCAAGGATGGCTCTTTTACTCTGCTTGGGCTTTCATGTCCTTGGTTAAGTTTATTTCTAGGTATGTTTTTCTTTTGGATGTTATTATAAATGAAATTGTTTATATAATTTCCTTTTGGATTGTTCATTGCTGGCGTATGAAAACGCAACTGATTCTTGTGTGTTGATCTTGTACCCTGCAACTTTGCTAATAAATTCAGTCATTGGCTCTAGTAGCTTTTCTGTGGATTCTTTAATACTTTATATATAGAAGGTCATGACATCTGTGAATAGAGATACTTTTACTTCTTTCTTTCCAATTTGGATGTCTTTATTTTTCTTGCCTAATTGCTCTAACTAGAACTTCTAGCTCTAGATAGAACTTCTAGCACAGTGATGAACAGCAGTGGTGAATGTTGACATCCTTGTCTTATTCCTGATTAGTATGTTAGCTGTAGTTTTTTTCATAACTTCGTTATTCTTAATAGCAGCATGGTGTTATGTCTGGTACATATGGCATAGTTTATTTAATTGATCCTTTATTTCTACACTAAGTATTTTCTGATACTTTGCTATTACTAATAATAGTGCTCCAGTGAATAATATTGTACAGTTGCCATTTTATATGTTTCTACAGTCTAAATTCCCAGAAGTGGGGATTACTTTCTCTTTATTTTTTTTATTCTAAGGTGACCAGATCCTGTCTTTAGCTCCAGATTAAGTAGGAAATTTCTGTGGAATAAAATGAGTATTATTAGATGATTCAGGCAGCAGAACATGAGTGTTGTAGCTATTGGAGGTGGTAGAGGTAATGTTCTAGAAGAATAAAGCTGCTAGTATCATCCAGGTTATTTGGGAGAGTCACTTCTGAGGAGGAATATAGTAGTTCATGGTGAGCCAGTGCTTCCACTGAGAACAATCAGGGAAATCAGGTAAATTTAGGAAATACTCATTTTAATATTATCAAAGAGCTACAGAAGCAACTAGAACAAAATAATGAAAGTTATAGAAATGAGAGAGAACCTTCAGAAGTTAGCTGATGCTTTGTAGCTGTGTTTCCCTGAAAAAAAGTAACTGAGAATCTAGGTTTCACTCAGGCTGAGCAGTACTGCTGGGGGACAGTAGAGCTTTTGGTGGTCACACAGGACTGGAATGACAAAACTCAACTAGGATCTCAAGTGAAAGCCCAGGAGGGACATTCCTTAGATTCAGTGGGTAACCAGAGGTAGACTGATTCTTACCAAAACTACAACCCATCCTTGAACCAAAATAGTTTGATTGGATTAAAGTGATCAGCCTCTGCCATAGCAGAACAAAGGGTGAACACACATTCTTAATGGAAGATAAACTAGTCTGGTGCCTCTGTGATTCTTTTTTTTTTTAATTGAAGTACAGTTAATTTACAATGTTCTGTTAATTTCAGGTATACAGCAAAGTGATTAAGTTATACATTTATATTTTTTTCAGATTCTTTTTTCCTGTAGGTTATTACAAAATATTGAGTATAGTTCCCTGTGCTATGTAGTAGATCCTTGTTGATTATCTGTTTTATATATAATAATGTGTATGTGTTAATCCTAAACTCCTAATTTATCCCTCTCCCCCTTCATGATTCTTTTATATGCAGTGCGTAGTATTCAGTACATTACTAGTCCTGTGATGGCAGAGAAATTTATGGTCAACTAAGAGAAAAATAATTTCAGAAGCAGACTCTCAGGTGATCCCACTATTGGAGTTAGTAGATAAGGACTTTAAAATAATTAAGATTAATAACTTAACCACAGTGATATATCACTCACGCCCACTAGGATGGCTAAAATTAAAAAGACATTAACAAGTGTTGGTGAAGATGCGGAGAGAGATTGGGATCATTATAGTTGGTACACAGCTACTGTGGTAACACTTTTGTAGTTTCTCAAGAAGTTTAACATAAAGTTAACATGTGACCCATCAGCTCCACTCCTGGGTATATACCCAAAAGAAATGAAAACATATATCTACTCAAAAACTTGTACATAAATGTTCATAGCAGCATTATTGTTAATAGCCAAAAAATGGAAACAACCCAAATGTCCATTATCTGATGATGGATAAGCAAAATGCGGTATATCTATGCGATGGAATTTTATTTAGTCATAAAAGGAAAGAAATTCTGATACATGCTACAACTTGAGTGAAACCTTGAGATGTGAAATAAGCCAGACACAAAAGGACAAATTTTTTATGATTACATTTATATGTAGTATCTAGGATAGGCAAATTTATTGATACAGAAAAGTAGAATAGACATTACCAGGAACTGGGGATAGGAGGGAATGGAAGGTTATTGTTTAATGAGTACAGGGTTTCTGTTTAGAATAATGAATAAGTTCTGGACATAGATAGTGATGATATTTGCAGAACATTGTGAATGTACTTAAGGCCACTGAATTGTACACTTAAAATGGCTAATATGCTAAATCTTTTGACCATGATAAAAGGATAATTTTTTGAAGGAATGAATGGATATGTGCTATGATCTGGATGAATCATAAAAACATTATGCTAAGTAAGAGATACCAGTCACAAAAGGTCACATATTGTATGCTTCCATTTATATGAGATGTCCAGAATAAGGAAATCCATAGAGACAGAAAGTCGATTAGTTATAACTAGGGACTGGGAGGGAGGGATAGCTGGAAAATGAGATTTGACTACTAATGAGTATGGGGTTTGTTTTTGGGGTAATGAAAATGTTTAAAATTTTATTTTGATGATAGTTGTACAACCTTGTGAATATACTTTAAAGAAACATTGAATTACACACTTCAGATGGATAAATTGTATGGTATGTGAATTATATCTCAGTAATCTTAAATAGATCATGAATAATAATGAGTAAGTAATACATATTGATAGACAAATAGGTGGAAATTGTTACCTGAGAAAAGGTAAAATATCTATAGCGATATGTAATTGGAATCATAGAGAAAGGAAAAGGAGGCATGAGCTATTGACCAAAATTTTTCCAAATTGCCAAAAGATGCCAACTTGTATTCAAGCAACTCTTTGAATCTCAAGCATGATAACTACAAATTAAACCATTCCTAGGTACATCATAGTAAAACAGCTAAAAACTGGAAAAAAACAAAACACAAAAAGCCAGAGATCGGGGGAATGACACAATACCAAAGAAACAACAATAAAAGACTGAAAACTGTCTTCTCAACCTGTTGAATTGGAGGAAGGGAGATAGACTACTGCAGTTATTACAGCAGTTCATATAGAAGCTAGCTAGGTATTGGCAATGTGAATAGATTGGAGGAGATGGATAGATTCTTATGAAGTAAGTTAGTGGTCTTTAGACTTGCTATATCTACCTCGAGGGATACAGAAAGAATTCGCAAGAGTATGCCAGTGTAGCTACTTTTAAGGAAATCACTTTCTAAATCCTCAATTTCCACATCTACTTTTTTCTGAAATTGAACCCTCTGGTGGAAGTATTGCAGTTTCTCCTTTCACTTCTCCTTTCCAGAATTACTCTTCCCTATTTTGTAAAGAAAGGCATATCTCTCTTCATTCTTACTATGGTATGTGCCTTGAATTGTAAAATGCCTCCAAGTCGTTTAAGAAAGGAATATTTTGAAATATTGGTATTGTTGTACAGAAAATGAATTTCTAATGACTAGATGTTATATCCTTTTGCAAAATGGTTTCTAATTATTTGCTTTCAACACAATTGATGGCTAATTTGATCCATTATTAAAAAATAACTTTTTTTGTTAGATCAGTATATGTTTTTTTAGCAAATAACTCAGGAGGTGCTCAATGAATTGAGTAACATTATAAGAAAAACTTCTTCTAGTCCTATCTATAAATATGAATAAGATTTTTTAGGTAAAAGACATAAATTTATAAATACAAAAAGTAGAAGTAAAATTGATGATTTCCTGCATTCATAATTGGGAGGGGAAAAAAGTTTCATCCACTTCATAGACAAAATTTTGCATATGCATATGTTTTATACACACACAATATAATTATGTTGTTTTGTTAAGTCGTGTACTTATAATTTGGACAACTCATTTCTGATAACAGTTGAATTTTATATATAAGAAGTTTTAAAATGTTGAATTTAAATTTATTTACATATATAGTTTAGAGAAGTTTGATAAAGAATAAATGAAAGACTTTCAAACATAAAATATGATACACTCGTTTTAAAGTTTTGTTAGGAAAGTGAAATAGAGATGTAAGTTCATTGTTTAAGGAAAGTTTGTTTACAGTTGTTTTTAATGAAGGATGATATATATCATATCACTGTGAAATTTAGGTTACATTGGATATGTCTCAAAGAGTGAAGTAACAGTTTTAACATAAATAGATTGATGTTCTGAATCAGATCGTGAAAAACAGGGGAGAATGCTACCTGTGTGACATCTTGCAAATAAATCGAACACTGAGTGCTTTAAAAAAAAAGTTTTAAATGTTAACTTATAAATATGCAAGGATTTACACAGTTTTTCAAAACTATTTTAGAAGCATCTTAATAAAATCTTTTAAAGATCATTGACAAAGCTGCCACTAGAGTGAGGCAAGGTGGCACATAGGTTACAAAATACAAGGAGGTCTCACTCTCAGTGTTCTCCAAGTGCACTTATGGGAACCTAAGAGTGAGTGCCTCCTTAAACTATGCACCCTAGATGTAGACTTGCTTACCCTAGTCCCATTGGATCTATACAACATAAGAAATCTGTGAAAAATTGGCTTTAGAAAAAATATTTGCAGATTCAGTCATTTTCATCAACTGCTTTTAATTTCTTTTTTAGGGTGGGATTAAAAACTCAGCCTGAATCAAAATGCCCTGAGCTGCTTGCCAATTACTGTGACATGTTGCTAAGAAAAACGCCATTAAGCAAAAAACTAACCTCTGAAGAGATTGAAGCAAAGCTTAAAGAAGTGGTACATAAAATTTTTTTAACTTGAAATTTTTAAATTATCTTTGAATTTGTGTTTTGCTTATAAGGCTTTCTGTGATAGCCTCAGTTTTTTTTTTTAACGTATATCTCTAAGCAACTAATATTATGAAATTTTACCAGTGCAAGATCTCTATAGAGCAGTTATTTTTCTTACTGAAAATTTTTATTCTGTAGCTGCCAGAAAGGGAAATAATATTTAATTCTTCCCCTTTCTTGATTATTTTTAAAAGTCAGTTAAATTCTAGCTTGTATTAAAGGACAAAAAAAGGGAAAATGGAGCTAGCTGGTAGTATTTGGAATGATATTTGAGAGACCAGGAGTTTTTCACTTCTTTTTTTTTTGTGAGAGCCCAAAATAGATAGCCAGGGATAAATGAATGTAGATAAAAAGTTAGTTGCTTTCATATTTATTTGTCTCTGCTTGTTATTGTAATATGATATAAGCCAAGGACATCATATCAAAGAGGAAAAAATTAGTAAGTAAAGATATAGAGAAAGTATAGACAAAGAGGGTTAGAGGGGGGAGTTCCATGGCAGTCCAGTGGTTAAGACTGCTTTCACTGCTGGGCCCAGGTTCAATCCCTGGTCAGGGAACTAAGATCCCATAAGCTGCATGGTGCAGCCAGCAAAGCGGGGAGGTGGAGTGGGGGGTGGTTAGAGAGAAGATTAGCGTTAGAATAAAGTGAAGAAGAAATGTAGAAGAAAAAAATGGGGAAGAACCATTGATTTTCATGTAAAGTTTTATCACACTTTATATTAAATCTCAAAACTTAATGTTTCTAAGAACTAAAAGGTTATTTGGTTACAGTCTCAAATTTGCTAACTTTTGAAGTATTAAAGTATTGTAGTATTTCAGGACTGGTTATTTTTCAGAGATGGGCAATTTACTAAACCTCTCTCTGTATTTGATTATATAAATTTCTGAATTTTGACAATTGGGGATGTAGAAAGGTCTAAATGAGAGGGATGGCTAAGAATGTATGTAAATTGAAAGTAACTTTTTTTTCTGTACAGCTCTTGGTACTTAAATATGTACAAAACAAAGACGTTTTTATGAGATATCACAAAGCTCATTTGACACGACGTCTTATATTAGACATCTCTGCTGATAGTGAAATTGAAGAGAATATGGTAGAGTGGCTAAGAGTAAGTAAAATTTTAAAAAATATTTGGTTTTCTTAAAATAGCACGTTTCATATGTGTGCTTAAGTAATGCATTTTGTTGATATTGTTAATATTGAAGAAATACGGAACGTTTTAGAAGAATATAGCATCAATTATATAAAATAAAGTATATTTTCTTAATGAAGACTTCTGGTGAAGCACCTTTGCTCTTGCTTTGCTTCTGTTGTTTCACTCTTTTGTATCTCTGCTCTCATTTGAACTGACCTTAACTAACGGACAAATCGTTTCATTTTTAAGATGTTTTTAGTACTAAATATTTAACCATAGAGATGTTTGTAAATAAATACATCTATTAAGGAAAAAGAACAAATAGGTAAAAGTTGATGACTTATTTAGGTTAATTAATGCTAATTATGGCTAAATTCCCATGTTAAAATATTTTACGTCTGTTCCTTTCAGTCCATTTTAATGGAATTTGAGTTATATCAGTATAGCATAAATGAATGTCTTTCATTTATACATATGGTGTTATATATAATATTACATTAATATATGATAATAAAACATCTATTATAATGTGTATAATTATATGTATTTTATATATATTTTTTTCATTTATATGTGTATTTCAAATTAAAGATTTGCAGATAGCCCTGTTTTGCCTGGTAGTGTGGGATAGTAAAAATTACTGTTCAGGTGATCTTAATATTAACAATCACTGGGAAAAATTACTGCTTTGTGACTTCGAAATTTTTGTCAAAATATTAAAAATCTCTTATTATCTAAGTATATAGGAGAAAGAAAAAATTAGTAAAATTAATATGTATTTAGTACACTGTAATTTAAAACAAACTTTCAGATTTAAAGTGTATTTCTTTGAAAAAGGTGCTATTGCAATTCACATGTCTGATATTGTATCTAGAATATATAAAGAACTCTTACAACTCAACAGTAAAGACAACTCAGTTAAAAATGGGCAAAGAGGGGCTTCCCTGGTGGCGTAGTGGTTGAGAGTCCGCCTGCCGATGCAGGGGACACGGGTTCATGCCCCGGTCCGGGAAGATCCCACATGCCGCAGAGCGGCTGGGCCCGTGAGCCATGGCCGCTGAGCCTGTGCGTCCGGAGCATGTGCTCCACAACGGGAGAGGCCACAGCAGTGAGATGCCCGTGTACCCAAAAAAAAAAAAAAAAAAAAAAAAGGGCAAAGAATTCGAATAGACATTTCTTCACAAAAGATATATAAATGTCCAATAAGTGTATGCAAAGATGCTCAACATCATTAGTTATTAGGAAAATGCAAATTAAAACCACTGGGATAGCTGAAAATTCAGACAATAACAGATGTTGGTGAGGAAGAGGAGAAATTGGAACCCTCATGCATTGCTGGTAGGAATATAAAATGGTGCAGCCACTTTGGAAAACTGACGGTTCCTCAAAAAGTTAAACATAAAGTTGACCCAGCAGTTCTACTCCTAGGTAATTCCACTTAAGAGAAGTGAAAACATAATGAGCACACAAAAAATTGTACATGAATGTTCACAGCAGCATTATTCATAATAGCCTAATAGTGAAAATAACCCAGAAGATCAGTCAGCTGACAGATAAAATATGGTTTATTCTTATAATGGAGTGTTTTTGGTAATAAAAATAAATGAAGTGCTGATATATGCAACCATATAGATGTACTTTGAAAATATTATGCTAATAAGCAAAGAAGCCAGTTAGACCACATACTATATGATTCCCTAATACAAAGTGTCCACAGTAGCCAAATCTGTAGAGACAAAAAATAAATTAATGGTTTTCAGGTATGGAGGAGTGGGGGAACATGGGGAGTGACTGCTAGTAAGTATGGAGTTTCTTTTGGGGATGATGAAAATGTTCTAAAGTTAGATAGTGGTGATGGTTGCATAACTCTGTAAATATACTGAAACCTGATTAATTGTACACTTTAAAAGGGCAAATTTTGAGGTACGTGATTTATATCTCAACACTGTTACTAAAATGAAGAGTAGTTTGACTAATACTTGCCTTCTTGTCATGTAACTTACAAGTTACTTAGTGAGCACCTTTTGTATACTTTGAAGAGTTCTCATGCTCTGTAAGTTTGGATCAGCTTCCAAACTTTTGTCTTTTGGTCTTTCAAAGTCGTCAAAGTTTTTGCTGGCATCACTTCCTCTTCTTAATTTTTTTGTCACTACCACTTTTCTCATTTATGTTGATAATTTGCCTTCATTAAGTTCCTTGTACCTGCATGTTTAGACTCTTCAGCATTGGCATTATCAACAAACATTACAACCACAGTTAGCTCTTTCTTCAGAAACTCCATTTATGTTCTATTTTATTTTCATTTCCAACATTATTCCCTTCCTTCCTTCCTTCCTGCCTCCCTCCCTCTCTTCCTTTTCTTTCCTTTCCTTTCCTTTTCTTCTTCTTCTTCTTCTTTTTTTTTTTTGGTGTACTTTTATCATCTTTCTTGACCAATACCCTTTCAGTTATCCGTTTTTGTAAAATGTCATGTGGATTTATCAGTGGAAGACATGAATGCAACAAAGCTACATGCTTTGCTGTCTGTGGGTGAACTGAATAAACAGATGACTAACAGATTTTGAAAGAAATATTGTGATTGGTCAGTGATATGATGTGCTTTGTTAGTGATTTGTAGATTGAGGAGCTAGAAGTGAAATTTGTGCTTTATGCATAACTCACGTTTAATATATAATGGTAATTGAAAGTTGAACAGTGTTGTTGGGGTACTGGTGTTCTTTTAACTGTACTGTGGTAACTGAAATTCATGCATATTGGAATCATGCACAGAAAGCCAGGATTGCCTGTATATTCTGTTTAGGTTCTAAGAATCAAATTTAATAGGTATTAGATTATAAACATTCTATAAATATAAGAGAGAAGAAGAATTTTGTATTAAAGCATCTAAAACTTAGTTTTCCATTAAAATTTTTCCTAATAGTATATCAGATTATTTATTATTTATTACTTCTTCTGTCTTTGGTTTTCATAGGAAGTTGGTATGCCAGCAGATTATGTAAACAAGCTTGCTAGAATGTTTCAGGACATTAAAGTATCTGAAGATTTGAACCAAGCTTTTAAGGAAATGCACAAAAATAATAAATTGGCTTTACCAGGTATTATTTTATAATTACATACATTTTTTTAAACATTTTACAAAAGAATATCTTTGTTTTCTAGTAAATTAAAAATAAAACTAAGCAGTAATAGAGACAAAGATGTTAAAAAGTCCACATTCCTTGAAAATATCCTACAAAGCAGAATTTAGATTTACTAACTCTTATTTTGAAACAGAAAGACACTTTTAACAAAATCTTTAGAGTCTTATTTTTCACCAAAGCTTATCCTCTGTGTATGTATTTTACCCATTGTCAAGATTATTTGCTTTGTATTTTCTGATATACTTTCCTATAGCTGATTCAGTTAATATAAAAATTCTGAATGCTGGTGCTTGGTCAAGAAGCTCTGAAAAAGTCTTTGTCTCACTTCCTACTGAACTGGAGGATTTGATACCCGAAGTAGAAGAATTCTACAAAAAAAACCATAGTGGTAGAAAATTACATTGGCATCATCTCATGTCAAATGGAATTGTAAGTAGATGGTGTGTTAGTTCAGATATTGGTTTGGCTGAAAGTAGCAGGACTCCAAATAAGACTTGTTTAAACAAGGTAGATCTTTCCTTCTCTCACAAGTGAAAGTTTGAGCGGGTATAGTAGATCTGTTCCATGAAGTTGTTAGGGACATAGACTTCTGGTTACAGCACCATCCTTAAGGTATTCCCTTGCCTGCAGAATCCAGTATGATCCTCTCACTATGTCTGTCTTCCAGCCCAACAGGAAGGGAAAGATGTGAGGGTATAGCTTCCTGGAACGGCAACTTCTAGAAGTTTTCCCCATTATTTCCACTCAAATCTCATTGGCCAGAACTTAGTTACATGGCCACATTTTTGCTCAGGAAAGCTGGAAGGTGAGCCTTTATTCTGGACAGTCATTAAAGTCTGCTAAAATTTTTATTACCATGTAGGAAAGGAAGAATGGATATTGAAAGACAACTCGCAGTCTTTTTGTATATAATCTCATATAAGAGATATTATAGTAGATAGATGGTAATCATCATGAAGAGATTCTTATTTTTTTAACTGTTTTATCTATTATAGATAACGTTTAAGAATGAAGTAGGTCAATATGATTTGGAGGTAACAACATTTCAGCTGGCTGTATTGTTTGCATGGAACCAAAGACCCAGAGAGAAAATCAGCTTTGAAAATCTAAAACTTGCAACTGAACTCCCTGATGCTGAGCTTAGAAGAACTTTATGGGTTGGTTTGTTTTTATGTTTTTTGTTTTTAACATTGCATCCTCTCACATAGCAGGAAACATGTGTTGGCTTGTGTTACAATAAATTTATGAATTCATAACACTCAAATGACTTTTAAGCAAGAAAAATACACTAGTGAGGTATTTATGGAAAAAAAATTGAAAATAAGCAAGTTACTAAGACAGAGAATGGCAAGAGAGAGAGAAAGAAAGAGATTGAGTTGGTGTTTAAATTTTGCCTGTGAAGAGCATGACCAAAGATTTCATATTGAAAATGTGTTCAAAGTTTTTTATGATAACCAAAATTCTAAGAATAAGAAGACTTTGGTCCTTTTGAGGCCCTGTAAAATGTACTTATTAGCCTTCTCTTCAAAACTACATTTTACCCCCTACTCCATATGCCTGTTAAAAGTTCCAAAATAAACTATTACCTAGAGAGAAACAGCTGGTTTATAACCGGCAATGATGTTTGCTGTGGTCATATATGACCAATCCCTCTAGTTTGTCGTTGTTGTGTTTTTTTTCATTGTCTTATTGTAAAGAGAGCATTTATTGCTTCCTCATAACCAACTCTTTTCTCCTCATTCTCTTTCCTCATTATGCATTTACATTGTTATATTCATGGAAGTACCAAATAAAATTTTGAATTATGAATTTGTGCTCATAATTTTTTCTCACCTTTATTGGTCATGTTGTAAAATTGATCTTGGTATTCTATAGTGTTTATAGAAGCTAATTGTTTTCTCTTTATTCTTCATAGTCTTTAGTAGCTTTCCCAAAGCTCAAACGGCAAGTTTTATTGTATGAACCTCAAGTCAACTCACCCAAAGACTTTACAGAAGGTACCCTCTTCTCAGTGAACCAGGAGTTCAGTTTAATGTAAGGTTTATGTTGATTGATCTAAAATAAAAATACCTTGTTTGAATTTTAATATTTTATTTTTAGCAAAATAATTTTCCTTACATGATATTTAAAACATCTGTATGCTGTCATCACTTTAGATTTATGCCATTTAGTTGTTTATTAAACATATTAATGAACTAGAGATGTTTATTATTTCTTTACATATTTTTCATGGATACGTTTTGGTGTCTGACATACTATATTGCTTTTCATCTTTAAAGTAAACATCCTTTTGCACTCTAAAGCAGCTTTATCCACACGGAGTACTGTTTCCTTTAGATCCAATTAGAAGATAATGTTGAATTACAACCCACATATCTTCAATTATCTGATCACTTTCATGGCAATATAAATTATATTAACTTTGTTATTACAGGGAGCATAGTCACACTTATTAACAGAGCTTTTATCATGTTTGAGGGAAATCATAGGGTTCATTTTAATAAAGCTACATGTTGGTTATTTGTTATTTTTCCCTTAAACAGTGTTGGATATTAATTTTTAGACTATTTCTAAATATTTTCTCTTAGACATTGTTGCTATAATATGATGTTTAAAAAGCCTTTCACTGTAAAATATTTGATTTAATGTTTTTTATAGAAAAAATGCAAAAGTTCAGAAAAGGGGTAAAATCAACTTGATTGGACGCTTGCAGCTCACTACAGAAAGGATGAGAGAAGAAGAGAATGAAGGAATAGTTCAACTAAGAATACTGAGAACCCAGGTTTGTAATATTAAGACACAATGTCTAAATTTTGAAAAATGTTGTTTTTTTAATCTTCAAATCTTTTTTTAAAATTAAAGGAATGTAGGTACTCACACTTTTCGTGCAGAAGAGCTAATTTTCAATTTACTGAAATATAAAAATTGTATTAGTAACATTCTCTTAGTTGTGCAAAGAGATGTCTATATGAGTTGGTGGTCTCTGGTAGGTTCTATTGGTTGGGCAGAAATCTTGGTTTTAGGTTATGCTTCTCTGACTGCATGTCAAAGAGAATAAATGTATATCAGCAACAAGTACGATTCTAGGATTGAGTATTTAAAATTTAATTTTAACACTTCTAATTCCATTGTAATGGGAAATTAGGGACACTTTAAAAAACGTATTTTAAAACTAGGATTATACCTTCTGAACATGATAAGGAATACCTATTGCAAACTAACGTATGACTGTTTTAACTTTAGAAATAGTCTTATTAAAACCAAGTAGTCCCACTTTTACTGTTTTCATTTAATATTGTTTGAAACTATTGGCCAATGCAGTCAAGCATGAAACAAAAAAGAAGACAAGATTAAAATTTTTCATGTCTTGTAGATCATATAATATGATAAAGGAACAGAGAAAAGATAAATAAAAATCAAATACTTTTCTATTTAGCAATAAACAAATAAATAAATAAATTTAAGAAAATAAAAGAAGAAACCATAGAATTCACAGGCATTTCTTTAAAAAGCAGTGTGTTGGACCTGTATGAAGAGAGGGGCCTTCGCCTGAGAGATTCAAAAGGAGATTCGAATAAATAGAAAGATCATGTTCCTTTTTTTCTTACTAAATTTTTTAATTGAGGTATTATATGTAAGTTATATATGTATAACTTACATATAATAGAATACATATTTCATAGTTTTCAGTGTGTTTTGCTAAATGTGTATACCTGTGTGACCATCACCTCAATTAAGATACAGAACATTTCTATCACTCCAGTAATTTCTCCATGTCTCCATTCAGCCAGTCTCCCCCTTCAACCCACCTGATTCCTATCACCATTGCTTTGTTTTGCCTGTTCTTGGTCTTCATATACATGGAATCAGACAGTGTACTCTTTGTATCTGGCTTCTTTTTAACATGAAATACCATTTGTTGTTGTTATTTTTTTTTTTTGGCTGCTTTGGGTCTTCGTTGCTGCGTGCGGTCTTTCTCTAGTTGCGGAGAGCAGGGGCTACTCTTTGTTGCAGGGCGCAGGCTTCTCATTGTGGTGGCTTCTCTTGTTGTGGAGCACAGGCTTTAGGCACACAGGCTTCAGTAGCTGCAGCACACGGGCTCAGTAGTTGCGGCACATGGGTCCTAGAGCGCACGAGCTTCAGTAGTTGTGGCACATGGGCTCAGTAGTTGTGGCTCACAGGCTCTAGAGCGCAGGCTCAGTAGTTGTGGTGCACAGTCTTTGTTGCTCTGTGGCATGTGGGATCTTCCCAGACCAGGGATCGAACCTGTGTCCCCTGCATTGGCAGATGGATTCTTAACCACTGTGCCACAAGGGAAGTCCGAAATACCATATTTTTTAATGATAAGGCTGAATAACTTCCCATACTAGTAACAAGTCTACTGAATTTCATATAAAAATTCAACTAGGAATATTTTTGGAATTTTAAAAATTGATTCTCAGTTTTATCAGAAAGAACAAATAGATGAGAGTAATTGAGAACCTTAAAAAAATAAGGTGTTAATGGTAGTGGAACTTGCCTTGCCAAATATTAAAACTTATTAAAATATCTACAAAAATAAAATAGCATAACATACAGATTAATAGAAGAAAATAGCTCAGAATTAAACCTCCTATATAAGTGTAGATGAACTTTGCAATAAAGGAAATCATTTCCATGGCCCATGAAAAGAGAATGTATTATTCAATAAGAGATTTTGGAAAATTTTACTTCTGGGAGGAAAAAGCATGATATAGTCTTAGTTTATGGCTACACCAGGATAAATACAGATGGATTAGAGTTGAGATATGAAGTGGAATGGGCAGGTATAGTCATACTATAAGATGTGCAAAGAAAATGAAGTTTTTTTGTTTTATCTAAAACTGATTCATAATAATGCTCAATCTGCTAATCCAAGCTATCCCTTTAGGTAATGCTCAGACTTATTTCTCCCTGATTCTACTCCACCCATCCTTGTTCTTTGCTGTTTTCACAGATGGCATCTGCATGTATTGAGGTTGAGAGAAATTCACTTGACTTCATAGTGACAGTGAAGGGATTGTCCTATCTGTACAGTTGTAACAGTGTTCTAGGTTTTTGGTCTTGTCAGCTCTAGAGTGCTTTATCTGTCAGCTCTAGAGTGCTTTATCTGTCACCTATGGGAATTTGACTTTCTATTGCTATCTATTGCTGATGTCTGTAGCAGATGAACTATGGTTTATTCTTTTTCCAGTTGGTAAGGACCACGTGGCCTCTTTCCTGTTCTGGCTGCCTGTCCTCTGCTCTTACTGAGCTCTTGAGCCCTCTGAGCCTCTGCTACATCTTCTTTGTGGCCCTTGGCCTACATGGCACACTGTTATCATCTGCTGTTACAGGATCACCCTCTCCTGACACTGAAGGCCCTGTGGCAGGTCCATTGGCTCTAAACTCTAATCATATGGGAACTGAGAGAAATTCAGGAGTGCAAATTACTTCCATCATATTATGCCACTTTTCAAGTGACCTCCAACCTATTAAATGGGACCAGGGCCAGAACCCCTCTGTTTTTCTCTTAACATCTCTAACACAGCCATCTTCACCTCTACCGAAGCTAGAATAGGAGAAATTGGAATATTTACAGTTGTTCCTCTCCTACTTACTGGTTTCTGTAATGTACAAGTGCCTGTAGGGGGACAGACTTTTTCCATCTTCTTTCTTTCTCTCTGGACCCTTGACATAAACCCCTGTGATCAAGAGCCTGGATCTGGACATACTGACATTGGGAGTAATTCACCTGACCTCCTAGTGGCAGTGTAGGAATCCTCATATCTGTACAGGGGAAGTTGAAGGTATACTTTTCTCACACTGAGTAGTGCCTGACTCCCAAGCCTATTGCCTTGTAGCCAAACTCCATTTTCAATGTTAAAAAGCAAATATTGATTCCTTTTTTTGTTTTCACATTTCTTTTATAATGAATTCTAACCTCCACTAAGGCAGATGAATGCCTTTTGTTGACTAAGCAGACACCTTGTACTGGAAAAGGCAAAAGAGAAAATATGTTGTAATTTTCTAATTTTCCTTATTAAAAATAATAATAATTAAAGAAATCATTAAGGAAGCTATTGATAAAATTGATTTAGATGAAAAGTGCTTACTCCTACAGAAAGTTAAACCATTTAATTGAGTCAGTACAAACTGAAGATACTTATAACAAGTACAGTTTATTATCTGATAAATTTATAAAGAATAGGAATTATTAATTTTTGAAACAGACAGCAACTGGCCTCTACTGCTATGCAAAGAAGTAACTGTGAATACAAGGGAAAAAGTATGTGTAAGGGGTTTGTTGTATCTTAGTTGATAGTTGATTCTTAACACAATATCAGGTTATATACATATTGTGTTCACAGGTAAAATAAACTTTTTAAATGTACATAGTGTGGATACGAAGGAATGAAAGGAAATACACCAAAACCTTAGGTGTGATTTTCTTTTCATCAGAGAAGTTATGGGTAATTTTGTTTTTCCTCATTTTTTAAAATCTCCATAATATGCAGATTTTATTTTTCAGAGTGAAAAAAAGATAACTGGTCTCAAGATTGATCTAGTGATTGCTAATCATTTGGATAGGTATTGGATAGAGGATAAAATACATTAAAAGTCATTTTTTGTTTTGTTTTACTTAAAATAATTTAATATTTTATTTTTTCTTTTAGGAAGCTATCATACAAATAATGAAGATGAGAAAGAAAATTAGTAATGCTCAGCTGCAGACTGAATTAGTAGAAATTTTGAAAAACATGTTCTTGCCACAAAAGAAAATGATAAAAGAGCAAATAGAATGGCTAATAGAGCACAAATACATCAGAAGAGATGAATCTGATATCAACACTTTCATATATATGGCATAATTTTGAATATCATGGACAGTATTAAGAACCAAAATTTTGGAGTGCTTGGGCAGAAAGTTCTTGCAGTTTGTGCTAGAGGAAGGTTTATTTGGACTTTGATTACATAAATATTAAAATCTCTGCCTTACCTAACAAAACAACTATATTTTGCCAATCACATTAGTTAGCATGGTGGCATTCCCTTCATGTTGCACACTCTGTTTTAACAGCATGCCGTTTTGTGGAGAAACTTGCATTCATGAAGAGCCCATAATGAACTTTTAAAAATCTGATTTATACCCACCGGAAGAAATACAGTTGGGAAGGGTGAAAGTGGGGTTCTTGTTGCTTTTTTTTTTTCTTTTTTTTTTCTTTTTTTCCTCTCTTACAAAAATGTACTTGCACAAGGAAGGATCTTCAGATGTTTGTGTGCTGAAAAATGCTGTTACGTTTTGTTTTAAAAAATGCAATTAAAACTAGAAATAGCACTCTTGGTTTCTTTTGATCAAAAGAGTGAGCTGGTATACACAACATTGGGACAGGGCAGATATAGGTGAAAAGATAAGTTTATAATAGTATCAAATTATATGTTCAAACACTGCTTCAGTATAGCAGCTGGATTTTAGTGGTGACTTAAAAATGGTATTAAATTTTTCCAACTAAAAAATGTTGGCTTTCTTTAAGCAGGAGACTACTGTCTTAGTTGTTTATTGTTAAATGATGAAGAGTTTTTTAAATCTTACATGGCTAAGAGAGCTTGTTTTGAAAAAGTGAAGCTCATATTAATTATTATTTTAATTGTTTAAAAAAATGTATGGAGATAGGTTGGTCGATTGCAGAGTCAAAACAGCAAAATAAGCATTTTAAGTGTTTACTAAGACACTTAATATTTATATACTTAATATTTATTATGCCATATTCAAATTTATTAAAAACAAGACAGAAATCTCCTGCTTTAATATAATACAGTTATGTAACTGACCTCTTAATCTGTAGCATAGAAATATTTTGAAATTTTAAAGTCTCATGATTACGGATTTATAACCTCAGGTTTCTGGAAAGGAAGACATTCTGTTTTAAAAAGTAATAATTAGGTATCAGTCACCTAGGAGGAAGAGAAGAACCACAACATAGACCTGAAAAGCATAAGCAAAATTGTTGCAATCTTAATATGAGCAGTAAACTTGCCAAATATATGTATATATATATTTATATATTTTAAAAATAAGCATTTAAAAAATGTTCAGAAGGCAACACTTACCTTGTTCCTTTTAGTCAATCCAAAGTAGCAACTTACTAGTTGCTGGCAACTGAATACCCAGAGTAATGGAGATTTTAGGACTTGAGGACATGAACAACTTAAAAGAGAAAAACTTAATCCCCTTTGGGAAAGAATGGCTCAACATGGATTTTATTCATTGTGGTGCACATTTCAAATTTTCTTGCAAATTATTTTATATTTTATTTGATATTAAGTAATATTTTAAATTATTTTGATGATAGTAGGAAATGGAGTGCCAGAGTGTTGAAAGGCGTACAGTATTATTACAGAGTGCTTTCAAGAGCATTTCATGGAATCTGTCCCCAATCCCAAGAGACTTTGTGAGCTGCCTGCTGAAAGGAAGGACAGCAAATTTAAAACATTTTAAAGGTTTTGCTGGCTATAGTCAAAGGCCTATTCTGAAACTCATAAGAAATTGGAATTTTGTTTCTAATTTAAAATCTTACATTTGAGCTCTAAGGTAGCATATGTCAGTTATTAGACCAAGCATATTGTGAAGATTAAACTAAATTAGCACTCACTGTTTTCTCTAATTAGATGACTGTTAACAATGGATAAATTCAAAATTTTTAAAAACTGATAATTTGGTAATAATTGTGGCCCTTATGTTTAATAAATAGTTTGGTATTGGCATATTTGCTTATCTGATAAAGGAGCGCCAAAGGAGGAAGCAATGGAAAGAAAAATTACAGGCCATTTCTTAAAGTTTAAGATTTGTTGTTGTTTTAAACCAGAATAGTTCTCAGAACTTTTTTTGGAATTTCTGATCTTTTTTTAGTCATTTAAGAATGAGAGCCATGATGTTTTGATTTACAAAGGCAAATTTAATGCAAAAGTGGGTAACTCTAAATCCATAGCAAAGTTTTCTAATAATTTTATAAATTTTTAAATTGCTAATTATGTCCTAATTGTATTTTGGGGAATAGAACAGCAACAAATACTGTAGACTTACAGTTTTCATCATTTTGTTCATTATGTATACAAAAGTATATCTGACTACTTTTTGGTGTTTATGAAAACCGTTTAGTTGACAAGGTGCCTATACCATTGTTGAATTTTCTTTAAATATATTTTGACAACAGATTTGCTAATTAAAAAAAAAAAAAGGATCTGGAAAAAAAACTACCAGCAATTTGCTAAAGATACAGAATCACAGTTAGTATCCTTTATTACTAAGTCCCTTTTCTCTAATGTGCACTTAAAATTAGTGCTATCTGAGCAGGGATGAACTCTGATATAGTTAAGGGGAAAAATATATACATATATGTGCATATATTTTTTTCATGAGCAGTATGGCAATAGGACACTTCAGAGGTTAAGATTTGAACATTGATCTTCTAATATAAAGGTGGAGCCATCTTGAAAATGTTAACCTTTATTGCCATCTCATTGCCAGAGTAAGTAGATATGAAACAAAACTTACAAAGTGAAAATACAGAACAATTTTAATGCTTACAATGAGTTAAATATTTAGAGTATTACTGTTCTAATGATTTAATGAGTATCCTGAAATAAATTCTGAAGTCTTCCAATTTTTACATTTATTGGAGGGGTCCCTGCATTCTGGCAAACTTTATTTAAGTCTCTTTCTCTTATTTTGTGCATAAATGTTAAAATTTCCAAAAATGAAATGTTAGCTTTCTTATTTTTACCTTTTACTAAATTTAATACAAACTATGACCGGAGTAGTTTAAAAGTATTTTGTATTATTTGCAGTAGGATGTCATTGGCCCTGCTCAAAGGGCAAATTTTAAAAATTCAATTTGGGTGAAAGTTTTGCTAGTTTTCCAGAAAGATTTGCTATCTTAAACTCAAGCTTGTTTTTTCTATTTTCATGTAAATGACTGGGATGCTATCTTATAAACTCTTCCAATGTCATGTTTGTGAAATAAACATTACAATGAGAGCTTTCCTGTCATCTACACTATATATGTTGTCTGGAGTGTTGAACAAATTTGAGTTCCTAAGTTGTAATCTATCCTCGTATATACAATTTTGAATGTGTGCCACTACATACTGAGATGATAATGCTGTACAATTTTAAATGGTAGCAGTTTCTGTATGCAGTAGGCTGAAATATTTTGATGAACTGCTTAATTTTTGGATTTTATTTTTTAAGTTGTATAATTTATTTTCTTGCAAAATAAAAATGTAATATAAAAGCTTTCACCTATCAAGAAAATGTTGATGTTCTACTGTAAAATAGTTTCTAAGAGTTTAGTTAAAATTTTTATAATAGGTATATTTATATATTTAATTGTGAAATAGTAAATCTTAGCCAGCCTTAGGAATCAGAAATATGAAAAGTAACCCACTTATTTCTTTTAAATTTCAAAATCTAGTTCAAAATGAAAGCTAACAGGAATGTAGCTTTTCCATTGATGATGGCATAGGGCTATCATGCCTGGAAGAGGTCAAAATTTCAAACCTGAAAGTGATTAATGCATTCATTCATCCGTTTAGATAGGTCATGTCATAACCAAAATTTAAATTTTATATCAGACAAAAGTAAAAAATATATCACAAATTATTTCATGTTTTGTATATTTTTGGAAGTTTGTGAATATTCAAATTTCAAAGCTAGAGATAGTTGTAATAAGGTTACGAAGATGGACTGTGTCTTAGTCTTGGTGGTTGTAACAAAGTACCATAGACTGCATGACTTATAAACCAACAGAAATTTATTTCTCATAGTTCTGCAGGCTCAAAGTCTGAGATCAGAGTGCCAGCATGGTTGGTTCTGGTGAGGAACCTCTTTCAGGTTGCTGCTGACTTCTGTGTCCTCACATGGCAGAAAGAGGGTTTAGAGAGCTCTGGGTCTCCTTTATAAAGGCACTAATCCCATTCACAAGGGCTCCACTCTCATGACCTAATTACCTCCCAAAGTAAATGCCCCACCTACCAATAACGTCACATTGGGGATTAGGTTTCAACATAGGATTTTTGGAGAGAGACAGACATTCAGTCTTTAGCACTTCATAATGACCCTAAAATCAACCTTGGACTTTCTGGGATTTGGAGGTGGGGGGAAATTGACTTGGAAATGAAGGTAGAGAAAAGTGTGGCCTCAGTTTAAGATTCCCCAGAACGTAGAAACAGGTTAGGCATAGAAACAGGCAGAAGCTTCTGGGCCCCTTACTTGCCCATGTCTCCCAAGGCACTGGGAGGGACCCTAAGAGTTTTGTATTTGTGATTTATATTATTTTTCTCAAAGAGAATCCCCTAAATATCCAAGGTTGAATCCAGTCCTGCTAAAACTGAATGCAAAAAGAAACGTGTCTGGCACACAGAAGGCATTCAAGTGCGGATTGAATGAATGAGGTGTGTGTGCCTGAGAACAGAGTAGAGTTTAATACTTTGTTTTAAATGGGAAGAGTTTATTTTCTAATTGCCTATTCTAGACTGTAAAATCAAATACGGACTTTGCATGTCACTAAACTTCTATTTTAACCAATGGACAGTATGGAACAGGGGTCTTAGACTGTTGAGGAGTTACAGACTTTTATGAGCGTCTGATTAAAGAAAAAGACATGCATATAAAGGTACGGACAATTCTGTTTATAAATTTTAAGTATTCCAACACTCAAGATTAAAAATCTTTGATAATGAGATCCCACAGTGAGTAAAGAGAGTAAGTAGCAGCCTGCTCTCTGAATTGGTAACAGCTTAATGTCACAAGTGCTGATTCAAACTTAGATCTATACTAGTTGTTGTCTGTTTTTATCTAAAGAATGACAGGAGACTTCCCTGGGTGTTATTGGGGTTTGCTATTTTCATTAATGATAAATGCAGTACTTTATTATTGTGGTTGCTGAAGCAGACTGATACTACTTAGATGTTTCTTTGACACTGGTTGATGGTTGAAGGGTAGCAGTGGGAACCAGGAAGGCAGAGAGGAAAGAGCCAACTTTGCAACAAGCCAGGTTTGAAAATTAACACTCCTGTTAAGAGACCACAATTATCATACCTCTAAGAAGGGGTGGGGCTTGGGACTACCTTTACAAGGCCCTTTTCCTAGGGCTGCTAAGTGTGTAATTTTCTTGCCCCCTACTCTACCTTACCTCCTCCATTCTCAGCAGATGACCTTACTTTGGGAATATAAGCAGAGAAAATAAAATAAGGCTTTCAGGCATGCACTTTCATAACTTGCTTTCTCTACCTCTAAACTTTACCTCTAACAGTGCCCATTTTCATCTGCCTACATATCTCAGAGGAAGGGCTGCCTCACTTCTTACTCGAGGCCAACTGTTTTTTTTATCTTTTCCTGAATTCCTTCTGTTTCTGTGTTTTGCTCCAGAATACCTACATTTCCTGTATCTTCCAAACATCTTTTTATTAGTTATTTCCTCTTTAGCCTCCTACAGGGGTTCTCAAAGTTTTGGTCCACAGACCAGCAGCATTATCATCACTCAAGAACTTGTTGGAAATGCAAGTTTTTGAGCTCCACCCCAGACCTACTGATTCAGAAAGTCTTTGTGGGGGGGCGGTGTCTCAGCGATCTGAATTTTAATAAGCCTTCCAGGTGATGCTGATGCACTAAAGTTTGAGAACCACTGTCTTACAAACATTCAAGTATCCGCCATCCTTAAAAAAAATGCCTTCCCCTACCTTGGTCAAGTTATGACCCTTGTTTTCCTCCTTCCTCCATTTTCTGCTAAACATCTTGAAAGAATAGTCCACAATCTGTCTCTATTTCTTCTACTTAGTACTCATTGGCTTATGTCCTCACTGGTCCTCTTGCCAAGGTCATCAGTGACCTCCTATTGCTTAATCAGAAGCTCATTTTCAATCTTCCTCTAACTTGACCTCCTTACAGCATTTGCACCTTGAACACTCCTGGTTATTGAATTTTGTTCATCTCTTGACTTCAAAGATACCATTCTTTCCTGGTCCCACATTTCTCTCTCAGTTTTGTCAGTCTCATTCTCTGGCTCTTCCTCTGCCTGCACATCCCAGAATTTCATCTCCATTTCTACTCTTGCTGAGCTACATACTCTTCCTGGGTAATTTTATCTACCTCTGTGGCTTCAACCACCGTCTGCATGTTGATGCTTCAGACTGTCTGCAACTGCTTGCAAGATGGACATGTATTTCCAGGTATTTCTTGAACATCTCATCATCCATCACAGACTTGCTCCACTTAATAACTATCTCCATCTTCCAGGTTAGCAACCTTCATTTGACTGTCTATTGACCCCCTCCCCACACCACATTATTGATTCTAGTTATGTATTATCTCTAGAATCTGACCTTTGTTCGCCTTTACTTCTGTGTTCACTGAATGAATAAGAACATTTCATAGTATGCTTATACTAGGTGAAGTAGGTAGGGACTAGCTGTTGGGTTGCTTCTTAGCCTACGTTTGGAAGTAGACTAAGTGTACTGAGTGATAAGTAGTGGTCAGTAAGATTATGTTTGCTTTAAATCTGTGGCATTTCTGGACCACTGGCCTAGCTCTAATTTTTCTCTTAATTGAGCTCATACCTCAATGTCTGAGGCCTAAGACAGCAGCAGATGTAAATTGGGTCATTCCTTTTAGCCTGTGGCTGAGGAGCCACTCCAAATCTAAAACGTAAAAGCAGGAAAAGGACTTTCATCATTTAAAAAATTTCCCACATTTTTTAGTGCAGTTCCTTGCTCAGTTAGGGGCCCACTACTTGTAAAATTGAATTGAAAGGCTTGGGAGCCACTGTTGAGCAGACCTCCTAAAGGTGGAGGAACATGTAACAAGCCCAAAAGTCATTCTTGGGACAAGTAGGACTTCTGTCTTACACTTACTAAGAACTTCCTAAAATATCTTCTTTTGTATCTTTTTGTTCTAAACCCCAAGATAAATCATATGAAAGTTATTTTTAGGAACTCTCTTCTGTTGTGCCATCTTCCTATTGTAATCATTTTCTTGTTGAATACCTGTTGTCAAATGACAAAAATAGGACAATTTAATAACGAGTTTGATATCTGTTATTCAAGGGAAAACTTGTACTCCCCATGGATTTGGGGGAGTACAGTGCCTCACAAGCAGCGGAGTACTCTTCCTGAGGGATTTGGGGCAAGAGCGAGTTTTATAGACCTTTAGAAGTGGCAAAGTGGAAACAGCATGATTGGCTTGGAGGTCAAGGATTTCCTTATAAGGCTAGCAGGTCAATCAGGGAATAAGGAAAGAGTATTTGGCTTAGTTAATTGTCTGAGTTTGCATATCTGACCTTACTTAGAACAAAGAAGTTATTACAAATTCTTGGCAGTTGGGGGTTGGCTGGTTTGATATACTCTATTTCTGCTCAAGTGAAGCATTTACAGGGACATGAAAATTATCTAAGTTTCAGTTTGCTGACATGGCACCCTAGGCAGGAGGAGCTTCACCCTGGGCTTGGAAAATTATTTCAACAATGGGGTACAAACATTTCTACATATCTGCTAAAGAAGCTCTTGACACTGTCCTTCCCAGGATTTCAAGAAAGGAGATGTTTTGTGGGGTATATAATTAGGAAACATAAGGAAGTGACATGTAATTTGACTCAGGATGAGTATATTAGTTTCCTATGGCTGCCATAACAAAATACCACAAACAAATTTATTTTCTCACAGTTCTGGAGGCTAGAAGTCTGAAATCCAGGTGTTGGCAGGGTTGGTACCTTCTGTAGGGTCTAAGGGAGAATCTATTCCATGCTTCTCTCCTAGCTTCTGGTGGTTGCTGGTATTCCTTGGTGGTTCATTTTTTGTAGGTGCATCACTCCAGTCTCTGCCTCCTCCACATGGCCCTCTCACTGTGTGTGTCCTTTCTTGTTATAAGGACACCAGTCATTGTATTTAGTTTAGGGCCCATCCTAATTCAGTATGACCTCATCTTAACTTGATTACATCTGCAAAAACCCTATTTCCAAATAAAGTCATTCACAGGCAGTATTTGTGGGGGACACTAGTCAAGCTAGTACAACGAGTTATTCCAACAGACTAACTATGATAGAAGTTACTTGCTATAGAAGAATTTAATTCGAAGTGAATAACAAATATCCTTGTATTGTGAATTGAATACATGCATTTTTTTCTAAACTCTCAAGAAAATTGTTTATTTTCCACTTTGTTCTCTGCTATGAAAATATTATTCTAATGTTCCTAAAACTAACTTATACTTTTAGAAAAGCACTCTGGGGCTTATGACTATAGTTATGGACATTTATAAAGAGGAAGAGGCCAAAAAGTTTATTTTATCAATACTGATAGTATACTTTCCAAGACATAAGACTCCACTTACACTTATTGGCTAGATCTCTAACAAATGTAGTTAACTTAGAATCCAAGATGAGGTACATTTCGAAAGATGTAGTCTTTATTAACGACTCTATGTCCAGACACTGTGTTATCTAATGTGATAGGAATGATAACTTGAAGCTACAAATTCAGATATGCAAAAAAAAAAAAAATCTTTAAATTCTCTCTAAACTGGACTTAATTTTTTTTTTATTCAAACACTTCATTTCTATCTCATGGAAGAAATTTTAATCTAGTCATTTTCACCTAAACTCAGTCAAATTCAGTTATCTTTTCATAAATTTTAAGTTAAAGGTTTGTCACTTTCAGGATTGTTCCCTTCACCCCTTCTATCTTGGGTATGATATCGTCCTGGTCTGCCTCATATCCAGCCTGGTAACGCCTGTATGACTTGTATGGTGAGGCCCTGTTTCCCAACAGTGGAGCCTCTTGAGGATCACCAGCTCCAGTTCAGCTAACTTCTGTACTCTTCACAGCTATAACAGGAAAATCACCCATTTAGCTGTATGGGGGGGCTCTTTGGGTCATGGGGACTTTCTGTGAGGCTACCTTAGGCTCCTCATATCCAAGCACCCTAAGCAATCTTCCATTTAACCTCAAGTGCTCATGTGGGCTACCTTTTCAGACAAGCTGGTTTGAATCAGGGAACTGAGATCTACTCTCCGTCATACCACTGAATTTAGTGTGTGTGTGTGTGTGTGTAGAGGGGATGATTCTAATGTCACATTCCCCTGTGGCTGGGCTGCAGGAGGAGACAGATCAGGGACACTCCTCAGAGGCTGATCCTCTGGCTTCCTTTCCAGCTCTAGCCTTTCTCCCCTGAGTTCTACTTAACTAGTATTGGATAGGGGTAGGAAAAATGGATTTCAAATACTTGTTGTCTTCTACCTGAACTGTGACTTTAGAATTCTGGAATAAAAAGTTTAGTGTCCTGTTGTCTGTTTGCTTTGGTTCTGCTTCCCCTCAGGGTGGTTGTGGCTTCACATCCGGGGTGTGAATGGGGATTATCACAGATGTATAAAGAAGTGGAGGTGGAGGGTGCAGCGTGACACAGCTCACAGCATAATCTGATTCTCTGCTACCTTTCTTTTTATAATTCTTGCTCCATCTACTTTGGTGAGTCCTCTTCCTCCACCTAAATGCAGGTGTTCCCCAAGTTTCTTTCTCTGTAGACTCTTTGGGTAATTTCATCTGTTTAATACCGTCAACAATTACCTCTTTGCCCTAACTCCCAATTCTATGCTTTGAATGGATTCCTAATTAAATTTTTTTGATAAACGTAAATAAAGATCAGAATTAGATTTTATTTATTTAGGAGTCTAAGTGTAAGCCACTCAAGTGCTACAATTATTCTTGTTGCAGTGAATTTCCCTATTTAAAAAAAAACCTTGACTTTCCAAATTCCTAGATTCTTAAATGAAATTATTAACTACATTTTGGCTGCCTTATTTTTCTGAATTTTAGTTTGAAGGGAAGCTATCTGCTGTAGCTCAGGAGTAAATTTGCTCTCCTTCTCTCCCAACTGCCCCTAAGTCTCTTTGAACTTCTCTAGAAGTCATCCTGTCCAACATAGTGGCAATATTTCCTGATAGTGCTTTTGACAGCAGAATTGTCCAAAGCTGACCCCTGTGCTTCTAAGGCAAGTCTCTCGTAAGGCAAAACTAGTGTAGAGGTTAAGAGCCTAGTTCTGGCAACCAGACAGCCTGGGTTCAAATTGTAGCTCTGTCACTAATTACTTGCTCTGTGACCTTGGACAATTTATGGAATCTAAGTTTCCTCACCTATAAAATGAGTAACAAAGCTCCCTAATTCATTGGGTTTTTGTGAGGATTAAAGAAACAGTGAAAGAAATGCCCCATACTAAGAACTATGTAAGGAGCTATTATTATAACCAGTCATCTTTTGCTGTTTGTTCACCTAGTGTAATTATTAGCCTTGGCCTCTGTTTATTAGGCCAGACTAGCTGTTTAATTTTCTCAGTTATTTCTTTAAAATTCAACTTTTTCAGATAAAGATGTGATATATCTTGTACATTTCACACACATGCACAAACACACACACACACAAACACAATTTCAGCACTGGTACACATTGTAATGATTTCCTTTCATAGCCATTAAAGCCGTAGGTACGAAAAAGTTTGTGCTTGGCCTACAGTAGGGTCAGCAAGAGAGAAGGCTTGAGCGTGACATTCAAAGGAAGTAGGCAGGACTTGGTGACTTATTGATTATAGAGGATCTGGTAGGTGAAGGTATTACACACCACTCTAAGGGACCAACCTAGGGTGATTGGGAAAGTAAAGATAGGGGTGCTGTATTTATCTATTGCTATGTAAAAATGACCCCAAAACATAGTGGCTTAAAACAACAATAGCTATTTATTTTCTCTCGTTTCTGTGGATCATGAATTCAGACAGGGCACAGGAAGGGATGGCTGGTCTCTGCTCCATGATGTCTGGGGTCTCAGCTGGAAGGTTGAAGGCTGGGACTGGAAGTCATCAGAGAGCTTTTTTTAATCCATATTTCTGGCTAGACCTAGCCTGGGAGGTCACATACCTCATTTCTGTGATACTCCATGGTCAGGGCAGTCAGTATTCCCTCCCCAGATTCAAGGGGAGGGAACACCGACCCCACCTCTGGTTGGAGGAGTGAGCATGAGTCATATTGAAAGAAGAGCTTGTAGGGTAGGCTAATTGTATGATTAGGCCACCCAAGATGGCTGTTCTCTTGCTCTCTGTACATCCCTCAACCAGACCCTGCTTCACCTATACCCTACTCACCTGACTGACCTTCCCTCTTAATCACAGAGCCTGATCAGTAAATGCCTACCTACTTGCCCTGACCCCAGCTAGTGAGTGTTGTAATCTTTAAATCAGAACAGCTCCACAAAGATGGTTTATCAAAGGGGCAGTGAGGGTTGTCTCCTCTGCTGGTTTCCCTGGTAACTGATGAGGCAACCTGATATCAATTCCCCCGTAACAATTCCCTCTTCTTCCGGTAGGGAAGACTGTTGCCACTGCCAGCCTGCCATCTGCTGCCAACAATGGTGTGTCTCTCCAGGACCCTCTTGCTTTGGGTGTAAGTAAGATCCCCTATCCAATAAACCATTGATGTCTCTGTCGCTAACTCTGGATTCTTTCCATCTTGAGGCTGGGCAATTACAAGCTTTGAAGTCCTGCTGGGGTGCAGCCCAACACTAACTTTTGGTGTGGCCAACTTTGAAAAATACAATCTCCCACTTGTTACAAAACATAATTAAGGGTGGGGATTTTACTTTAGGAAAAACCTGGGTTTGGCTTGGAGTAAGTAGGGTTAAAGTGCTCACTTTGTATGTTGTCACTCCTATCTTCTGTATAAAGTAAGTACAGGGAATTCCCTGGTGGTCCAGTGGTTAGGACTCTGCACTTTCACTGCTGTGGGCCTGGGTTCAATATCTGTTGGGGAACAAAATCCCACAAGCCACTTGGGCAAAAAAAAGCCAAAACAACAACAAGCAAAATTAAAGAAATAGAAAAAAATTAAATAAATAAATAAATTAAATATACACGAAAACAATGTTACAAAGTCACAAAAATTTGCTGTCTCCAGCTGAAGATCCAAAATTAAGCAGTGGGTTCCCAAAACGTGAGAACATCATACCTAACACATCATTCTCTGGAAATAGGTACAGGAAAGCAATGCCATGTAATGCTATCAGTTCAGACCCCAGCTCTACCACTTTCCAGGCCATCATGGAAAAATAAGTTAATTTCTTTGTAGCTCAGTTATCTCATTAGTTAAGGGTGGATAATAATAGCATCTAATTCATGGAGTTTTTGTGAAGGTTAATATAATTTTATTAATTGTTCAAAGTTAGGCATTAATGTTTCCTATTCCTCTTCTTCCTCCTACTAAGAAACAATTGCAAAATTATCTCATCATAAATGAAAAGCTAACTGGATTGCTTGAAAATATTTTCATGAATTTCCTTTGTGCTTTGTGGGTATTAAGTGAGAGAAGCAGGCCCAGTGAACAGAAAAGGCCCAGGTTACACATAAACCACTGGTCTCAGAAGGTCAGAAGTAGTGGAAAGGGGACCTGGCACCTTATCAGCAGACTTCTAAGCCAGCGCTTCCTGCCACGCGCCGCTCGGGCGTCCCAGCGCCAGGCTCCGTCCCTCCCCTCCTATGCTGCCGGCCAATGGCCGCCGGCCGTCGCGGCCCGAGGCTGCTATTGGAGGAGGCGGCTGGGTCGGCGGTTGAAGCGGGGTCGGGGACCCGCCGCTTGCGATCACATCTCTCCGCTGGTATCTGTCCGCTCGGCGCTCGGCCACCATGGCTGTGCTGGCGGCGCTTCTGCGTGGTGGCGCCCGTGGGCGCAGCCCCCTGCTTCGGAGGCAGATGCAGGTGAGAGGGACTGGGACTCGGGTCTCGCCTCGGAAGTCTTCTGCGTGCGGCCTCGCGGCCGGAAGGAGCCCTAAGTGCAGGCCTGAGGAAGCCCCCGGAGGGACCCACGCCCCGAAAGCCACGCGCTCAGACTTGCCGGCTCGCACAGGGCGTTTCCATTCTCAGGAGGCTCTCCCGGATCGTGATAATTGCTTTCTGGTGTGTCAGGTGGGGCAGGTATTTTGACAGGCAGAAAGGCGCGGGCTTGGTTCTGACCTTGCCCGACGGGTAGGGAAGGCCCGTAAAACTGTTTTCGAGCTTTTCTTTAAAACATGTTTGTGAGCGTTATTGTCAAGAGATTTTGATTTCCTGCAATAGGTAATCATTATGGGCTTACAGGGTGATAATAAAAAGATGTACCGACTCGGAGCAACTTCAAACCTATAAGGGAAAATAAATGGCTACTCACTTTCTTGATGAGTAATGCTTACGTATTAACACGGCGTCCAGAGCCGTGTTTCTCCTCTGGCTGTTGTGTTTAGGGAACACAGGAGCGACAGCCTTGAAAGAATCTACTGTTTTCCGTACATCAAAGCAAGCTAGCTTGCACCACATGTTTAGGGTCTGGCAAAAGCTAAAGAGTAGGTAGAGAAGTTCAGGGTGTGGTTGGTGAAGCTTGACTTTTCCAGTTTGGTTGGAGCAATAAAGTTTGAAATCCAGTCATATTGTAAGAGTTTGGATTTGACTTAAAGTCAGTGAGGACCGTTGATATTTTTGCTCTTGTCATAATTAGAGGTATAGGAGCATTGAAGTGGGGAAAAAACTATTGTCTGTTAGGTGTGATGTAACTTGAACGGGTGTGTTGGCAGTAGGAGCTGAAAGGGAGGAGCACTATGCAAGAGATTGTGAAAGAATAAGTGTAGAACTTGACACATGCAGAGTGAGGGTGGGAGCCAAGGGAAAAGGAAGAGTCTAAAATTAATCCTGGGTGACTGAGATAATAGAAAAGTCAGGAGGAGTGGGTTTCCAGGAAACATGAGTTCTTAGCATATTTGTTAGTATGTCGGAAATCACAAAAATGTACTTGGCTCATCCTGAGTTTCAACCAACATTTATTGGTGAATTAGGTGAAATAAGTACTCTAATTTTGTAAAAAACAAAACAAAACATAAACCAAATGGAGAACCCTCTTAATTTATAGTTTAACTGGGAGCTTAAAATCAAACACAATTGTTGCTGATGAGAAAAATGAAGTTGTAGGTTATGTAGCATATGATTTCTGGTGTTCATTTAATTGAACTATAGGAATTAGTTGTATTGGTTGTTACTTGAATTAAGTGGTCATTTAATGAACCATGGAAATCCATTTGTCTTAACAGGTTTTCAATATTCAGTGCCATTTTGTGGAATGGAACTTGATCTCTAACGCATTAAACTGGCTTTTTCTCTTTTGCCTTCAGATACACACAGCTCTCCCTTACGGTCAAGAAACCTTTATGGACTTTATCAGAGCTTGTTGGTTTCCAGCTGGAATTGCTTTTTTCTTATGGTCAAAAGAGTAGTCCTCCTCGTCACCTTCGTTTACATCCATTTCTCCTTAAACCTCTGCAGTTAGATTTCTGTACTGCTCAACAGAAGAATACCAGTGATTTTCTTTTCCTGTAATTTTTCTTCTTCTTCTTGACTTTTCTTTGTACTATATTTGACACTTTTGACCATTCCCTCCTTTAAAGTCCTGTCTTGCTATTTTGAACCAAGATAATTTTCCTTTAATACTCAGACTTAAAAAAAAAAACAAATCCTGCATTGTGCCAGTCCTGAGCCTATTTGTTCCCAGATTCATCTTCTCTTCTCTTTCTGTATTGCTGTGAGGCCGACCCTTGCAGGTGCCAGCATCATCTGGCTTCTGTCTGGGTTCAGAAACTGGTGGAAGATTGGGAGATAAGAAGGGAGAAGTCAGGATAATTATTTTTTTCCTCTCTCTGCCTTAGATTGTGTTTCTGACAATGTCTGCCAGTCCTTTGGTTCTTGTTTCTGCCAGGTGACCCTGACCCCTTGGCTTTGGTAACCCTGCTTCTTCCCTTTGTCTTAACAGCCTGAGCATGCTAGTGCCTTCCTGTTGCTAATCTCTGTGCTGCTGTCTCCTGTTCTCAGCTCTTCTGTCACCTGTACATTTATTTATTTTAAAATTTATTTATTTATGGCTGTGTTGGGTCCTTGTTGCTGCGTGTGGGCTTTCTCTAGTTGTGTAGAGAGGAGGCTACTCTTCGTTGCAGTGCGTGGGCTTCTCATTGCAGTGGCTTCTCTTGTTGAGGAGCACGGGCTCCAGGCGTGCGGGCTTCAGTAGTTGTGGGTCGCGGGCTTAGTTGCTCCGCAGCATGTAGGATCTTCCCAGACCAGGGATCCAGCCTGTGTCCCCTGCATTGGTAGGTGGATTCTTAACCACTGTGCCACCAGGGAAGTCCCTCACCTGTGCATTTAATTCTCTGCATTAAATTCTGTTTCACATAGAATGGTTTTTATTTTCCTGGTTGAAGCCTGATGGATACTCATGGTTTTTGCATTCCCTTCCCATTCCCTTTCACCATGTGGAGTTTTGAACCTCAGTTCTCAGCCTTATACAGAAAAAAAGAACAGAATGCTTTGGTAAGCAAGTAAGTGGTGATAGTGATCTGATTGGCAGTAAACACCGAGGGAAATGGATAGATTCAAGAGATAGCATGGAGATAGAATCTGTTGAACTTAATGACTGATTGGCTGTGAATGGCTGAGAGAGGAGTTCCACAGGCCTTGATGAGCCCAGCTACAGCAAGTGTGTAGACAGAGGAGAGAAGAGGGCTTTGTACAGGGCCTTTGGGAGACACTATTTCAGGACAGGCAGAACAAGTGGGAACCCGTGAAGGTGAATGAAAAGAGAGGATGGTGTTGTGGAAGAAAACCAGAGGAATGTAGTGTCACCTGAAAGCCAAGGGAGGGGAGATTTCCAAGAAGGAGGGTGTATTAGTTTCCTTAGGCCATTGTAAGAAAATACCACATATCGGGCAGCTTAAAACAACAGATATGTTGCACAGTTCTGGAGGCTAGAAAGTCTGAAATCAAGTGCCTCTTCTGAGCTTCTTGTGGTTTGCTGGCAATCTTGAGTTCCTTGGTTTGTAGATGCATCACTCCAGTCCTCTATCTGCACATGGCAATCTCCCTGTGTCTTCACTTCCCTTCCCTGCAAATGTCTCTGTGTTCAAATTTCCCCTTCTTGTAAGGACATCAGTCATATTGGATTAAGGCCCACCCTAATGAACTTATTTTAACTTGATTATTTCTGTAAGGACCACATTTACAAATAAAGTTACATTCTAAGGTCCTGGGGATTAGGACTTCTTTTGGGTGGGGCACACAATTCAACCCATAACAGAGGGAGCATTCAACAATGTAAAAATTTAATATAAGTGTTTATATAAGATTTTAACAAAGGAATTATATAAATGAAATACATAAAATGAACATATACATAAAATGGAAAGCGTTGATTGAAATTAGCATAACTGTTTAATACTTGGAGAACTTTATAAAGGCCTGAAGAAATACAGATTTGGGATATCAGTTTTATGTAAGGGAACTTTGCTTCCCCATACAGACAGTAATATGCATAAACACAAGGTATTTTGAGTACTAACTGCTAAATCCTCTAAGAAGTTGAAAATTTTTTTAAATGATTAATCTGTTTTCTCAAAATGTTTCCTTGATAATGGCTCAATTTCTAATTCATTTTACTGATTTTTTACAGTTATTTTGGCATATGGATAGTTCTCATGAATTTGTCTCCTGTGAACAGAAATAATGAAAAATTAGTATCACTGATGACACGCTTGATTAGTGAAGAATATAAGCAAATCATTAATTACTCAAAAATAGTGCAGTACTTTGGAAAGAGCAGTTGCCTCAGCTTCCTAAATTTTATTACTATTTTAAATAAAATATATAATATGTATAACAAATATATAATATGCATAATACAATATGTATATATGTATAATATGTAAACTATATGTATAATAGAGTGAGACTGTTTGGATTTGAAATCCCAGGTCTGCCCCATATTGGCTCTGTGACTCTGGGCAGGTTACTTGACCTGCCTGTGCTTTAGTTTCCTTACTTGTAAAATAAGAATACTAATACCCACCCATTGGCTGGTTCTATATCTAAAACATATTCCATATACATCTGTTTGTATCCACCCCTCTTGTGACCTCCTTAGCACTAGCCACATGAGCTCTTGCCTGGTCTCCTTCCCTTTTTCTACTCCTGCTCCTACAATCAGCTCTCTATACTTCAGCCAGAGTGGTGTTTTTATAGTAGAAAAGCCTTCAGTGGCTTCTCATTGCACAGACTAGAATCCAGAGTCCTTCTCATGGCCTCTTTGGTCCCTGCTTGTTTCTTTAGTCTCAGCTCAGACTGTGTTCTCCTGAGTATGTGGCTCCCACTATACTGTTCCACTTTCTATACTTAGCATGCGCCAAGTTTGTTTCTAATTCAAGGCCTTTGTCCTAGTTCTTCCCAATGCATCAAATGCTGTTTTCCCTAGATCTTCCCCAGGCTGACTCTTTTTTTTAATTTATTTATTTTGGTTGTGTTGGGTCTTCGTGGCTGCGCCTGGGCTTTCTCTAGTTGCAGCAAGCGGGGGCCACTCTTCATTGCGGTGTGTGGGCTTCTTATTGCTGTAGTTTCTCTTGTTGCGGAGCATGGGCTCTAGGCACGTGGGCTTCAGTAGTTGCAGCGTGTGTGTTCAGTTAGTTGTGGCTCGTGGGCTCTAGAGCGCAGGCTCAGTAGTTGTGGCACATGGGCTTAGTAGCTCCGCGGCATGTGGAATCTTCTTGGACCAGGAATTGAACCCATGTCCCCTGCATTGGCAGGCGGATTCTTAACCACTGCGCCACCAGGGAAGTCCCCCCAGGCTGACTCTTTAATATTCAGTTTCTCAGCTCCAGTGACATCTCCAGAGAGCCCTCTGTGGAACATCCCATGTAAAGTAGGCCCTCACTCTGTAGCTCATTATCCCATTTTGTTGGCTTCAAAATATATTTACCCTACTTGAAATGTTTTTTTGTTGTTGTTGTTGTTGTTTGTTTTTTGTTTTTTTGCGGTACGCGGGCCTCTCACTGTTGTGGCCTCTCCCGTTGCGGAGCACAGGCTCCGGACGCACAGGCTCAGCGGCCATGGCTCACGGGCCCAGCCGCTCCGCGGCATGTGGGATCCTCCCGGACTGGGGCACGAAGCCGTGTCCCCCGCATCGGCAGGCGGACTCCCAACCACTGCGCCACCAGAGAAGCCCCTCAAATGTTTTTCAGAGCTGCTAGTAAGCACCAGACTTTGTTCATTTGTTTAGCGTTTCTTGCCATCATTGGGATAAAAAATAAAATCAGTCTCTTCTTGAAACTTACAGTCTAGTGGGGAGACAGGCCAGTGAGGGTTACAGAATTATGTGTTTGGGACAAATAGAGTGTGCACAGGGTGTGCAGAAGCTAAGACTGGAGTGTCTACCTCTGCCTGCATTGTCAAGGGTGGTCTCTAGAGTTCTTGGGGCAGCTGAGCTGTCCTTGAAAGATGATTGTGATATGCAAATAAAACTTAACTAGTTGTGTTCATTTATCACATATTTATCACACATTATGTTCAGTGTCTTGATCCTACTATAATTTTGTCATTCCTGGGATATTTAATGAGCTCTAGGCACTATGCCAAGTGACAAGGATGTAGCAGTGAACGAGAAAGGAGGAGGAAGGGAAGGGGGAAAGACAGGACTGCTCTCAGAAGCTTGCATTAATTATACGGAGAGAGAGAGATTAAATATGTGAACCCTGTATTTACACAGTGTGAGAGGTGCTTTGAAGGAAATAATCATGTTGAAATAGAAGCCAACTTTAAATAGTCAGGGAGAAGCACTCTGGGGTTGTATCATTTGAGCTGAGACTTGAAGAACAAAAATGAATCAGCCAAGGCAAGCTGGGGAAAGACTGTTACTGGCAGAGGCACACTGCAAAGAGCTTGAGGTGGGAATGGGTTCAGAACAAAGAGGAGGCTGGTGTGGCTGGCACAGAGCAAGAGTGGCATGAGTTTGGAAAGAACATTAGAAAAGAAGACCAAAAGAAAAAGGAAAGAACATTAGGAGCCAGATCATACCATACCATCCAGATCATCAGGAGCTCCAGTTCCAGGAGCCAGGAACTTGTAGGATAAGGGTGAGACTGTGGATATCATTCCAAGAACAATGGAAAGCCATCAAAGGATTTTTTTTTTTTGCTGTACGCGGGCCTCTCACCGTTGTGGCCTCTCCCGCTGCGGAGCACAGGCTCCGGACGCGCAGGCACAGCGACCATGGCTCACGGGCTCAGCTGCTCCACGGCATGTGGGATCTTCTCGGACCGGGGCACGAACCTGTGTCCCCTGCATCGGCAGGTGGACTCTCAACCACTGCGCCACCAGGGAAGCCCCATCAAAGGATTTTAATCAGGGGAGCGATGTGATCTGATTTACATTTGTGTGTGTATGTGGGGAGGGGGGGTTGTTTTTGTTTTTTTGTGTTTTTTTTGGCCACGCCACACAGCTTGTGGGATCTCAGTCCCCCTGGGATCTCAGTTCCCCACCAAGGATTAAACCTGGGCCACTGCAGTGAAAGCACCAAATCCTAACCATCGGACCACCAGGGAACTCCCTGATTTACGTTTTAAAAACCGGATGGACTGAAGAAGGGAAGCTGGGGATGCAGGAAATGAAGTAAAAGGCTGTTACAGTAGCAAGAGATCGTGGCTGGGACTAGGTGGCAGTAGTGCAGATGAAGCGAAGTGGAAGAATTTAGGTATATTTTAGACAGTATTGACAGTACCTGTGATAGAGTATCTCTAGGTATTAGGCACAGATGGAGGGTGAGTCCTAAGATTTTGGCTTAGCACCTGGACAGATTGTGATGTGATATCTTGAGGAGGGAAATGCTGGAAAGAAACTAGTGTTCTACTTTTCCGGTTATCACGGCGTGAGGCACCATGAGCAGTAAAGTCTCCCGTGACACCCTCTATGAGGTGGTACGGGAAGTCCTGCATGGGAGCCAGCGCAAGCCCCAGAAGTTTTTGGAGATGGTGGAGCTTCAGATCAGCCTGAACAACTGTGACCCTCAGAAGGACAAACGCTTCTTGGGCACTGCCAGGTTGGCACCATTCTCATCCCACCCAGCCCTCAGTGTCCCTGTGCCCATCTCCTCCCTTCAGGCTCTGGTTGAGGCTGAGATGGCCTGGCACATGTGGCACTGAAGTGCCCGGGTAGTTCAGACCCCCTGCTCCAGGCAGGTGTGGCTGGACAGACCCCCACACTGGGTCTTAAAACAAGAGGGGAGGGACTTCCCTGGTGGCACAGTGGTTAAGAATCCGCCTGCCAACGCAGGGGACACTGGTTTGAGCCCTGGTCCTGGAAGATCCCACATGCTGCAGAGCAACTAAGCCCGTGTGCCACAACTACTGAAGCCTGTGTGCCTAGAGCTTGTGCTCCACAACAAGAGAAGCCACCGCAATGAGAAGCACGTGCAACGCAACGCAAGAGTAGCCCCTGCTCGCTGCAACTAGAGAAAGCCCGCGCACAGCAATGAAGACCCAACGCAGCCAAGAAATAATAAATTAAAAAACAAACAAACAACAACAACAAAAAAAACAAGAGGGGAGGTGTGGGGAGGCCTTGGCTGAGCCTGCCGGCTAGTTTGGGAAGCCAGACTAGCTGTTGGTGAATGTGGATGCTCTGGGCTTAAGTCCACTCCCTGCCCCAAGTTCTCCATATGTGTTCTGGGGGACCAGCAGCATTGTGATGAGGCCAAGGCTGTGGATATACCCCACATGGGCATCAAGGTGCTAAGGAAACTCAACAAGAATAAGAAACTGGTCAAGAAGCTGGCCAAGAAGTATGATGCCTTTTTGGCTTCAGAGTCTCTGATCAAGAAGATCCCACGAATCCTGGACCCATGCCTGAATAAGGCTGGCAAGTTCCTTCCGTGATGACCCACGATGAGAACATCGTGGCCAAAGTTGATGAAGTGAAGTCCACGATCAAGTTCCAGATGAAGAAGGTGCTGTGTCTGGCAGTGGCTGTTGGCCACATGCAGATGACAGATGATGAGCTGTGTACAACATCCACTTAGCTGTCAACTTCCCGGTGTCATTGCTCAAGAAAATTGGCAGGGGATTTCCCTGGTGGCCTAGTGGTTAATAATACACCTGCCAGTGAAGGGGACACGGGTTTGATCTCTGGTCTGGGAAGATCCCACATGCCACAGAGCAACTAAGCCTATGCGCCACAACTACTGAGCCGGCGCTCTAGAGCCCGCGAGCCACAGCTACTGAGCCCACGTGCCACAACTACTGAGGCTTATGCGCCTAGAGCCCGTACTCCACAACAAGAGAAGCCACCACAAGGAGAAGCCCACATACTGCAACGAAGGGTAGCCCCCGCTCGACACAACTAGAGAAAACCCGTGTGCAGCAACCAAGACCCAATGCAGCCAAAAATAAATAAATAAATTTATTAAAAAAAAAAAAGAAAAAAATTGGCAGAACATTTTGTACATTAAAAGCACCATGGGCAAACCTCAGAGCCTGTACTAAGGCACAGCTTAATAAACCACACTCCCACCATTAAAAAAAAAAAAAAAAGCAACTAGTGTTCTAGGGTGGAAATTGAGAGACATGAGTTGGACATTAAATTCAGGCTATCAAGTTGGCACTTGGATATATGAGTCTGGAGGTCAAGGCTGGAGATAGAAATTTTGAAATCACCAGGACATAATTGCTGTTTAAAGCTATAGGGCTAGATATGATTAAGGAGACAGTGAAGATGGAAAATTAAAAGGGGCCTGGAACAAAGCCCTGGGACATTCCAGCACTTAGAGGTTGGGAAGGGGAGGATGAAACAGCAAAGAAGACTGAGAAAAATAACTAGAGAGACAGGAGGGAGACTATAAGATTGTGTTAAAATGGAAGCCAAGAAATTGGAGGGTTTGTGTAGTGGTTTACACATATTACCTCATTTGATTCTCACAACAACATGTGGGGAGTATTTTAGAAAACTTAATGCTCAAGAATACTCAGCTAGTAAGCCTAGGCTCTTAACCACTGTGCATGTTTCCCCAAGGAGAAAAGTGAGTCCCAGGTTGCTGAATGGATGAGATGAGTATAGTGAAGTCTGTATTGGATTTTGCTATCCAGACATTGTTGATCTTGGTCAGAGCCAACAAAAGGATAGATAAAAGCCAGATTGGGTGGGGTTGAACAGTAAATAGGAGGTGAGGACAAGGAAGCAAATTGTAGGTAACTTGTTGGAGAACTTCTCATGTACAGAGGAACTAAGAAATGAGGTGAAAGCTCAATGGGAGTCTGGGTTAAGAGGTTTGTTTTTAATTCTTTCAGGTGGGAGGAAGCCTATTACTATGCTTACAGAATAATCCAGGAGTAAAGGGGATGAATGATACTGGGGAGAGGGAAGGGATAACGGAAGACGTGGCATCTTTGAAAAGGCAACTGGAATGGGATCCAGGGCAAAGTGGAGAAACCAGGGAACCTTCAACTAAACAGAACCAGAGACTTTAAAGTGGTTTAGAAAAGGCCCTTTGATTGCAAGGAACAATATCCCATTTCACACTAGCTAAGTAGAAAGGGACTTTTTTGAAGATATACAATAGGCAAGCTCTTTGGACATCCAAGGTTAGGAAATAAAGTAAAGCTGGTCTTGCTGGAACCCTAACTAGAAAATCACTAACTATGTTATCTTCTTTTGTCTCTTGTAGTGTGGCATGGTCTTTTCTTCCTTTTCTGAGTGTATATGTTCCATTCCTTTGCTTCTCTGCTTACTTGTGGCTTTTCTCTTTGCTGTAACCTCTGCTTTTACATGGTGTTGCTGACTAACTCCAGCCCCTTGGGCCTTTCACTTCAAGTGCCCATCATCATTCAGTTGATTGGGTCTCTGAGAGTGCTAGCTTGGTTCAAAGTCCATTCCATTTTTGGTCCTGTCAGCTCTGGCCAGTGGGAGGACGATGGGAATCACCTTGTACTTAGGACTGTCCCTTCCAGACCCTTTGGAGAAAGGGGTGTAGCTGGAGAGGCAATGACTGGCATGTTTACTACAAGTAGGAAATTTAAATTCAGAGTTGGGTCACAGATAATATGCTAGAATCCTTCAGTGTAAGTAGGTTATATAAGCAGCAGCCCAGTTTGGGCTTACTTAATTCAGAACTTAGATTTAACTTAAAATTACATTTTATAAAGTTTATACTTAAAAAGGCTTAGAAATTTTAAGATGATAAATTCATCAGAAGTTAAAACATACATTTCCAATGAACAGTTAATCAGACGAGAATATTACAAAAGTAATTTTAAAAATTGTAACAGTGATATATGTGAACAGGAAAATTTGGAAATTAAAGTATAATGCAGCAAAAAGAAATAACCATAATCCCATTACTGAGAAGTATAAAGTGATGTAGGTTAATATTTTTTACATCATAACAAATATTTATATTACAGGAAATAAGATATGTGGAACGAAGTTATGTATCAAAACCCACTTTGAATGTAAGTATAAATTTAAATTGTGCTTTAAAATTTCAAGAATTTAAAGGAAATGTAGTCTATTAAAAATGCATATTCTAAAGCATGTATAGATGAGGGTTAGGAATAGCTAATTATTGAAATATTAAGTCAGACTCCCAAATTACCCTAAAAAATTTCAGTCTAGCGCCCTGCATAATTTCTGCTTCTTCCCCAGTCATTGTCTATGGTAAACAACCTTCTCTAAAACTAGGCAGTGTTCTTCCTTTACTTTTGGGAACCCCCATTATATTGTGTTGGTTGGTACATTGCAGAGGCCACATGGAAGATACTAGAAGAAAGGGGCTGAAGGAGATTGGGGATTAGACAGGAAGGACCATCACCTGGTCACCTAGTGCTTCCTGAGGGGTCCTCCTTTTGTTTCATAACGGTTTCTAAAAAGACTTAGTAATAGCCTTCGACCAGAATCTAGGGAATGGTTCTCTTATTATCTATGAGAATTTATGCATGTATGTATGTATGTATGTATCTAAGAGCATGTAGAAGGCAAGCGTAAGGAGAGAATTGTTAAAATAGTGTTTTGCAATATTTAAGAGAGCTTTTATCTTTTTCTTAAATTTTATATTGTCTTATTAATAGTTTAAGAAGTATGGCTCTGGCTGTGTCCTAGTTAAGTGGTATGCCCCCACTAACATACAGGTCTTGACCCTAGACCAGAGTTTGCCTTCAGTAAGGAAGCCCTTTAATTAGGGCTTTTTATGCAGTTAACAAGGGTAAACTGATCATTTCTTAAATTTTGACTAAGGAATAGAATTGAACCTTAAGCTTCTGGTCTATGCCTATTTTAGAACTGGTTTTTCTTAGGTTTTCTATTAGGTCTTAAATCATAAAGTACCAGAATTGAACTGATTTTAGGGCTGTTCTAATATTATTTTCATCTTTGATGGGTAATTAGTCATTCATAAAAAGTCTGTTTTTTGGCTAATATATCTATGAATTGTTTATTTATGAAAGATGATGTGGGTAAAATATTTAAATATAATAATTTTTACCATCTTCTGTCTTGCCAGGAAGTGGTCATAGTAAGTGCTGCAAGAACACCCATTGGATCCTTTCTAGGCAGCCTTTCCTCTCTGTCAGCCACTAAACTTGGTTCCATTGCAATTCAGGGAGCCATTGAAAAGGCAGGTTAGTAGTGCTTTACTTTTTGTGTTGAGGGGTAGTGATTCAATGGAACAAATGTTTATTTTGCACTTAACTATATACGTAACACTTAGAAACGAATTAATGTCTACACTTCTGAATTCCCTTGAAAAGAAATCCTTGTACTAGAGTGTTATGAATGAAGCTCAAAACTGACAAGAAAAAGAAACCATTCCTGCTATATAATGTCACATACTTTACTAGGTAATTACTAAATTGAATAAAATATGGAAATGTCTTTTTGATTTTTTTAAAAAAGGGATTCCAAAAGAAGAAGTGAAAGAAGCATACATGGGTAATGTTCTACAAGGAGGTGAAGGACAAGCCCCTACAAGGCAAGCAGTACTGGGTGCAGGTATTAGGACTACGTTTTTGCTTTTATACTTACATGTTTGACATGGCAAAATGGAGGTCATTTCAGCTTAAATAAAATGTTAAATGCATAATAGACTTATATCGGCAGAAGAAATGTTGCAGATTATAGTTTAACATGCTCTATTTTATTACAGTTTATTTGAAGAATATCTTTGTTCTTCAAAAGTATGATTTATATTGGTTTTAGGCTTACCTATTTCTACTCCATGTACCACTGTAAACAAAGTTTGTGCCTCAGGAATGAAAGCCATCATGATGGCCTCTCAGAATCTAATGTGTGGACATCAGGTAAGAAGTACCTTCTTTTCCATTTTATAACTAAAATAATATGCAGTGCTAAAAAACACTAAAAATCTAAGCATATTCATACTCTAGAAGTGAGATTCTTTCTCATAAGTGCAGTTGCTCTGTTGTTTCAGACACTCAGGAGTGTCTGGATTTGCCAATTCCATTTGAAGCAGAGGTCAAAATGATAGCTCAAGTGTCTGGTATTAAAAAGTAGTTTTCAGCCAGGACGTTTTTGTCTTTGGGTGCCCCTTTACTTAGGATTCTGGTTGATTTAAGACACCGTAAATTTTGTCTGTGCTAGAATGAGAAGGGTTTTTATCATAAATGAGAATAAGGTGCTGACCCTGGGAATCAAATCGTTGATTGAGCCCAAAATTGATGACTAATTTATAGCTCCTTATGTTCAGGTTCAGCTGTAAAATTGTGCAGGCTTTCTATTGGCCTTGATGATTTTGATCTTGTCTTTACCAGAGCAAGAGATAGGCTGCTCAGCAAACATATGCTGGATGTTAGGAGGCTAGACCTGGACTCGTAGACCTAAGAGTTTATCAGATCCAAGCCTTTTTTTCAGTTGAGGAAAGAGGTTGAGAGGACTACAAACACAGTTACAGGGGTAAAATTAGAAAACAGGTGTCCCTATCCCTGTCTAGTGCATTCCAGCCTATCAGGGTATAACACACCAAGGTAAAAATCAGTTGTGAGGTGTTTGCAGATTATTTCTTACATGTACAAGAATCATAATTATGCATACCCTTGCTGTTACTCCTCCCTTGCTTTGTTTCCAGTTGTAAGGAAAGCCAAAGAGAAAAAAAAGAGTGATACCTGATACACATGCTAAAAACTGAGATGGTATAGAAAAGTATAAAATGAAAAATCTTCTTTCTTCTTGCCCCACTTTGAATCTCTGACTTATTCATCACTTTTTTGTGTATTCTGCCACCGAAAAGCAGAGAAACTTTGGGGAAGTTTCTTAAACTCAGTGCCCCATGTAATGTCTTGGAGGTCATTCTGTATCAGCACATAAGATAGTACTCTATTGACCTGAACAACTATAATATACTTATGGGTCCTTATTGAATGGACATCTAGGTTGTCTCCAGTTCTTCACTATTTTAAATAATGCTGCAGAGAGTACCCCTATATATATCTTTGTGTAATTATAAATACTTAAATCAATTCTTGTTAATTCACTGTACTAAGCAGTATAGTGTAGTGGTTAAGAACAAAAAGTCTGGAGCCAGACTAATTTCAAATCCTGGTTTTGCTCATCATTAGCTGAGGATCTACTATGTGGACATTCACTGGAGATTGGTGAACAAAACATTAAAAAATCTCATCATGTGCAAGTCTGTCTTTTGGAAAAATTCCTAAGAGGAGAATTTCGGAGTCAGAGATTTAAAAATTTTGATATTTTCAAATGCTTTCCATGAAAGTTAAACCAGTTACATATTTTCCATAGCTTATGAGAGCTTGTTTGCCTATACACAAGGTAACACTGACATCAGGTATTACCAAACCCTTGTCAAACGGTCATGAAATTGTTTAGATGTTTCAGAATGGTTTGAATGACAAGGAAAATTTTGTCTCAGTTGATTTTTTTGTGGTTCTCTAGCAAATGCTTTCAGTTAGTGTTCTTTGATTCATTTGTGCATGTATAAAATTATCTGACTTAGAGGAATACTAGGAATTGCCTTATTTTGAATGGTCACTTATATTATATTCTGTAGAATAATTGATAACTTAATTTCTGTCACTTATTATTGCCATCATCCCCAGAAAATACTCAGTATTTCAGGTTAGCAGAATAAAACTTATATGAGAACTATTTGAGACTCTCCATATTTGAAAACAGGCAAAATATTTAGGTTTCTTTGGTACAGAACTTCTGTTTGTTTTTATTCTTTTTTTTTTTTTTTTTTTGTGGTACGCAGGCCTCTCACTGTTGTGGCCTCTCCCATTGCGGAGCACAGGCTCCGGATGCACAGGCTCAGCAGCCATGGCTCACGGGCCCAGCCACTCTGCGGCATGTGGGATCTTAGTACCCCGACCAGGGATTGAACCTGTGCCCCCTGCACTGGAAGTGCAGGGTCTTAACCACTGGACCACCAGGGAAATCTCTGAAGATATTTAAACAGTTCTGTATGACCTCAGGTGTAGGTCCAGGCATGAGACTGGAAAGGGAATGAGAAGTCAGATTGTAAAGGGCCTTATGTGCTATGCTGGTGAGTCCTGTAAGGAGTGGAATGACCAGACTTACAGTCTAGCCAGAATGACTCAGATGAGTGTAGATGACACTTGGGTGGAAGGACAGGCTGCATATCAGATGATCAAGTAGAAAATTACTATAGCTATCTGGGAAGAGCTGATTGGGAGGATCACAATCAAGGAAGTCGGATTATTTCCGAGAACTGAGATTACGTTTTTGGCAGTGTCAGTGAAATGAAGGGTTAGAAGAATTTCAGAAGATGGTTCTACATTAAAGATTCCTGGCATTCTTATTAATGTCTGATTCTGATCTTAATTATCATTACACGTTTCAGACCATTTCCTTTTACCAGTGTCAAGAGGGTACTTCCTATAGTGACTGTATAGCAAATGTTTAATAAAGTCCATGTAGAATACTTGTTTGTTGTAGCTGTGTAAAGGGTATAATGGGTTTGCAACTACAGTTGACCCTTAAACATGGATTTGAACTGCCTGGGTCCACTTAATGTGCAAATTTTTTTCAATAAACATGTACTACAGTTGAATCTGTGGATGTAGAACCATGGATAGGGAGGGCCGACCGTGAAGTTATACACAGATTTTCAAGTGTGTGGAGCGTTGACGTTCCTAATCCTGGTGTTGTTCAGAAGTCAACAGTACTACTTGAATTGACATTGGGTTTTTGTGTGTTGCTGAGCAGGATGTGATGGTGGCAGGTGGGATGGAGAGCATGTCCAATGTTCCCTATGTAATGAACAGAGGAGCAACACCATATGGTGGCATAAAGCTTGAAGATTTGATTGTAAAAGATGGGCTAACTGATGTCTACAATAAAATTCATATGGTAATTATTGCTTTTTAATGGAGAAATGCCATGTATATAAAATACTGCTTGATTTAAAAAATATATATATATACTTTAATTTTTATTTATTTATTTTTGGCTGCATTGGGTCTTTGTTGCTGCATGTTGGCTTTCTCTAGTTGTGGTGAGCGGGGGCTACTCTTCATTGCAGTGTGCGTGCTTCTCATTGCGGTGGCTTCTCTTGTTGTGGAGCACAGGCTCTAGGTCCACGGGCTTCAGTAGTTGTGGCTCGCGGGCTCTAGGGCACAGGCTCAGTAGTTGTGGTGCACGGGCTTAGTTGCTCCACAGCATGTGGGATCTTCCTGGACCAGGGATCAAACCCATGTCCCCTGCATTGGCAGGTAGATTCGTAACCACTGCACCACCAGGAAAGTCCAATATATATATCTCAGAAACTGAACTGAAGGATATAAATGTTGATTGAGCCATTCATTTTAGGAAAATGTTTTTCTAAGCTCATTGCATCAACTTGGCTCAACTGTTGAATAAATTGCCCCACACTGAAATAGGACATTTTCTGACATTTAATAATGGATTCCATAGGTGTTTAATTATTTGTCTTCAAAATAGCAACTTCTGGGCTAATTCAAGTATTTGAGGATGAGACATGAGTAAAAAAATTACCTAGTACAGAAAGAAGTATATTTTAAGAAACTAAATTTAACTACTAACCACTATTTTATGTTATGCAAAGTTAATTAGTTTTTTAAAACTTCCAACTTCTATCAGGGCAACTGTGCTGAAAATACTGCAAAGAAGCTGAATATTGCACGAGATCAACAGGATACTTATGCTATTAACTCCTATACCAGAAGTAAAGCAGCATGGGAAGCTGGAAAATTTGGAAATGAAGTTGTTCCTGTCACAATTACAGTAAAAGGTTGAAGAATAAATAGATTTTAATTTTTAGTAGACTTTGTGTGTTGCTAAATATTTTATGTTTGAGTTTTAGTACATTTTTATCTTTGTTAATTTCAACTGAGGACGCTGACACTGCTGCTTATGGTTATTAAAGGGAAATGTTGCTAATTCAGAGGTAAATTTAATTTCTAATATAATTTAATTTAATTTCTAATATAATTGTTCCTAATATAAGCAACAGACAACACACTAAGTTAAGTGAAAAGGGGGGGATTTATTAGAAGGCCACTTGGGGATTCGTCCCAGAACTGAAAGATGTATGGCAGCAACCAGTCAGCTCTGGGAACTTCAGGAATTGGAAGTGGGTAGTCAGTACCATTAGGACATGCTGTCTTGGCTTTTCCGTGCTGCTTTTGTTCTTTATTGTCTCAGCTTTTCTGTGGTGCTGCCTCCATCTCCAGGGTCACATCTGTAGGGCTCTCAGTCACAAAGGAAAGAGACCTCCTCACCAATTGCAGCAAAATAAATCCACAGTAAAGACTCAATTAACTTGGTTTAGGTTACATTTCGATTCTAGAAATAATTACTGTGATGAGAATGATGGAGTACCAAAACTTATCCAGCCTAGGTTGGACATCTACCCCTGGGGTTAGAAGAATGAGGTCTGTGATCATAGAAGGAGGCTGAGAGAAGAGAATGGGATGTGGCTAAATAGAAGATTTAAATTGCATCAGGCTACTTAATAAACTCTTCTTTAAGACACTAACAGAAATTATTGATGGTAGATTCTTGAGTGGAATTTACTTGGGATGGTTTAAGGTATGTGGGCATACAGGGAAGCACAGACTACCAGGCACCTTGTGTACCATTTCTTACTGAGCAACTAATTATTATCTTCACTGCTAAGATTACTTAATTTAAAAGATTTTTGTTTTAGGTAAACCAGATGTAGTGGTGAAAGAAGATGAAGAATATAAACGTGTTGATTTTAGTAGAGTTCCAAAGCTGAAGACGGTTTTCCAAAAAGAAAATGGTTAGTATTAAGAAATGAAGCATAAGAAAAAAGAGTCAGTGTACCATATCTCGTCTTAGAACTGCCTGAGGATTTAAAAAAATTCTAGAAAACAACTAGATGGTATTTAACATTTTCAATGTATCAGGCTCAAGTGAAGGTAACAAAACGTATGATATTTATCCAAAGTATATTTAAAATTGCTTAACAGTTAATATTTTCTTTGCGTGTCTGTGTGTGTTTGAACTTGTTTTTTATTATTAATTTTTATTGGAGTGTAGTTGATTTACAATGTTGTTAGTTTCTGCAGTACAGCAAAGTGAATCAGTTATGCATATACATATATCCACTGGTTTTTAGATTCTATTCCCATATAGGTCATTACAGAGTATTGAGGTAGAGTTCCCTGTACTATACAGTATGTTTTTTATTAGTTATTTATTTTATATAAACAGTTAATACTTTCAATATATAAAGCCTCTGGAACAGGTTGTAGAATGATGTAGAACAGTTTTTCATATGCACTTCATCTTGAAAGTTTTTCATGATATGAAAGTCAAGTTTACATATTATGTTAAATATCTGTAAGCCTCTGGAGGACTAAGCTGATAGATGTTTTTCATTTTTGTATCTCTAGTGCCTGGTTCTCAACAAATAAATGTTGAATGTTTGTTAGTGTAAGTGGGATCCCAGGTTACTAAATCCTTTTAGGAGAAAAGGTCAGTTCTGCTTTTAAAATTGGCTGTATACAGCTGCGATAATAATCTGAAATAACTTTTTTCCCTTTTTTGATTGAATTTCTCAATACTAACTATAGGAGTGGATTAATCTTTTTTATTAAAGCATCATATAAAAATTTATATTGCAGGGAATTCACCGATGGTCCAGTGGTTAGGACTCTGTGCTTCCGCAGCAGGGGCACGGGTTTGATCCCTAGTCGGGGAACTAAGATCCCACAAGCCTCACAGCTTGGCCAAAAAAAGAAAAAAAAAATTATATTGCAAAAGTATATTTTTATAATTTTAGCAGCAGTCTATTTTAGGGTCTTCATTGGTATTTAAAAGAAAACAGCTTAATTGACATAATTTGCATACCATAAAATTCTCCTGTTTAAAATGTACAGTTTAGTGACTTTTATTATTCATTTAACTTCAAGTGATTGTAGAGAAGAAGAAATACCTGATTTTGACACTGATTTGAAAAATATATAATGAGTGCCCGCTCTACTGTGAATAAGCAAAGACTTAGTGTTTGTTAGGAAAAATATGAAGTGGTCCTTATCTTTGAGGAATTATGAACCAGCATTTACCCAGTGCCATCACACATGCCTTTTGAGGTAGCTTTGAATAAACTGTTACAAAAAACTAACGTAAGGGGACTTCCCTGGTGGTCCAGTGTTAAGACTCCACGCTCCCAATGCAGGGGGCCCGGGTTCGATCCCTGGTCTGGGAACTAGATCCCACATGCCACAACGAAGATCCCACACGGGGCAGCAACTAAGACCCGGTGAAGCCAAATAAATAAATAAATATATATTTAAAAAAATCTAACGTAAAAAGGCATACTGACATTAATTGTGTTATATACATACACATTTAATTATGTGTATTTTCCTGAGGGCAGGAATTATCTCCATCCATATCTTCATGCATCTAGCAACCCAGGCAGTATTCTGCAGAAATTTGTTAAATTGATCCAAACGAATTCAATGTGAAAGGATGTTCTGATGTCATGCTCATTGATACTTTCAGGTACAGTAACAGCTGCCAATGCCAGCACACTGAATGATGGAGCAGCTGCTATGGTTCTGATGACTGCAGATGCAGCCAAGAGGCTCAGTGTTAAACCACTGGCAAGAATAGCAGGTAGAAAATGTTCTGAACTTGTTTATTCCTAAACTGCTATATTCTTCCTGAAATTGAGGTTCTTTGCCAGTAATATTATACGTAATATTGAAGTTGGCTATTTCTGTCTGTAGGTTGTACTTTGTGACAGAATTTAACTAGTACATGTTTTAATTGAGATAGAACCTCCTTCAATATTTTCGTTAGTATTTGATTTGTATGAGAGAAAGCTTTTAAAAATCTTTCCCTATCCTGGATGATGTGTGGGAGACTACAGGGTACATGTTTTCCCCTGGCACTGTGGGGAAAGGTAGCCAGGTAGAGTAAAAAGAATATGGGCTTAGGAGTATAGAGATACAAAAAATTTAATTGTACTGGCATTAATTATTAACTGTGTGGTCTTGGCATGTCCTCAGTCTCCTTAAGACTTTTTAGCTGTAAAATCTGCCTTGCCTTCTTCATAAGGAGTTAAACAGATACCATTTTGTTTAGATCATGGTTTCTTAACCTCAGCACCATTGACATTTCACAACAAATAATTGTGTTGTAGGAGCTATTCTATGCATTGTAAGATGTTTAGCAGCTTGGCTTCTACCCATTAGATACTACAATAAGTGGCATTCCACCTGTGCAACAACCAAAAATATCTCTAGATAATGTCAGTGTCCCTGGAGGCAGTTTCCCCTAACTCCCTATCTGTGAAAGTCAATGGCTTAGATGACTGGTATAATCTTGTAAAGTGTAGAATCTTAGAAGAGGCACAAATACATTTAAATACACTATAATGTTTAGGAAACTTGCATTTTTGCATATTATATGAGTTGTTAGATATAGCTTTGGGTGCTTATAAAAAGATTTTAACGACGTATTTTTTTTTAATGAAGCATTTGCTGATGCTGCTGTAGAACCTATTGATTTTCCAGTTGCACCTGCATATGCTGTACCTAAGGTGAGAACAAAATAACAGACCATAACTCATTGTGCCAATTTCTGTTTTTGCTTATACCAAGGTTGCATGTTTTAGATTTTACATGTTACTCATCCACCAAAGCATAGAGGTAGCTTAGTTTCAAATCTTCTCACTTCTCCTGAAAACAATTAAAGAGCAACAAGGATAACAACAACAAAAGTAAAGGGGCAGCCCACAAACTATATTTTCAGTGGAGCAGATAAAAACTACATGATTGAATTCCTTGTGTGGAACTCACATACCTGGAATGGCAACCGCAAAGTGGGAGGTTGGTGCAGCAGAGAAAAGAAGGGAATGCTGAGGGTCCAGGGTTCTAGAATTCAAAGCAAATATTCATTACTAGAAGGAGCAGTCTTCATCCTGAAAGGGAACTCATGGGAGCTGGTCTCAGAGTAAAACTGGAGATGGAGAGGACCTATCTGCTCCAATTGTCAGTCTGAGTCTTTGTGGGAAGTTACTAAGGGGTCCCAGGAAAGGAGACAGTGTTGTGTTGGTTTAGGGGTTAAGGGATCTCAGAAGACTCCAGCAAATGTTCCCTTTCAGAAGTAGAGGGCCTCACCCTGAAAGAAAATGTCTGAGGGTGGCACCCAGATTAGGAAAAAAAAAAAAATCAGTGGGGAATAAGGATAGAGAAGGATCAGAAACAACAGGGAGTGCTGATCTGTCCAGAGGTGGCAGATCTCAGAAAGCAACACAGTTATACAGCTTCTGAAAGTGAATGTGCATCACATTGGAAAGGAAGGGTGATAAACACTTCTCAGCTAGATTCTGAGAGCTAGAAAAGTGGCTACACTTAGGTAGGTACCATGTTTTGTCTCATGGTGTTGGAACTAGAGGAAGCTGTTTGAGCTGTACAGCTTAGAAAGCTACCTGAGCCTGCTGGAGGAAGAGAGCAAGGAGGAACAGAAGTTTCACGTTAATATTATTGTTGCTCAGAACAAAAAAATTTCTAAAGATAAACACCCTCCTGCAATAGCTGAGGAACTATCAAAACAAGAGATCATATAATAAGACTTTAAATAAATCATTTACAGTGAAAATACGATAGCTCTGAATAACTGTGCCCCAGATAACCCCACAGCAACTTTTATAAAGCAGAAACTCTAGGGGATGCAATGAAAAATTAGTAGAGAGTAGTATACCTCTTTCATTTGACAGATAAATCTAGAACTAAGCAACATATAATCAGTAAAGTAGATCTTAAGAATATGTATCAACTGTGTACCCCTAAATAAAGAGTATTCAGTTATCCATGGAAGGATCAAGAAAATGAAGTTTTCTCTCTCCAAAATAATAGAAATACGATAATGCAAACAAGTCTTTGATTACAATGCAATAAGATGAGAAATTAGGGCATTCCCTGGCAGTCCAGTGGTTAGGATTCCACACTTCCACTGCAGGGGGCACGGGTTCGATCCTTGGTCAGGGAACTAAGATCCTGCATGCTGTGCAGCACCCCCTCCCCCACAAAAAAAAACAAAAACAAAAACAAAAGATGAGAAATTAAAATCAGAAAATAAAAGGGCCCTTCCTCCTGGAAACTAAGAAACTCCATATTTATGTATTACATCAAAGGGAAATATAAACGAAAATTGCAGAATTTCAAGAAAATGAAAATAAGTTTTGACTTAATTATCTGAACATAATCTATATTTTTAAAAAATTTAGGTTCTTAAAGATGCAGGATTGAAAAAAGAAGATATTACAATGTGGGAAATAAACGAAGCCTTTAGTGTGGTCGTACTAGCAAACATTAAAATGCTAGAGATTGATCCCCAAAAAGTGAATATCAATGGAGGAGCTGTTTCTCTTGGACATCCAATTGGGTAGGTAAAATTATAAAGAAAAATATACCTAGGTTAATGGCTGCCTTTGTATATTCCTATCAAAACTTAAACTGCTTCATGATAATTCTTGTTACTCTTGGTTTAACAGTTTTTCTTCCCACACATCCTTCATAGGGCAAATACCATTTCTGATAGGATCCCCATTGAACACAGATCTATCACATCTGTTCCTTGAAAACTAATATTGTTTTATGTTGAAGAAGATAATTTAAGAGTAAAATCCATGCTTGGGCTTTTCAAAAAGCTGTAACCATTCTTGGGGCTTCCCTGGTGGTCCAGTGCTTAGGACTCCACGCTTCCACTGCAGGGGGCATGGGTTCGATCCCTGGTTGGGAAACTAAGGTCCTGCGTGCTGCTCAGTGCAGCCAAAAAAAAAAAGCTGTAACCCTTCTTGAAACAAGTCTCCCAAGTTAAAATAAAGTAGTTAAATTCAGCTATAAGTAATGGCTAATTTGGTTATTCATACAGTCTATAAACCATTAAAGTACCAAAATGCTTTCTTAATCCTAGGATGTCTGGAGCCAGGATTGTCGTCCATTTGGCTCATGCCTTGAAGCAAGGAGAATATGGTCTTGCCAGTATTTGCAACGGAGGAGGAGGTGCTTCTGCCATGCTGATCCAAAAACTGTAGACAACTTCTGTTGTCTAAGGCAACAACCCTATGTAGCCAGAAAGGCCTGCTGTAATCAGGGTGACTGATTACCCTGGGTCAGCTTGTATGAAAATAATCTGTTTCACTTTTTATTATTTTCAACTCTTTTTAAAAAAATAAGATAAAAAATCAAATCCCCAAACCTTTTGAGATTACACAGTAATTTTTTCTTCTAATTTACATTGTTTCTAATCTTGAGCACATTTTTGTTATAAGGCTGTACTGTTTAAAATACCACTGTGCAATATTAGTGACTTATAAGTAGCTAGAAGCTTCCATTTTAGAGAATAAATCTTAATTTACATTTTTGAGGACTGTTAAAGATTAAGTGAATGTTATCTATCACTAATTTAGATTTAATAGACCCTTCAAAGTAAGAGCAGTTATTCTGTGCAAACTAGGAATGCCTCATATCATTAGTCAAGAAGCCAAAGACTGTAGTGTTGCTAGAAACAGGAGGAACCCGTGTGCTCAGGTCTGAAGTGGGTGCAAATTTTCATAACCTCATCATTCAGAATTTGTTTGGGCGTGGGGGTTAGGGTTTTTGCTCTGAATTACTACAGTAGCACAAAGAGTGGGAAAGAAGGTGGAAACTAAACTGCTCAACTGAATGGATTTCTGAAGGGAAGAGATCGTCACTTTCATTATGCCACAATGCCTGTTCTTAAGCAGAAGAAAATGCAGCACAAGTATCTTGAGTTGCATCTCATCTAGGAAAAAAACACACTGTAGGCAGGGGCTATGCACACCAACCTCAGCTGCAGTTCTGAGAAGGTAAACCTGTTTAAGTTGATGTTGACAATAGTTGGGGAGTAGACAGGACAGAAAAGTGGTATTACATCTATCTCATGGCAAATAATTCAGTGAATTATTCAGTGAATACTTATCGTTGAAGGAAAAAAAATAACATGGAAAAAAATTGTTCTTAAGATTCAAAGACTACTTTCAAAAATATCTGTATAGTAATTACAGCTCCCTTTTGCAGCTCATTATGTGCTAAGTAGTGTCCTAGAGTCTTTATTTGTATTAACTCCTTTAATCCTCACAAAAACTCGATAGGGTAGGTACCATTATTATCCCTCCTATAAAAATAAGGAAATTGAGGCGTGGAGTGGTAAAATAAATTCTCAAGGTCAAATACCTCGTGAGTAGCTGAGATGGATTCAGTTCCAGGCAGTCTTACTCCAGAGCCCAAGTTCTTAACTCAGTATGTTTGGCTTCTCAGTCTCAGATAAGTAGCTGCCGTAACTGTAAGAGGAACTGGGTAAAATACATGGGAAAAAAAAAATCCAACCCAAAATATTTAGAATACTTCATTGAAGATAAGCAGAATTAACAACGAATCCAAAAGTCAGTCATCTGGAAAACTTAAATCTGGGAGTAAATGAAGAGAGAAAAAGAAAAGACATAGAACCAGCAAGTAAATGGTATTTATTAAAAAGGAAAAAGAAAGGTACTCTGAAGCAATAATTACAATGTAAGAGAAAAACTCAGATTTTTACTAAGTGTGCAGATTTAGAAGGCCTTATTTCATTAACAGAATTAACAGAATCACACTAATGTTCTATGGAAAAGACAGTAAGAAAAAAATTCTTCAAACAGCTAGGTAGAAAAATTGGTAACCTTAGTCCTTATTTCTATAACTGTCAGAAGACAAGTGACCAACATCTACATATTTTTAATGGAGTAAGAGTGATAAAGATACTAGAAGGAGTGTCTAGGCATGCAAAAGCTTAGAAAATGTAGCACTGTGATGTTTCCTCCAAAAATGACAAAGGTTTATCAGCACATGGAAAGAATAATCAAGAATTTGGGAGTGTGAAAGTTAAATTTTTAAAAAATGATTAAGGACTGACTAGGGAGCAAGGGAAGATAGGGGTGAAACAAGGGTTAAAATATATATATATATATATATATATATATATATATGCTAAATAAAGGGAAATGCCATTGGAATGTAAAAAGGAGTTCCACATTTTAAATTACTATAGAAGATAAAAGCTGAAAAACCCAATTACAAAGTAAAAGATGGCTGGTGTATATCACAAATTATTAGACATCAAGGCAGAAAGTGTTAAAATAGGACAAGAACTATTCCATGTAAAGAAGATTACTCAAAATGAAGTTATGGAGAATCCAAAGAGGGTCATAGAAGAAGTGGCTTTTATGAAGGATGACATGAGAATTTAGCATGCATTTAGGAGCTGATTGGCATCCTCCCTGGAGACTGGGGAAGCCAGCAGATACCACCTCTATGTTCTCACTTGAGCCCAGTACACATCTGGGGCAGTACACATTGCTTTTGCAGCTGCCACTGAAGGGAGAGGCCCCTGGATCACCTGGCTCTGATAGCCAGCAGGTTTTATACTTATGGGTGCCACAGAACTGTAGCAAAGAATCAGTCATTAATGGGTATAGCAGCCCTGCCCACACCTCCCAAGGGTATACACCTGGGCCCAGTGCAGAGGCAACATGCAAAAAAGCCCATCTCCCAGTTTTCTCCATGAGAGGGCCCTAACTACATACTTTCCCAGTTGCTGCCTACAAGTACAGCTTTCAATCAACTTGCATCTAGGTACAGACTGTAGTCTTCCCCTTTGGGAGTCACTAAGAACAAAGAAGGCAGCATGGAAAATCACAAATGTTTAAGAGATAAAGAGCTCTGGTCAGGCTGATGTATAAGGTTCTCTTACCTAAGATCACTTTGTCAAGACTGAGAGAGGTGGCTCTTTTATCTAAGGTACAGAAACCAACACAGTCAAGGAAGATGAAGAAATGGGAATATGTTTCAAACAAAAGAATGAGATAAAACTTTAGAAACAGATCTCAATGAAACAGAGAGAAGTGATTTACCTAATAAAGAATTAAAAATAATGGTCATAAAGATGCTCACAGATCAGGAGAACAATGTTTAAACAAAGTGAGAATTTCAAAGAAGGTAGAAAATATAAGAAAGTACCAAACAGAAATCAGAGAGCTGAAGAATACACTAACCGAATTGAAAATTCAATAGAGGAGTTAAGCAGCAGACAAGTAGAAGAAAGGATCAGTGAACTCAAAGACAGGGCAGTGAAATTTATCCAATCAGAGGAGCAAAGAAAAAAAGTAAAGACAGCTTAAAGGACTTATGAGACAACATCAAGTGAGCAAAAAAGTATATGCATTATAGGGGGTCCCAGAAGTAGAAGAGAAAGGGGCAGAAATCTTATAAAAAATATCAGCTGAAAACTTTCCTAACCTGGAGAAAGAAACAGACCAGATTCAGGAAGCACAGAGAAATCCAAAAAAGATAAATCCAAAGAGCCCTCACATGGAGACACATTATAATTAAATTGTGAAACGTTAAAGACAGAGAATCTTAAAAGCAGCAAGAGAAAAACTTGTCATGAACAAAGAAACCCCCATAAGACTATCAGCAGATTTTTCAGCAGAAACATTATAGGCCAGAGGGGAGTGGTATGATATATTCAAAAGGGCTGAAAGAAAAAACAAACAAACTGCCAATCAAGAATACTTTATCCAGGAAAGCTGTCCTTCAGAATTGAGAGTTTCCCAGACAAGCAAGAGCTGGAGGAGTTCATTACCACTAGACTAGCCTTATTAAAATGTTAAAGGGACTTCAACCTGAATCAAAGGATGCTAATTAGTGACAAACCTTTGAAAGTATGTCTCACTGGTAAAGATAAATATATAGTTAAATTCAGAATACTTTATTGTAATGGTGGTGGGTAAATCCTTATAACTCTGGTGTGAAGGCTAAGACAAGATGATTAAAAATAAGCATAGGGCTTCCCTGGTGGCGCAGTGGTTGGGGTTCCGCCTGCTGATGCAGGGGGCGTGGGTTTGTGCCCCTGTCTGGGAGGATCCCACATGCCACGGAGTGGCTGGGCCCGTGAGCCGTGGCCGCTGGGCCTGCGCGTCCGGAGCCTGTGCTCCGCAACGGGAGAGGCCACAGCAGTGAGAGGCCCGCGTACAGAAAAAAAAAAAAAAAGCATAACTTCAAAAATTTTTAATGGATACATAAGGTAAAAATATGTAAACTGTAACATCAAAAACATAAAATGGAGGGGGGAGTAGAGTGTAGAACTTAAGTATTTGAAATTAAGTTGTTATAGCTTAAAATATACTGTTATAAATACGAGATGTTTTATATAAGCCTCATGGTAACCACAAAGCAAAGACCTATAGTAGATGCACAAAAGATAAAGGAGTCTATGCACACCCCTACAAAAAAAATCATCAAACCACAAAAGAAGAAAGCAAGACATGAAGGAACAAAGGAATTACAGCCAGAGAACAATGAACGAAATGGCAATAGTAAGTCCATATCTATCAATAGTAACCTTAAATGACTGAAAGGAAAAAAAAAAAAAAGACCCAATTATATGCTGCATACATGAGAATCACTTCAGGTTTAAGGACACATAGAGACAAAGTGAAGGAATGGAAAAATATCTCATGAATGGAAACCAAAAGAAAGCAGGGTAGCTATATTTATATTGGACAAAATAGACTTTAAGACACAGACGTAGGAAGATAAAAGGTCATTATATTATGATAAAGGGGTCAATCCAACAAGAGAATAAAAAATTGTAAATATTTATCCACCCAACATTGGAGCACCTAAATATATAAAGCATTTATTAACAGACCTGAGGGTACTCCCTGGCAGTCCAGTGGTTAAGACTTGGTGCTTTCACGGCTGGGGTCTGGGTTCAATCCCTGGTTGAGGAACTAAGATCCTGCAAGCTGCACAGCATGGCCGGTGGTGGTGGGGGGATGGGAAACGAGACCTAAGGGAGGAAGAGACAGTAATCCAATAATAGGGGACTTCAATACCACACTTTCAACAATAGATATTTCATCCAGATTGAAAATCAATGAGGAAACACTGGACTTAAATGATACGTTAGACCAGATGGACTTAGATACATTATGACATTCTATCCAAGGGCAGCAGAATACATATTCTCAAGTACACATGTATCATTCTCCAAAATAGAGCATATGTTAGGCCACAAAAGAGGTCTTAAGATTAAGGAGACTGAAATTGCATCAAGCATCTTTTCTGGTCACAATGCTATGAAACTAGAAATCAATTATAAGAAGAAAAGTGGAAAATTCACAAATATGTGGAGATTAAAAACCATGCTACTGAACAACCAATGGGTCAAAGAAGAAAACCAAACAGAAATAAAAAAATATTCTGACACAAATGAAAATAGAAATGCAACACACCAAGACATGTGATGGAGCAAAAGCAGTTCTAATAGGGAACTTTATACTGCACTAAGAATCAAGAAAGATCTCAAACAACCTAACTTTACACCTCAAGGAACTAGGAAAAGAACAAACTAAGCCCAAAGTTAGCTGAAGGCAGGGAAATAAAGATCAGAGCAGAAAGAAATGAAATACAGGCTAAAAAGATAATAGAAAACATTAAAAAAAATGAAGAGCTGATTTTTAAAAAAAGAAACAAATGACAAATCATTTGCTAAACTTAAAAAAAGAGAAGCCTCAAATAAATAAAATTGTAAATGAAAGAGGAGATATTACAACTAGTACCACACAATGAATCATAAGCGAGTATGCTGAACAATTATACACCAATGAACTGCACAAACTAGAAGAGATGGAAAAAGTCCTAGAACCATATAACCTACAAGACTGAAGCATGAAAAAATAGAAAATCTGAACATACTAATTACTAGTGAGGAGACTGAATCAGTAATGAAAAACCTCCAAAATAAGAAAAGTCCAGGACCAGACAGCTTCATCGGTGAATTCCACCAAGCATTTAAAGAATTAATACTAATCCTTCTCAAGCTCTTCCAACAAATAGAAGTGGGAATCCTTCCAAACAAATTTTATGAGGACATCATTACCCTGATACCAAAACCAAAAAAGGACACTACAAGAACGGAAAACTACAGGCCAATATCTCTGATGAAAGTAGATACAAATATCCTGAACAACATATTAGCAAACCAAAATCTACAGCACATTAAAAGAATCATGCACCATAATTAAGTGGAATTTATTCCAGGGATGTAAGCATAGTTTAGTATCCATAAGTCAATGTTATAAACCAAGTAACAAAATGAAGGATAAAAATCATATGATCATCTCAAGATGCAGAAAAAGCATTTGATAAAATTCAACATCCATTCTTGTTAAAAACTCCCAATATAGGGGGTGTAGAAAGAATGTACTTCAACATAATAAAGGCTATATATGACAAGCCCACAGCTAACATCATACTCGATGAAAAGCTGAAAGGTTTTCCTCTAAGATCAGGAACAAGACAAGGATGCCTACTCTTACCAATTTTATTCAACATATTACTAGACATCCTAAGCAGAACAATTAAAATAGCAAGCAAGGAAAAGACATAAAAAGCTTCCACAAAAGGAAGAAGTAGATGAAATGCAGATGATATATTATATATAGACTACCCTAAAAACTCTACCAAAGAACTGTTATAATAAATGAATATAATAAAGTTGTAGGATACAAAGTCAATATACAGGCATACCTCATTTTATTGCACTTTGTAGATACTGTGGGTTTTTTTGTTTTGCTTTATTTTTTTAAACAAATTGAAGGTTTGTGGCAATCCTGTGTTCTCAGATGATGGTTAGCATATTTTAGCAATAAAATTAAGGTATACATATTGTTTTTTAAGACATAATACTAATGCACACTGAATAGACTACAGTGTAAACATAACTTATATGCACTGGGAAACAAATTTGCGTGACTTGTGATTTGCTTTATTGCAGTGGTCTAGAACTGAACCTGCAATATCTCCGAGATATGCCTGTATTTTTTTGTTTTTCAACAAATTGAAGCTTTATGGCAACCTTGCATTGTGTATCAAGCAAGTCTATCAGCACCATTTTTCCAATAGCATTTGTTCACTTCGTGTCTCTATGTCACATTTTGGTAATTCTCACAATATTTCAAACTTTTCATTATTATTATATTTGTTATGGTGATCTGTGACCAGTGATCTCTGATGTTACTATTGTAATTGTTTTGGGGCACAATGAACTGCACTCATATCAAGATGGTGAACTTGATAAATATTGTGTCTTCTGACTGCTCCACCAACTGGCAACTTCCCCATCTCTCTCCTTCTCCCTGAGGGGAGGGAACAGGCCTCCTTACTCCCTGAGACACAACAATATTGAATGTAGGCCAATTAATAACCCTACGTGACCTCTAAGTGTTAAAGTGAAAGGAAGAGTCACATGTCTTTCACTTTAAATCAAAAGCTAGCAACGATTAAGCCTAGTGAGGAAGGCATGTACAAAGCCGAGATAGTCTGAAAGCTAGGCCTTTTGTGCCAGTTACCAAGTGCTACTCCAGTGAACCCAGGGATGTTAAGAAAGTGAAACAGCCTCATTGCTAATACATTAAGTCTCATACATATGAACAAGTTCTGTTGTGAGAGCGAGTTCATAAGTCCAATTTGTTCGTAAGTCCAATGCCTAGGTACCCAACTAACACAATCGGCTATATAGTACTGTACTGTAATCGGTTTATAATAGTTTTCACACAAATACATAAAAAACAAACACAAAAAATAAAGAAAACATTTTAGGTGTTACAGTACAGCACCTTGAAAAGTATAGTAGTACAGTACAACAGGTGGCATACAGGGGCTGGCATCAAGTGAACAGGTGACTGACTGGAGGATGGAGAAGAGGTGGGAGATGGTAAAGCTGAAGGATTGTCAGCAATAGGAGATGGAGGGTCTGGACAAAAGCACAACCACTTGTAGAGGATGCACGCAATGTGACAATATACACCAGACATGTGAACTAACATGTGACTGGACATGCAAACGCATGTTCGCATCTTTGAAAGTTCACAACTTGAAGGTTTGTATGTGGGGGACTCACTGTAAGCAGAAAGTTTTATTAGTCTGGCTAGAAGATCAAACCAGCCATAACATTCCCTTAAGCCAAATCCCAATCCAGAGCAAGCCTCTGGCTCTCTCAAATTCTGTGAAGGCTGAGACAGGTCAGGAAGCTGCAGAAGAAAAGTTTGAAGCTACCAGAGATTGGTCCTTGAGGTTTAAGGTAAGAAGCCAGCTCCATAAAATCAAAGTGCAAGATTCAGCAAGTGCTGATGTAGAAGGTGCAGCAAGTTATCCAAAGATCTAGCTAAGATAATTCATGAAGGTGGCTCCACTAAACAACAAATATTCAACATAGATGAAACAGCTATTGAAACATCTATTGAAAGAAGATGCCATCCAGGACTTTCATAGCTAGAGTGGAGAAGTCAATGCCTGGATTCAAAGCTTCAAAGGACAGGCTAACTAACTTTCTTGTTAGGGGCCAGTGCAGCTGGTGAGTTTAACTTGAAGTCATTGCTCATCTACCACTCTGAAAATCCTAAGGCCCTTAAGAATTATGCTAAATCTATTCTGCCTGTGCTTTATAAATGGAAAAACAAAGTCTGGATGACAGCACATCTGCTCACAACATGGTTAACCAAATATTTTAAGCCCAGTATTGAGAACTGTTCCTCAGGAAAACAAAATTTCTTTCAAAATATTACTGCTCATTGACAATACACTTGGTCACCCAAAAGCTCTGATCGAGATGTACAGTGAGCTTAACATGGTTTTAAATTCTGCTAAAATGGCATCCATTCTGCAGTCCATGGATCAAGGAGTAATTTCAACTTTTAAGTCTTCTTATTTAAGAAATATATTTTGTAAAGCTATAGCTGCCATAGTGATTCCTCTGACGAATCTGGGCAAAGTCAATTGAAAACCTGAAAAGCATTCACCATTCTAGATGCCATTAACAGCATTCATGGAAACCATAAAAAGAATGAAAAGACAACCCTCAAAATGGGAGAAAATATTTGCAAACGAAGCAACTGACAAAATGTTAACCTCCAAAATATACAGGCAGCTCATGCAGCTCAATATCGAAAAAACAAACAACCCAATCCAAAAATGGACAGAAGACCTAAATAGACATTTCTCCAAAGAAGATATAAGATTGCCAACAAACACCTGAAAGTATGCTCAACACCACTAATCATTAGAGAAATGCAAATCAAAACTACAATGAGGTATCACCTCACACCAGTCAGAATGGCCATCATCAAAAAATCTACAAACAATAAATACTGAAGAGGGTGTGGAGAAAAGGGAACCCTCTTGCACTGTTGGTGGGAATGTAAACTGATACAGCCACTATGGAGAACAGTATGCAGGTTCCTTAAAAAACTAAAAATAGAACTACCCAGCAATCCCACTACTGGGCATATACCCTGAGAAAACCATAATTCAAAGAGTCATGTACCATAATGTTCATTGCAGCTCTATTTACAATAGCCAGGACATGGAAGCAACCTAAGTGTCCATTGACAGATGAATGGATAGAGAAGATGTGGCACATATATACAATGGAATATTAGCCATAAAATGAAAGGAAATTGACTTATTTATAGTGAGGTGGATGGACCTAGAGTCTGTCATACAGAGTGAAGTAAGAAAGAGAAAAACAAATACCATATGCTAACACATATATATGGAATCTAAAAAAAGAAAAATGGTTCAGAAGAACCTAGGGGCAGGACAGGAATAAAGACGCAGACGTAGAGAATGGACTTGAGGACATGGGGAGGAGGAAGGGTAAGCTGAGATGAAGTGAGAGAGTGGCGTGGACATATATACACTACCAAATGTGAAATAGATAGCTAGAGGGAAGCAGCTGCATAGCACAGGGAGATCAGCTCAATGCTTTGTGACCACCTAGATGTGTGGGATAGGGAGGTTGGGAAGGAGACCCAAGAGGGAAGAGATATGGGGATGTGTGTATATGTATAGCTGATTCACTTTGTTATACAGCAGAAACTTAACACACCATTGTAAAGCAATTATACTGCAATAAAGATGTTAAAAAAAAAGAGTATTCATGATTCATGCCTTTAGGTCAAAACATCAACATTAACAGGAGTTTGGAAGAAGTTGTTTCCAACCTCATGGATAACTTGAGTGGTTCAAGATGTCAGGGGAGGAAGTAATTGCAGATGTGGTGGAAACAGCAAGAGAACTAGAATTATAATTGGGGCTTAAGATGTGACTGAATTGCTGCAATCTCGTCATAAAACTTGAATGAATGAGGATTTGCTTCTTAGGGATGAGCAAAGAAAGTGGTTTCTTGAGATGGAATCTAATCCTGGTAAAGATGCTGTAAAGACTGTTGAAATACAACTAAAGATTTAGAATATAACATAAACTTAGTTGATAAAGGAGTGGCAGGGTTTTGAGAGGACTGACTCCAATTTTGAAAGTTCTACTGTGGGTAAAATGCTATAAAACAGCTACAGAGAAATTGTTCATGAAAGGAAGAGTCAATTGATGCAGGAAACTTCATTGTTGCCTTAGAAACTGCCAAAGCCACCCCAACCTTGAGCAACCATCATTCTGATCAGCCAGCAGCAGTCAACATTGAGGTAAGACCCTCCACCAGCAAAGGCTGAAGGCTCAGATGATGCTTAGCATTTTTTTTTAGCAATAAAGTGTTTAAATTTTTTAAAAAATTTATTCTTATTATTTATTTAATTTTAGTTTATTGGAGCTACGTTTTTCTTTTCTTTTCTTTTTTTTTTTTGGCCACATTGCACAGCTTCCAGGATCTCAGTTCTGACTAGGGATTGAACCTGGGCCATGGCAGTGAAAGACTGGAATCCTAACCACTAGGTCACGAGGGAACTCCCAGCAATAGAGGATTTTTAAATTAAGGTATGTATATTTTTTTTAGACATGATGCTATCTCACACTTTAAATAGACTACAGTATAGTCTGAACATAACTTTCATATGCACTGGGAAACCAAAAAATTTGTGCAACTTGTGATATTTGCTTAATTGTGGTCATCTGTAACTGAATCTGCAATATCTCCAAGGTATGCCTGGTACAAAAATCTTTTGCATTTATATACACTAACAATGAACTATCAGAAAGAGAAATTAAGAAAATAATCCCATTTACAGCTGCATCAAAAAATAAAGATACCCTAGGAATAAATTTAACCAGGGAGTGACAGATCTGGACACTGAAAAGTATAAGACACTGATGAAAGAAATTGAAAACATAAATAAATGGAAAGATATTTCATGCTCACGGACTGGAAGAATATTATTAAAATGTTCATACCACCCAAAGTCATCTACAGATTCATTGCAATCTGTACCAAAATTCCAATGGCAAATTTTCAAAGAAACAGAAGAGCAATTCTAAAACTTGTAGGAAACCACTAAAGACCCCAAATAGCTAAAGCAAACTTGAGAAAGAACAAAGCTGGAGAAATCATATTCGTGATTTCAAACTATATTATAAAGCTATAGTAATTAAAACAGTATGGTATAGGCATAAAAATAAACACATAAATCAGTGGAATAGAGAGCCCAGAAATAAATCTATGCATATATGGTCAATTAATTGACAACAAAGGAGCCAAGAATATACAGTGGGGAAAGAACAGTCTCTTCAATAAGTGGTGCTGGAAAAACTGGACAGCCATTTGCAAAAGAATGAAATTGGACCACTATCTTACACCATATACAAAAATCAATTCAAAATGGATTAAAGCCTGAAATTCAAGACCTGAAACCGTGAAACTCCCAGAAGAATACACAGGAGATAAGCTCCTTGACATGGGTCTTGAGAATTTTTTTTTTTTTCTGTATTTCACACCAAAAGCAAAAATAAACAAGTGGGACTAGATCAAACTTAAAAGCTTCTACACAGCCAAGGAAATCATAAACAAAATGAAAAGGCAACCTATGGAGTGGGAAAAAATATTTGCAAACCATCTATTTGACAAGAGGTTAATGTCCAAAGTATATACAGAACTGACACAATTCAATAGCAAAAAAGCAAATCAATTAGAAATGGGCAGAGGATGTGAATAGACATTTTTCCAAGGAAGACATACAAATGACCAGCAGGTACACGAAAAGATGTTCAACATCAGTAGTCACCAAAACCACAATGAGATTTCACCTCACATGTATTAGAATGGCTATCATCAAAATGACAAAAGATAAGTGTTGTTGAGGATGTGAAGAAAAGAGAATCCTTGTGCACTGTTGGTGGGAATGTAAATTGGTGCAAGTATGGAAAACAGTATGGAGATATCTCAAAAATTTAAAAATGAAAAAAATATGATCCAGCAATCCCAGTTCTGGGTAAATATCCAAGGGAAATGAACACAGGATACACACACACACACACACACACACACACGTGTGTGTATTGTGTACGTGTGTATATGTATGTGTGTGTGTGTGTATATATATATATATATATATATATATATATAAATCTACATTCCTATGTTCATTGCAGCATTATTTGCAATAGCCAAGGTAAGGAAACACCTAAGTGGCAGTTAACAGATGAATGAGTAAAAGATGTGGTAAATACAATGGCATATTATTCCACCATGAGAAGGAAATCTTGCCACTTGTGACAACATGGATGGATCTTGAGGGAATTATGCTAAGTGAAATAAGCCAGAGAGAAAGACAAATACTGCATGGTATGATTTACATGTGGAATCTGGAAGAAAAAAAAAAGAAAAAAGAAACAAAAAACTGGAACAGTAGGAAAGCAGTTGCTAGAGGTTGAGGGTATAGAGGAAAATAGGGAGAGGTCAAAGAGTACAAAATTTCAGGTATAACATGAATAAAGTCTGAGGGTCTAATGTATAACCTGGTGACTAGAGATGACAATGCTGTATTATATAATTGAAATTGAAATTTGCTGAGAGAACTCAACTATTATCACACACACACACACAAAACTGGATAAATATGTGAGGTGATGGACATGATAATTAACTAGAGGGGCCTTTCACAATGTATATGTAGATCAAATCATGATGTACAGTACATTTTAAATATCTTACAATTTTGCCTATTATATCTCAATAAAGGTAAAAAAAAAGTTATGTAAGTTACAGACTATCACTGAGTAATAATACCAAACAATTGAAGTAAAAACTACATCCAAGATAGTTATAATGGGAAATTAAATGTTTATGCCAAGTATTAAAAACAAAGTTAGATGGGATTTGATAAGATTAAATAAATATCAAACCTTATACCTTTATAAACATAACACCTGTCTTTAAGCACCCATGCAACACTTACAGAAAATTTAACCTATCTTTTGACCACAATAATAAAAATACTGTAAATTTTTAAATTAAAAAGCATGCTAGGGGACTTCCTTGGTGGCGCAGTGGTTAAGAATACGCTTGCCAATGCAGGGGACGTGGGTTTAAGCCCTGGTCTGGGAAGCTCCCACATGCCGTGGAGTAACTAAGCCCATGCACCACAACTACTGAGACTGTGCTCTAGAGCCTGCGAGCCACAACTACTGAGGCCTGCGTGCCTAGGGCCTGTGCTCCGCACCAAGAGAAGCCACCGCAATGAGAAGCCTGTGCACCGCAACAAAGAGTAGCCCCCGCTCACTGCAACTAGAGAAAGTGTGTGTGCAGCAACAAAGACCCAACGCAGACAAAAAAATAAGCAAATAAATAAATTAATATACATATAAAAAACATGCTACCTTATTCTAAGTAAAGATATTAAAAAAAACCCAAGAAAATGAAAGTCTTACCCCATCTTTCAAAGTCTGATGTCTAAAATTGAAATCAGAACTAAGTTCTTTTTTTTTTTGCGGTACACGGTCCTCTCACTGTTGTGGCATCTCCCGTTGCGGAGCACAGGCTCCGGACACGCAGGCTCAGCGGCCATGGCTCACGGGCATCGCCGCTCCGCGGCATGTGGGATCTTCCCGGACCGGGGCACGAACCCGTGTCTCCTGCATCGGCAGGCGGACTCTCAACCACTGCGCCACCAGGGAAGCCCAGAACTAAGTTCTTAGTGTTAATTAAATGCTTAGGAAAAAAATCAAAACTCTTCAATTTAAGAAGTTGAATATGAAAAAAGAACTCTGAGAACAGGAGACAAAGAATAAGAAATCAGTGAATCAGAAAAGTATACAGTTGTTAAATGTAAGAGGTGATTTTGTCAGAAAAAAATTAGTCACATCTAATTTAAAGAGAACACAAGCAAAAATTACAGAGAAAAATATAATTTAATTCAGTAAAAAGACTCGTAAGTCTGACAAGATTGGAAGAAAATCAGGGACAAAAACCTGAACTTCTTCTGCAAAAGCCTTCAGGCTTAGATGATTTATTGGTGATTTTAGTTTGAAGGAACACATATCCCACTCTACTGAATAAATAAACTGTTGCCCCAAGACATGGGAGCAAACTAAATGTCCATCTACAGATGAATGGATAAAGAAGGCATGATATATAATGGAATATTACTCAATAATAAAAAAGAATGAAATAATGCCATTTGCAGCAACATGGATGGACTTAGAAATTATCATTATAAGTGAAGTAAGCCAGAGAAAGACAAATATCATATGATATTGCTTATATGTGAAATTAAAAAAAAATATGCTAATGAACTTATATACAAAATAGAAATAGATCCACAGACATAGAAAACAAACTTATGGTTACCACAGGGGAAAGGGGGAGAGAGATAAATTAGGAGTTTAGGATTAATGTATACACACAACTATATATAAAACAGATAACCAACAAGGACCTATATACCTACTATATAGCACTGTGAACTATACTCAGTATTTATATATATAAGACTGAATCACTTTGCTGTACATCTGAAACTAACACAACATTGTAAACAAGCTATACGTCAATTAAAAAAAAAACTGTTGCAGAAAATAAGAATAAAAATCAGCATCAGCTAGAGTAGCAGCTAGATGTTAAAGCGCTTATTATGTTCCAGTGACCTAAATGCTTTACATATATTACCTTATTTAAATATCACATTAATTTAAAAGTAGGCACCCTTTATTATTCCAATATTCAGATACACTAGAAAGAGACAAAGTTTCAAGTTCATTTAAAAAATTGGAATAAGCTTGAAACCAATCTCACTAGAAGTAAACATTTAAATAAAAAGTGGACAAATCAAATTTAATTATATTTAAAGAATCATTAAGATTGCAAAGTACACAATATTAGGGTTATTAATATAAAAAGAAATTCATGGATTTAATGAAAACAGTTTAATTGATGTTAAAAGAGCATCCAATTAGGTTGAACAAATACTCCTGATATAAATTTTCTTTTTACTTTTTTTTTTTTTTGGCTGTGCTGCACGGCTTGCAGAATCTCAGTTCTCTGACCAGGGATTGAACCCGGGCCATGGCAGTGAAAGTCCAAAATCCTAACCAGGACACTAGGGAACGCCCCCCTGATATAAATACTTAAAACACTACAAAAGCCAAAATTATACTTAACATCTCTATTAAAATAAAGAATAAGATGAGAAAGCCTATCTTGATCATTATTAGTTTTACTGGAAATACTATGAGTATAGTAAGAAGAAACTGGAAAATAATTATTTCAAGATGATATATCTTTAGTAAATAAAAAATAAGCATCAGGAAAGTCATTAGCTCTAATAAAGTCCATTCAGTAAGGGGCCTAATTAGAAAATAAAACATAAAATATATTTCCTATAGTACTTAAGATGTTGTGTTACTGGCACATCTTTAGAAAAATAGATCAATGGAACAGATCGGGAGTCCAGAAGCAAACCCACACATATTCAGTTTACCAGCTTATGACAGCGGTAACAGTGGAACGTATTTGGGAACGGATAGTCTTTCTCAATAAATGGTGCTGAGTTAATTGGACATTCAGATAGAAAATCCAATACAGATGGATAATTGATCAAAATACAGAAGGCTGAACAAAAAAACTTCTAGAAGAAAAAATGGTAAAATATTCAGATATTAGATATCCATCCGAGAAAGAACTTAAATCTAGAATACAGAAAGACCACCAACATATCAGTAAGAAAAAGGCAGACAACCCAATACAAAAATGGGCAAAGAGATAAACAGATACTACACCAAAGGAGACAACCTGAATGGCCAAAAAGCATTTGAAATGGTTTTCAACTTTATCAGGAAAAAGCAAATCAAAACCACAATGTGATACCAAAATGGCTATAACAAAAATACCAAGTACTAACAATGATGTAGAACAATTGGAACTCTCCTTACACTGTTGATAGTCATATGATTTGGTACAGCCACTCTGGAAAACTGAAAAATCTGAATAAGGTTGGGTATATGAAACCCGATGACCCAGCCACTCCATTCCTAAATATATATCCAAGTGAAAAGTGTAATACATTCACCAAAAAACATATACAAGAATATTCAACTGTAAAATAGATTAACTGTGGTACAATAAATTGTGGATAAATACAATGAAAAAACACAACACTGAGAATGACAACTGAATTACATACAACATGAATGGTTTTCATAATTTTGTGCAAAAGAAGTTAAAAAAAGACTATATACTGCATAAATCTATTTATGCAAAGTTAAAAAAGGCTGAAACTATGGCTCTAGAGGTCAGAATAATTATCCTTGGGATTAGCAGTTAGTTACTAGAAGGAAGCATGAGGGGATTCTAGGGTACCAATTGTAGTCTTGATCTGGGTGATTAAGTGGATTTGTGTACCTTTAGAAAATTCATTGAACTGTATAACAAGTTTCTGCACTTCTTCTGCTTTATCCTTCCATAAAAATTTTACATTAACAAAAAAGCAATAATCAGTTAAAACAAAGGAATGCAGACTTCCCTAAAAATAGCAACAAACAACAAAATACCCAGTTTAATAAGACATTTGTGAGGACAGGGATAACTACAAAATTATGGATATATACCATGTTACCATTAGCTTTTCAGTACCAGTTAACTCATAGGGTTAATGTACTTCAAAATGGATATTCCAATAGAATTTTAACTTGGAAAAAATACAAGTGATTCTAAAGTAAATCCAGAAGCTTAAAAGAGACAAATACCTGAAAAAAATCAGAAAAGTTATAATGGACATAAAGCTACAACACTTTCATCAATGGCACAAAATAATCTATACACTGTACTATGTAGTGCATGTATATGTGTATAAATTTAATATAGGTCCAAAACCTTTGATTTCATACCTCTCTGGTTAGCTGGGTTTCATAGTTCAGAATATTTAGGATTTTTAAAAAGGAACAGAATGTATATATCATATACCCCAGTTGAATCTGAAACGGTACACTAATTAAGCACATTGCTATTTTTCCAGCAAAATATGAATATTCACACCAAATGAGATAAAGACTAATGTAGCCTCATGTCAAATCAGGTCACGTTTTGCCTTGAAATGAGTTTTGATGCTCAACTTAAGGGAAAAAATTGCTTGTGAACATTTTGGATTTTAGAATTGTAAATAAAGAAGATTATGAATCAGTAGAGGATAAGAGAGACATTATACATAAATGTGTGTGAGGAGAGAAACCTTATTTTAAGCAGTTTTATGAGTCAAGTGGTTAAATATTTAGGGAAAAAATGTACTGATTCTTTCTTCACACCAGGTATCAAACTAAATTATATATGGATTAGGAGCTTATCCTAATTTCAACAAATCAAGAAATAAAAAACCAATAGAAAGCAGTAATGATACAGTTGAATATATCTCTGGTAAGGTATAAGCATATACTATGGAAGAAACGACAATTTCCTGGCAGGAATATTAATTGAAGTAATTTCCCGGAAGAAATTTGGCAAAATGTATTGAGGTCCTTAAAAAAATGTACACTAAATTTTGACTTGGTAATTCTACTCTCTAAAGCATCTGCTATGGAAATAACTGACAACATAAATAAGTATTTATTTACAAACATGTTCACTGCTAGTTTTTTAAAAATAATAGCTAAAAACTGGATAGTGCCTGATATTATCTGAAGTAAAAAAAGCATTAGGAAGTTATATTTACAGTTTAAGTTCAATTATATAGAAAAAATAATTTAGGGAAAAAAGACTAGTAAAGTATGCAAAAATGTTAACCAATATTTATAAAAATAGGAAAGTCTATTAAAAGAGAATGCATACTACCAGGGTCAAAATTTGATATATAATTTCAATAAGTTAAGCCCGAGGCTGAAAGATGGTGGCTTGAAAAATGATGAATGTAGAATATATAGCACCATGCTTTTGAAATTACTCCTTATCAAAGCTTAATCTTGGTATTCCTAATAGTCATGACATCTAGCCTTTGGCTGAATGCTGATGGATGTTTTACTCATGTAAAATTTCAACATACTTACTAAAGGGTTCCAACAATATCCAGGGCTAAACTAATCAAATATTTTAATTACAAGACTTCTCAAATTTGGCATACAACTGAGTACACTAAGTCAGGGGTCCCCAACCCCTGGGCCCTGGACTAGTACCAATCCATGGCCTGTTAGGAACCGGGCCGCCCAGCAGGAGGTGAGCAGCGGGCGAGTGAACGAAGCTTCATGGGCCGCTCCCCATCGCTCACATTACCGCCTGAACCCTGAACCATCCTCGCCCCTTCTGTGGAAAAATTGTCTTCAGTGAAACTGGTCCCTAGTGCCAAAATGGTTGGGGACTGCTGCACTAAGTAATGTCCAAAAATAAACAGTGCATGGATCCTTACATGTAGTTACAGAAGTAGCCACAACTTGTCTGTGGTATACTTTAACCCTGAAATGTAGTCAACTGGGCATCTGACTGTTAAAATAGATTACCGGGTACAATAATTAAGTCTAGCACATTGGGACTTTTAGGATAAAATGGGGACTATGGTTTTATTCTTGAACATAAATGAAAGCTCCAAATACAAGTTGTCTTTGGACTCTATCTAGTGGCTCCTGGCTAGTGAACTAAGAATTCTGAAGAAAGTGAACTTATTTTATTTGTATATGAATTCTTAGCACATACAAATTAACTGAATGAGAAGAAAATCTATAATTTTCAGCATTATGTAAACTTCTGAAAACAAGAATTGACTTGCAAAGGAATTTCTTCAAAGTATCTAAAAGAGAATGATTGCCAATATGAAGGAATTCAAACTTTTGAAGTTAATGAAAATATTTATTCAAACCTAACTGTAGTACAGTATCAAGCTGAGTTAAATAAACATTAACTGTACTAATTCCTGGTTCCTTAGGAACAGACCACTGCCACATCATAAAAATTTATTACAACACAAATTTCTGCAGTAAGGTTCAGCTAGTAAGACGTGATTTCCAAATTGAGAAATGTAGTGATGGATTTAGTTTTTTAAAGGCCCAGTATTAAAAAAAAAAATGGTTGAGGAAAATGACTCATAAATATATACACCTGCAGAAAAAACCCTTAGTATACTGATATTTAACAAAACAGAAAGCACTTAAGAGAACATACTTTAATATCTAGGCACAATTGGTACGAATTATAATTTCTGTACTCATTTAAAGGTTTAAACCAGTTCTTCAACTTGACTGATGTGTGTGAGTCTAATACAGAGAAGGCACCTCTTTCATTCTCCTTAAGGACTTTCTGAGAGAAACTCTATAATACTTTAAGGGGTACAGAGACAACGTACTATATCCAAGTGTAACACAGCCCATTTTAGGAGAAACTAAATTAAAATAGAAAACTATGATTTCTCTTTTTACATCTTATGATGGACATGGCTTTCTAAAAGGACAAAAGATAATCCTGCATACAAGCTTTAACATAGAACACAAGATTTAAATTAAATGTGCATTGGTCTCTACTATGTAAAAAGTTCTATGAATTAGTGCAGTTCTTTAAATCCCCAGTATTTAGGGGAAAAGTATATACATACCAAGAAATCTCAACTACTACATAACCAAACTTTTTATGGCTCAACAGTCTAAACGCTTAAAGTTATGTAAAAGATCTTAAAAGTTATAAACAAAAGATCAGAACACTCAAATGGTTTACAAAATTCTCTCTTTAAAACAAAGAGACCAGAACAACCAGAAGAAATAAAGTGTACAATTTTAGGAACATTATCTTTACTGCAATTATAAGAAGGGGCGGCAAAGTATTCACTCTAGAAAAAACCCCAAATTGTTAATTTCTGGTTACTTTATTACCATTTGAATTCATTATCACTCTTGTACTAATTAGTGGCTATGTCTTCAGATATCTTGTGGGACAATTACTGAAGGCAATTTATAAGGAAAAGTATACTTTTCCCACTCAAAGTGAGAAACTATTCCAGATGAATAAGCCTCAGAATTAGAGATCATAAGAAGCCAAAAAATACAATGTAAGAACATTAGGTTGATTTAAGCTCTATTTCAACAAGATTTACACAGTATTTACAATATACAATTGTCAAAGATATACAGTTTTGCAGATTGGCTTTACTCACATTTCTGCAAATGTTTTTTCCACAATAAAAATATACCAAGGTAAAGCTATTTACAAACTAGGAAGCTGCTTTAGAAACAGCATGATTTAGAAATAAAGTGAAATTTCAGTACAATGAAAGTGCAGGTCATGCTTTCAGATTCTGTCAGTATCTCATTCCCTACACTCATAGTTTAAGGAATAGTAGTTTTAAATAGCTACTGTTCTTATATGTTCAGAATATTTACTCATCATAATGCAATGATAATAAAAATTTGTCCACATCCATTCCAGCTGGAAATGAACTGGGTAGCTTCTTTTTCTGTCAAAAAAAAAAAAAAAAGAAAGAAAAGAAAGAAAGAAAGAAAAAATAAACCTAAGTTAACATATTGAACTCAAACAAGGCCAAAAAGCTAGCTTTCTTATTAAGTCACATAGACCCTCATATCAGGTACTTTCATATACTACCAAAATTTTTGCCAAAACAGTTTAGTTCATTAGCATTTTAGTTATACAGAGAAGTAGAGACAATTTTTATAAATCCAAGGTTAATAAAATATACTTCAATGATATTTCATTATTTTAGAGCACAAGACATTATACAAATTCAGAGTGTATGAATGTTGAATGAGACAAGAGAGAACATGCTTTTTATAAGGTGGTCATTATTGCTAAACTGTAAACTTTAGAAAGCTTTACTAAGATTTTAAGAGTTAACAGGTACTTTTCTAGTTCCAAACATTTAACATACTCTAGGCACTTTACAAACACTGCATTTAGTCCTCACAGCCATTGGGTAAGATGTGTGGTAACCTCATGTCAAATGATGCAGCTCAGACTCATGTTATTGGGTTAACAATAGTCAAGAACCAATAAGCAGCAGATGCAGGATTCAACCTAGGCTTGCAAGGCAGCAGAGCCAAGATTCTTTCCCTGACAATACTTCCTCTATGACATTTTAAACCTTTCTATTCAATCCACTTACTAAATGGCTAAACAGATTTAGGAAAAATGGCTTTAACTTATCAGTGATAATCCTACATTACTTTCCTACAGATAACCGTGGTTAAAGAAGAAACAGGTAAATTTAATTTTTATACTGCTCCAACACATTAACTTACATTAGAATCTATGGAAGAGCTGGTAGGACATGTGGAACAAACCTAAGATGGAGGAGTTGCAAAGCAGTTTTCACTTGGTAATTCCATACACAATAATGGCTTCCCAATTTTTCATGTGTTATGTCATTCTCCCCACCAAACCTTGGGTCCTACCATGACAGAAACAAAAACCTCCTTTTCCCAAGGAAGATGTTTATAAATACATGCCTTAGCAACTGTTTTGAAAATGCTACGTTTCATCTAGATAACTTCTGAGTACCACACTGGCTGAGAGATACTGCTAGAGAATTTTTTTTTTTTTTGCGGTACGTGGGCCTCTCACTGTTGTGGCCTCTCCCGTTGCGGAGCACAGGCTCACGGGCCCAGCAGCTCTGTGGCATGTGGGATCTTCCCGGACCGGGGCATGAACCCGTGTCCCCTGCATCGGAAGGCGGACTCTCAACCACTGCGCCACCAGGGAAGCCCTAGAGAATGTATTTTGTCAATCAAAATTCAAAGCTATCTTGACCAAAATGTTCAGTTAGGTAGCTATGGCAAAAAATGATGAGATCTTTAATCTGAGCACTGAAGGAAGGGCAAGGTGTGGTTTTGGAATTAAGACTTTCAAACTTGCCTTAATTTTCTTCTTTTTCATTGGTATTGATGAATTTGCAAGACTTTTATTAGAAGTACGGGAGTGTCGTTCACGCTCATCTAATTCCTCGATCTTCCGCTTTTTTGTGGTGCTCCTTGAAGATGCTCTAAATTGTTGTGTATTGTCTTTTAGAGGAGTAGCTGCAGTAGTCCTAGAGATGGCTGCTCTGGAGAGAATCATTAATGTATGGGCAGCCATGTTTACACTGTTTTCACTCCCTGTTTCACTGGCAGGGCTGCAGGCGGGCAAGTCTGGGGTGACAGGAGGGACCATTACTTTGGGTGTGCTACTCTCTTCACCATAACGCCTACTAGAAGGGACCTTGATAACATCTGTAGGTTCTTCTTTATGTTTTTCCCCTGCTCCTGAGCCAGATGTCCGGGGTACAGATAAGTCAGTACTATCAGCGAGTCTATTTACTGGGCTATGCCACTGAATATCTTGTAACATTTCTGTGGTATGCTTGGTGAGTGGGTTAATCAAAGAACTGGCAGACTTGGTTTGTTCTTGTTTTAAATCCTTCACAGGTGCACCTACTGAAATGACATTTTTACTGTTTGAGGATGTGCCTTGTTTTCTGGTTAGCTCTTGCAGTGAAGCTATAGTTTTCTCATTCCGTACACCCCCAGTTTGCTGCCCATTAGACAGTTTTGAAGTTTCTGGATTTTTCTGCCTTTCCACATCACTGCATAGTTCATTCTCCTTATTAGCTGTTGCTTTATGGAAAGATTCAAGTATAGTTTCTGTGGGTGAAACTTTCTTTTCTGACTGAGTTTCTTTTATGGTATGTCGGCTAATGGCAGTTTCTGATTTAGATAAAATCTTAGGCACAGGAGGTTTCTCTCTCTCTCTTTTGAGAGCGTTATTAGAAGGGGGTTTTAAGGTGGAGGAAACAATGGGTGAGTCAAGATTAGAAAATGAAATGTCATTCCTTTCTTTGTTTTGGGACACCGTCTTATGATTTGTCCCCTGTGTATTCGCCACAGGAGAAGCAGTGCTATCAAAACAGAGCACACGCCTGTGGCTTTCAAAGGTTTTGCTAGTTGGAACTATACTTTCTACTGAGAAGGGAACTGTTATCTCTTCCAATTTTTTCCCAAGATCTGTGGCCATATTCTTGTCAGGAACTTCAGTTCTACAAGAAAAAAAAAATTTTCTTAGCAACATAAAGAAATTCTTTATGCTTTTAACTTGAGCATTCAAATACTCTATGATAGAAACTACTTTTATGCTCACCGTTGTACATGACATCCAACTAAGTGACTTGATGAATCCACCAAATTATTTACCTGTTTTCCTGGAATTATAAGTTAAGTTAATTAGAAAAGAAAAACATTCCTGAAAGTATATTTCTCTGAAAGAAAACAGAACAGACCACAGTATCAGACACCATGAGAAAAATTTAAGCTATAGCTAATGTACAAATGAAATACTTTCACATACTGGGTCTAAAAAAGCAGCTTTGTAATATACACGAGACGATCACTCATTCATGTTACTGAGGAAATATAAATATGGAGCAAATGACTTGCTTTAACTTCAGGGAAATATGAATCCAGTCTTTTGATTTACAAATTAGTATGCTCAGTATAGCATTTAAGGGTACTACTTAGATCCAAAAAGTTACTTAAAGAAAACACTATATTATACCTATTTAAAAATTCTGCCCATTTAAATGTCATGTTTGTAAGCCTATGTCACTCAGAGCACATGCTCTGGAGTTTTAATAGCCATATTTTATTTTATTATTATTATTATTATTATTTAATAGCCATATTTTAATTTCCATGGACTTATATGAGTTTATGTGGAAGGGCAGCAAGATATGAAGCCAGAAATGAAAGCAAAGATGGTATCGTGTAGGACCTTGGGTATTATGCAAAAGGTTTTATAGAGAATCCTTAAGAGTTTTAAATAGGGACGATGCATGAATAGATTTGTTTTAGGAAGTCACTCTGGCAGCAGTGTAGAAGATGAACTAGAGAAGAAAGAAAACTGGAAACAGAAATTCTAGTTAGATTGCTATAAATATTCAAGATAGGAGATGATGAAGCTCTTAGAGACAGTAATGGGCATTCGCATGGACATGAACAGTAAATGAGGAATAAATGGTGACATTAACCAAGAGGGAAAGGTAGGCAGAAGCGGTTTTTGAGGAAGAAGAGGTGAGACTTAGATATGTAGAGTATGTGGATCTTAAGTTACATAAAATTAGAACGGGAGGAGCACAGTAGTTCTAGAAGCCACCAATAGTATTAACTGTTAGAGGGAAGTAAAGTAAGGTAAGACTGGAAAACGTCCAATGCATATGGCAGCATTAGGAGGCCACTGGTGACTTTAAACAGTTTTAGTGGAAACATGAGAAAGGACAATAATATGGATGAAGAAGTAATGGGAAATAAGAGGGGTCGGGGATAAAGGGCTGGCAGATGTGAAAAACCTAAAGGAATGATGGGAATGATCCTTGTATCCATAGTTGGACAGCCACAGAGTGAAGAAGCCAAAAAAGAAAAGTTGAAGATACACAGAAGAGAGAAGGTAGCCTGCATTAACCTTGGAAAGAATGACATAATCATTCCTCTAAGAAGGGAAAAGGGAAGAATGATTTTAGATGAACATGTACATATTAAATGGGAGTAATGTGAGAAAATGGAGTTTACTACCCATAAAAATCAAAATCATTGGCCTAGAGTGAGGAAAGTGCTGACTGGATAGATCTGAGAAGACCTGTGGAAGTCTGAAATAGTATTAAGGAGGAATGGGAGAGAAAGAAGATAGGTAGACATTTAAAATAATTGCTAAGTGGCAGTGAGGGTGAGAAAGTTTTAAGTGTTATTGAATGGAATCACTCCTAAAGCAATGCTAAGAAGCCCAGGTGTAAAGGCAGAGAAATGGTTGGCTGGATAGATCCAGGGCTAGAGGGTATTAAGTGGATATGGTAGAAGAATGTGAATATGAAGGTGTATAAGAGTACTGGGAAAAGTGGCTGATGTGGTGGGTTGTGGGGTTTAGCCTGGATAGGGAAGGAAATGAATGCAGAAAGGAAGTGAAAATTCAGGTAAAGGTAAGGATTCAAGTAATAGGAGCTCTCATTGGTTGAAGAGAGATTCAATGGATATACAGAAATGCAAGTATTTTGAGAGAGTTTATTGACCATTATAAATTATATAGGTCTAATAACAAGTAGTGAAAAAATTAAAGGTAAAGCTATGGGACAGGTTGGCTGAAGTGAAGATTAAAGACTCAAATGAAAGGGGTCAACAATTCTGAGGGTTAGGGTGTTGTTAGGTTAACAACATGGGCATTTTGTCACCCATGAAGATGGAGAAGTCTGGTAGAGAAGTTTGAGAACTCACCACAACATTCATCAATATTTTCATTCATGAATGAAAATCTCGTGTTACTTTGTATATGTTGTCTTTTACTGAACTAAATTTTTAATTTTGGAGTAGTCAGCATTATCAAATTTTTTCATTTTTCAAAAGCAATCTTTTATCTCAGCATCATCTTGATATTCTCCTATATTTTCTTTCATTATTTGTTTTGCTTTTCACTTTCAGGTGTTAATCATCTTGGAGTTCATACCTTTATATATGTTGTGAGGAAGAAATCTATTTTTTCCCTGTAATATATATAATAGCCAATAGATTTCATTTACTAAACAAACCATCCTATCCCTTCTGACTTCTGACATTACCTCTACTATGTACAAGTTGCTATAAATACATGGTCTTTTTCTAAACTCTATTTTGTTCCATTTGTCTTTTTCTTTTTTTTTTTTAATCACTGCAAAAAACTTTAAGCAAAGGTTGGACAACCACCTGTTAGGAAAGTTATTAGTATTCCAAAAAATAAAAAAAAAATACCGTCATATTGCTGCAAACAAAGGAGTACACACACATAAAGCTGACATGAATGAACTTAAAAATGTACCTGTACAAGGCTTGTTTCTTAGTCCCTGAGTCTTCAGAGATTTTGGAGGGATAGGGAATTGAGGGATACTTCTATTGCAAACAGGTGCTGCCAAAGGCATATGAAGGACCTGGAGGAGAAGCCATTAATTATACTTTGTTTGAAAAGCAGCACGGAGCCATTTTCAGTTCATAAATCTCACCTGCCGAGGAGGAGCAGAAAAGGTATTTCCATTCTGTCCAACCACAGATACAGGGATCATTCCCACCATTCCCTGAAGTACAGGTTGGACTGGAGAAGCAATTATAATGGCAGATCCTAAAAAAAAAAACAACCAACAATTCTCAATAAAATGGAATAAACACAAGACACCAAAGTAATTATTATTATTTTTAAAGGTTTTGTGTTTTTTCAAAATAAATAAATTTATTTATTTGTTGATTTATTTATTTATGTCTGCTTGGGTCTTTGTTGCTGCGTGCAGGCTTTTCTCTAGTTGCGGCAAGCGGGGGCTATTCTTTGTTGCAGTGCATGGGCTTCTCATTGCAGTGGCTTCTCTTGTTGTGGAGCACGGGCCCTAGAGCATGCAGGCTTCAGTAGTTGTGGCATGTGGGCTCAGGAGTTGTGGCGCATGGGCTTAGTTGCTCCGCAGCATGTGGGATCTTCCTGGACCAGGGCTCGGACCCATGTCTCATGTATTGGCAGGCGGATTCTTAACCACTGCGCCACCAGGGAAGCCCCAGTAATTATTAATTTGAAATAAATCCTATATAATTATAATCAGTTTTTCATATAATCTACTCTCCTTTAAAAAAATTAATTTAGGGACAACAACAAGGCTAACAAATTAAGAAAAAGTCAATCTGAATATTATTCTTATGGCAATTAGTCAAAGTAAACATCATGAATGAGCATAAGACTCTATAGCCCGGAGATCATATTTTAGTTGTACCTTGATTCCTCTAGAAAGAATAGTGAAATTGATCAAAAAATTGGTAGTGCAGGTTTCAAGTCTGAATCTTTTACCAGAAAATAACGGTCCAAACTGAATACTGACAGTCTAAGACTTACTCACAACCCCAAACTATAATATAATCTCAATGGTATTTGTCAGAAAGGGTCCAGATAAGTGAGCAACCAGTAAAAACTGTGGGAGAAAATACAATGTTTACATGGTCAACAATATAGTCTATGGCTATCATAATTTAACCCTGCCCTGTAAATGAATCTTTTCCTAATAAATTCATTAACCTCTCCTGTAAGGCTGATTTCCTCACTTTCCTGAACACCTACCTCAGTCTCTCAAATACCTACCTATCCTTGTACTGCTTAAGATTCCCTTCCTTTTACTCCAAATACTACCTTATTTATCTAAGCTTCAGCTCAAGTTCCACCTTTTCTACCAATTCGGATCCCTCCTTTCTTATTTTAAACAGCACTTGAAATAGATCCATCAGGCTTAATACTTAATTGCTGATATTTAATCTGATTTAATTGTATGCCTAAATGTAAAAAAAGAAAGAGGGGAAAGGAGCTTGGGAATCAATATCTAAGGAAGTGTAGATGAATGTGCCATAAACTCCACCTTCAAGGAACATACAATCAAGAATGACCACTATGACAGGCATGTCAGTCACTAACTACACATAAAATGGCATGTAATAAATGCCACAAGTGCTCCTATAAACAAAGAATTCTAAAGACAGGGATCAATTTTCAAATGTGGAAGATAGTGAGAAGATAGTGTGGCATGTAATAAATGCCACAAGTGCTCCTATAAACAAAGAATTCTAAAGACAGGGATCAATTTTCAAATGTGGAAGATAGTGAGAAATTACAAAGGGTATTATGCAGGGAGAAATTCAAGTTGTGTCTTGAAAGTCTTTCCAAATAGGTAATAAATTCCTTGAAAACTAAGACTATAATAACTATTTAAGAAAAATCTCCCACAACACTGGGTTTTAGTAGGTATATGGCTATTTGATGAATTAGTCTTCCCCCCCTGTCTTTTTCTTGTATTGATAGCTTAGCCATGGATTGAGAACTATGGAAAGAAAAAGAAATAAAAAATGAAACCACTGAATTCCATAGCTTAGCAGATTAAAAAAAATTTTGATTGAATTAATTCTGTAAAGAGAAGCCATAATCACAAATTTCTGAATCTTTTCTTATACTCTCATCCATGATTTATTACCTTCTAGTCAATAACAGCACACACAAGAGAAATTAGATCCCATTCCAGAGAAATGAACTTCAATATGTTCTAAAGTTACCTTGTGAAAAGCTGGGTGACATAGCTTGGTTGACAGCAAATACACTGTTTGACCTTGGGGGTGTCTGTAACTGAGGTGGTGGTTGAGCAGTCACAGGTGCAGAATTTCCAGGCAACACCACCACATTTGACTGACTGACAGTTGTTCCTAAGGCTGTTGGATCAGTCACACAAGTAGCTATCAGAATGTTATTTGAATTGCCAAAAGTTGTGCTTGTAGCTGGCATTAACTGTATGTATCCTCCATCCTTGGAAACACATGGTGTAACATTGGCTGAAAAAGCAATGCTCTCTTCATTCTGAGTGTTGTTTACTGTAGAGTCTTCAGGTTTGAGTGCTAAAAGGCTCTGTTCCATTGAGGCTGAATCCCCAATTCCTTCAGCAGATGAAATAGCATCTGTGGTTTCTTCTGAAGACAGGCATTTAACTAATTCTGCATTTCTGGCAGGTGATTTAGAAGGAGAAGACAAAATTATAGTTGGCAAGTTTTCTCCACTGATACTAGAAACAGCACTGTTAAGTTCAGAATCTGAGGAAACAAATGGATCATCACTGATGATAATTTTGAGAGAGACTATATTTGATGCATCTATCTCTGCTGACTTGTTGCCAGCAGGTTTATCACTAGTATTCTGGGACTCAGGGTGAGAATCCCTCATTGAAGAACACACAGATTCTGAAGGAAGAGAACGTATATCTTCTATAGGATTAGCTTCTGGGGATATCAATGTAACTTCCTCACAGTTATTTTCACCTAAAGATAGAAAAATACTATCTCCATCTTCTTTTACAGAAGATGAAGGCTCTTGTGAACCCAAAGCAACTTTCTCAGACGTGGAGGGCTGAGGTTCATGATCTGTATGATTTAACTTAACAGATGATGAATCATTAGATGGTTGTTTAATTGAAGATACTGAATCTCCAAGGTGAATTTCTACTTTTTGTTCAGATATAGTTAAACCCGAACCTTCAACAGACACAGGTAATATTTTACTTTGAAGTGAAGAATTATCTTGGCAATCTGAAAGTTGCTGTGATGCAACTGGTAACACATTATTAATTTCAATTTTACTCTGGTGAATTTCTCTAGAATCTGGTGACTTGGAACCATGGAAATTAGTTGTAAGTCTTCTTGTATCGTCAGAACTTTCACAAAATTGACCTTTTTTAGATGGCTTTCCAGTTAATGGAATATTTTGGGATAAAAGCTGAGAAGTTTTTCCAGAGAGAATTAAGTTCGCATTGTTAGTTTCACCACCAAGGGAAACAAATGAAGTTATTGGTATATCAGACTGATCAGGCTGTAATCGAGATTCATTCTGCACACTTGGAGACAAAGAATTCTTTTCAACTTCCATAGCCAATTCAGTTTCAGTAGACATCTGACTGGTGTATAATTCAGCACAATGCTGATTACATTCAGCATCAGAGTTTACTCTTTGGTTAAAGTCATTCAAATTAGGCACAGACTCAAAGGTGATATCAAGGTTACACTTCTGTTCAGTAGATACTACTGTTTTAAAGGCCTTTTTCTGGATGCTAGAGTCTATCTGGGAAAAATGTTCCTGGGCTTCCTGTCTAAGCTCATCATGGTTGCTGCCATTCTTCAAAATATTTGATGTGTCTTCATTTTGATATGATGTACAATATGGGGGTTGACCAGATTGATCATCTGCAAAATATTAGGATGGCAGAAAGATATGGTGAGTATGTAACAGCTTTTAAGGTAGTCAGTCATCTTTACTATAAAACCTGTTTTGCCAAGGAAGTAACTAATCTTTGACATACCAGCAAGTGGAAGTCTAATAAACTCACTCTCTCATTTTTTGAGTATCAAAACACTTACAGGTACTTTTCTTATTACTGATGCCTTTTTTAACAAGTGCCAAATTGTTTTTCAAGCTTTTTAGAAAACAGATGACACAATGAAGGAAAAAGTATATATGTTTAAGAACATTTAATATGTACTAATATATAAAAAAAACTGGCTACAAACATAGTTTTTTCAAAACAACTGACTTTTCAACTTCTACCATTTCTACTGACCATACTTCATCTGATATATTCTTGAAGGTGAAATGGGGCCAATTACATTTTGCATGATCAACATTTGATGTTATTGTATACACTTTAACATTTATTACACATTTACTGAAGATCAACCACATGACCAGTACTGGGATACAAAGATGAATGACCCAGTCTCCACCCTTGGTGATATCAGTCTAAGGGAGGCAGACATAGGACAGAAAGTCATAATGAAACATGCCAAAAACCATAGCAGTATAGGAACAAAAGGCACCTCTTCTGGCCTATGGGATGTGAGAAAGTGTTATTGTACGAGGAGATCTTGACAAATAAAAGTGTTAATAGTTGGAAAAAGAAGAAAGGGCATTTGAGAAAATACTGATATACTGTGTCATACATCATTCACAGTTTAGGACAGAAAATAATAACAATTAACAATATGAAAAATATTGGGAAAAATCCAGAAAAATGTATATCAACTATCATAAAATTCTGTTAATGTGACACTGGTAAAATAATAGTGGGTATGGAGCACATGTGAATCCTTATTGTGGGGAAACCAGTGGAAATTATATACAGGCCACATAAATTCAGGGGTAGTCAGTTTCAACGAAGTGGGAAGAGACTTTCTGAGAAAATAGGATTTCAAATTTCATTTTGTGCAGGGTAGAGCTTATCTGAAGCACAATCTTCCACACATAATATATATGAGAAAGACACGCCCTCCTACAATTCAGCCTAAGAAGAAATGGAGGATTGGGTTTGGGTACAGGCAAAGGACTCAAAATAGGAATATAGTCTGAGGTATTCCAAAACTGGTTTTTGGAAGGCGTGATGTGAAACTTGGAAGCCATGAAGTCTTTTGAGGGAGCTGGAAGGGGTCATGGAATTTAAGAATAGATGAACAGAAAAGATTATTGTGGCATAGCTTGGCATAGACAGAAATGGATAGAGGTGGTACCAAAGAGGCATAAAGTTTAGCAAGTGTGAGATGCCAGGATAATGTGAGAGAAGCCAGGATAATGGTTATCTTCGAGGAACAGGGATGAAAGGAGTAGTGACTGCGAAGAGATACGAAGAGATGTTTTTGTGGTGCTGGCGGTATTCTATTTTTTGACTTTAGAGATGGTTATGTGGGTATTTGCTTGATTATAATTCAATGAGCTAAAGTACACTTTTATTGTGCACTTCTGCATGTTATGTTTCACAAAAATGAAATTTTAAAAAACTTGGCCAATATTTAAAAGCTCTAGGATAGACATATTCACTGCCCTCCCTCATTCATAAGTAGTTATTGTGGGACAATTATGTGCCATACTGGTACTCTGTGGGAGGCAGAAACATAAAGAACTGACTAGTAGACACATAGGAATATAACCTAAAACCTCATAAAACCCATAATTCAGGACTATCAGCAAGTATACAATTTCCTCTAAATAAGTGAGATATTGATACTGAGCACTCAGCTAAGCTTGCTTACGAGGCTGGATGATTAATACCACAAACCAACCTTACACATTAGGGATTTGAATATGTGTCTCAAAAAAATTATGTTAAATGTTACAGACAGGTTGAACTGGTCAACACTATTAACACCAATTTGTGCGTGTCTACTGCATCATGAAGGAATGAGTACTAAAAATCCACCTTTTAATCAAAGTACTAAAGGCGTGGGAATAATTTTTTCTTTTTAAATGAAGAGAAAACTTAGAAACACAAAAATGATCTATGTGGTAATTTGAACAACTTTCAAATTAAACAACATTTTCTGCCTTTGAGATTTTGAGACTGATATTAGGATTTAGATTGATATTAACAAAATCAAATTCTTACCAGATTCTCCTGTTTCAAAAGAACCTTTAACTGCTAGATTAGTTTCACCTGCTAAGACTACATTGAGATTGGTTTCCATATGCTGACTGGAAATGCCTTGTGATATATTTTTATTATTCTTTGTTTTACCTGTTAAAAAGGGAATAGGGAAACAATTGGTTAAATGACCAAAATAAAAATAAGCATCAATTAATACAGCTTGACAGTGGTCAAGCAAATGTTAAAGTTTGGTCTTAATTATAGTCCTTTAATTATAGTTTTTAACATGTTGCCTTATATGTCATTGACAAGTATGATTTTTCCACTAGACCAGTGCATTTTTAACATGTTCTCAGACAATGCTGGTCTGCTGGTTTGGAGACTACACTTTGAGAACTACTGCACTAGGCCATAAGATGGAGGGCAATAGACAAATCTTTTTATTCCTCTTGTATTATCCAACTGTGTTTAGTATAATATATGTATAGGAGTAGACCTCAACACATTTTTGATGACTGGCAAAACTGCCCACAACTAACCCCCCTCACCCCCAAAACTGTTCTTTATTTTTACAGCTAAAGTATCTTTAAGAAAAAACTAAAACAAAAAAGCAACAAAAAAACTCTTTCATATCCATATGTTTGCTTTAATGAAAATAGGAACTTTCTTCCAGATGCTCTGGGAAATGTTGTTTTACTCTGTTTAAGCTGTTTCTCCAGAGAAATTGGAGAAACTTTTTTCTCCTAACTGCTTTGATAGAAATGTTCTACTTACCATAGTCAAATAGATCAAAGAGTGCCTGAAATGCTGGATCGGATTCTGTCTGTTCCAATATATCCTGTATAGCTTCTTCAGACATGTGGATTTCACTCTGCAAAAACAAAAAACAAACAAAAAGTGATCCTAATTGAATTAGTATGGTTTAATACCAGCAAAGTAATTAGAGGATATCTGATATTTTGTACCTTTTATGTAGTATTCCCTTCCAAGAAAATTTCTTCTGATTGTAACACTATTCACTTAAAACAAATTAAAACAGGAAGACTAGAAAATAGAAAGTGAATGCTCCCTAATACAACTAATTAATCACTTTGGTGACTATATCCCCAAACATTAAAATAAAATATAGAATAAAACCATGCTATAATGTTCTTTATTACTTGACACACACCACTGTGTAAGTTTAAGGTGTACAGCATAATGACCTGACCTACATACATTGTGAAATAATACCAAAATAAGCTTAGTTAATATCCATCATCTCATATACGTATTTTAAAAAGAGAGAAAAAGAAAAAAATATTTTTTTCCTTGTGAGAACTCTTAGGATATGCTATTTTTATTGTTTTTAAAAATTTATTTATTTTTGGCTGTGTTGGGTCTTCGTTGCTGTGCGTGGGCCTTCTCTAGTTGCGGTGTGGGCTTCTCATTGTGCTGGCTTCTCTTGTTGCGGAGCACAGGCTCTAGAGCACAGGTTCAGTAGTTGTGGTGCCCAGGCCTAGTTGCTCTGCGGCATGGGGGATCCTCCCGGACCAGGGCTTGAACCGTGTCCCCTACATGAGCAGCTGGACTCCCAACCACTTCACCACCAGGGAAGCCCCAGGATATGCTGCTCTCTTAATTTTCAAATACTGTTGACACTTGAACAACATAGGTTTGAACTGTGCAGGTCCGTCCACTCATATGCAGAACTTTTTCAATAAATATGTATTACAGCACTACAAGATCCAAGGTTGGTTGAATCTGCACTTGCAGAACAGGATACATGGAGGGCTGACTGTAAACCTTTAAGTGGGTTTTCTAAAAAAATTTATTTTTACTGGAGTATAGTTGCTTTACTATATTGTTAGTTTATACTGTACAGCAAAGTGAATCAGCTATATGTATACATATATCCCCTCTTTTTTGGATTTCCTTCCCATTTAGTTCACCACAGAGCACTGAGTAGAGTTCCCTGTGCTACACAGTAGGTCCTCATTAGTTATCTATTTTATACATAGTATCAATAGTGTATATATGTCAATCCCAATCTCCCAGTTTATCCCACCCCCCCTTCCCCCTTGGTTTAAGTGGGTTTTTGACTGCATGTGGAGTCAGCACCCCTAACCCCAAGCTGTTCAAGGGTTAACTGTATACCATACAGCAGTGTTAACTATAGTCATTATGTTGTACACTGCATCCCCTGTACTTATTTACTTTATAACTGGAAGTTTGTGCCTTTTGACCACCTTTATCCAATTCCTCCACCTCTGACCTCTTTTTCTATGAGATTGGTTTAATAATGTTGTTTAACCTGCTTTCTTCACATAAGTTTGTGGTACACTGCTTTCTAGGGCCTTCAATATAGATCTACCTCACTCTTTTTATCTGTTTTGGTTTCTTCATTTTATTATTTTTAAAATTTTAAAGTTTTGGCTGTGCCGCACGGCATGGGGGATCTTAGTTCCCCAACCAGGGATAGAAGCCGCACCCCCTGCAATGGAAGCACAGAGTCTTAACCACTGGACCACCAGGGAAGTCCCTGTCTCTTCATTTTAAATACTTCTTTCAAATGTTGGACAATCCTTGTTTATGTGCTCACACTTAAAAGGAGCATGCCAAAAGCTGTCTTTAAACCCTGTGCCAATAAGGAGGCAGGGACCTTGTCAACTATAGTCTAAGCTGTAGAATAATTACAGAACCATCTGTATTTTTAGTTTTTCTTATTTGAGTGAGTTAGATTTCTTGCTGGGACAGTTTATGGCTGAAGTAGTGTTTCTGAGGAACAGTGTGAATGGGGAAAAGATATCGAGTTTAACTATATACTTCCTAAACTTTACACCTTATCATCCTGTTTGTAGCCCTATCTTTACGTTTACTTTCAGAGGTACTAGAGTCAAGTCTTTTGTAAAGTGGCTTTTACCTGAACTTTGCCTTTACTGGCTTAGAATACTGGGTCTGCTAAGTCAGGTACCACCTGTCCATTTCAAATTCTAAAAAATTCTTTCTCTGTCCTTTCCTCTTCTCTGTCCTTGTGGGTTTATGCTTTTTTCTTTTTTTTCTTTTTTTAAATTTATTTTTGGCTGTGTTGGGTCTTCGTTGCTGTGCTCGGGCTTTCTCTAGTTGCGGCGAGCAGGAGTCACTCTTCACTGTGGTGTGCAGGCTTCTCATTGCGGTGGCTTCTCTTGTTGCAGAGCACGGGCTCTAGGCATGCAGGCTTCAGTAGTTGTGGCACGTGAGCTCAGCAATTGTGGCTCACAGGCTCTAGAGTGTAGGCTCAGTAGTTGTGGTGCACGGGCTTAGCTGCTCCACGGCATGTGGGATCTTCCCAGACCAGGGCTTGAATCCGTGTTCCCTGCACTGGCAGGTGGATTCTTAACCACTGCACCACCAGGGAAGCCCCTGTGGGTTTATGCTTTTTAAAAATTCCCTATACTGTCTTTTTCGTAGGGTACAAAACTAAACGTTTAACCCACTATCCTTCTAAAGGGAAAGAACTCTTTTGTTTACATAACTCTGCCACATTTAGCCAATTCTCACTTTTGTACATTTGCATTTTTTCTAATTTTCAGTTATGGTAAATAATACGTGAAAATCTTTATCCAGGCATTTGTTCATTCTTTGGGATTAATTTTATCAGTGAAATTACTAGGTCAAACAATATATACATTTAAAATTTTGAGAAATCCTGTCAAGAAGTCTTGCAGAAAAGTTGTATAAGAATGCTTGTTCTAACGTATGGACACCAAGGGGGGAAAGCGGGGAGGGGGGTGGGGGTAGGAGGTGGGGGGGTGGTGGTGGGATGAATTGGGAGATTGGGATTGACATATATACAGTAATACGTATAAAATAGGTAACTAATAAGAACCTGCTGTATAAAAATAAATTAAAAAAAATAATTTATGTATATATAAACTGAAAGGATAGGTAATACTAATTATCAGTTTTATTGGTAAATAGCAATGAATAAAATGGTATCACCATCAAAAATAAAAAGGAATGCTTGTTCTGTTCTATGTAACAATGTACATGCTCTTACCTATAATGGGCAATATCAATTTTTAAGCATTATCCGTCTAAGACATAAAAGTAATCTGTTGTCTTAATTTGTATTTCTTTACTATTGAATTAATTTCCATGTTTATGAACATTTGAACTTTTTTGGAGATCAATATGATTTAAATGGAATGACAAACTTATCTGTAAATCCTTCTGCAATGCTATATTTTCTTCAATTTTGGTGAAGCATACATTTGGATCCCAAGGGATAGAAAATTCATGTGGAGCAAGAAGTAAGGTGGAACTCTCATGAAGTGATTAAAAACTTGGATTTTTAAAGTAAAAATGGCCATAAAATGAAAAGAGAAACTTGAAGTTAAAGAACCAGTTAACCTTGACAATGAAGATATACAGAGAACATCAATAATTCTTCATGAAATGTGATTTAGGAGAAAGCCAGGAGCTTGAACAAATTATTTCTGTATCGATGGACTTAAAAATTTACAGTAATATAAATAATGTCAAGAGTCAACAATCCAATGTTAATCAAACTATGAACTGGTGCATACCCTCTTACAAAAGTTACTGCTGAAGAAACACATTTTTCTAGTAAATTTCTTATTAGAGTCTAAACTTTAAAAATCAGAATTGAAGGAATCTTGGAATACATGTTGGTGGTTTGCCTTTTAATTTTAATGATGCTTTTAACAAGCGGATATTTTGAATTTTACAGAAGTCTTAAAAAAAAACACAGCGATTTGTGTAGCCAAAGAAATCTTGCCTACCCCAAGGACACAAAGATGCGTAAAAACATTTTAAAAATTCACCTATTTGTACAACTGGCTCTGTTCTCTTAGTGAAGCTTATGTATATACTACTCCATTGGGCATTATGTATTGCTGTACTTTCAAAGTTATTGAAATCTGAATTTTTAACTTTTCCCCAATATACAATATTATGAACACCATGAACACAGTGTTGTGTCTTCACTTTCTTATAATCTCTCACAGTATCTAATAGAGTGTCTTGATTATGGTAAGTACCTAATTATTTTGTGGAGAAAATATAAGGAATTGAAGGTTATAAAATTTAGAACAGGGGATATGTTGAACATTAAGACAGGAGAAGTTTTTTAAAGAAGACTGCTAAATAATTTAAAGGTTGCTTTCAAAAGCTTGTCATGTTTTCTTAAATTTACTGAATTTCACTTTGGGAAAATGTATCCAAAAAAATTTTTTTTATAGTATTCTGAAGGAACTGACAAAAAGAAAAAAAACCTCAGTGGTTTCACCCAGAATTCATCATCTGAAAGAAAACTACTACCATAAATTCATTATAATGAATTCATTTTGTGGCACAGCAACAAAACTGAATGTATTATCTGAGAGTCCAAGCAAAAGGCTATGCAATAGCCAAAATCTCAGCTGTTCTTCAAAAAGGTATTTGCACCTGGACAAATCTTAAAACTCATATTGTTAAATTCTTCTTTTACCAGCTCACCCTCTTTCATCTTCACTCTCACTGAATAGCAAGTGACTATAGCCCCTATCTTCCTTCTCTTAGCAATAAATCTCACAGACAATTATTCATTTAGTTAGTATCCTTTCTTTTTTTTAAAGTATCTTGTTCATTTTATTTTGTTCAATATTACTTGGATTCATCATGTATCTTTAACATGTTATTTCATTGTTTCTTTGTATTTTTATACAGTTTGTAGCAGGTGCAGAAGAAATGTAATTTATTTTGTATACACTGTACAGTACTGCTTACTGCACAAAAATATAGCCACTAATGAATTTTTAATTATTAAATACTAAGAAATACATGACATTGTTGTATGGATACAGGAAAAGTGTTTTATTGATATACGGAAGAGTTGGTTAGTTATTAGATGGTTAGGAATGTCTTATTACATTTACCATCTAAATAACACAATTTGAATATATGTAAATCAAATCATCATATTGTATGCCTTAAACTTATACAGTAAGAGATATCAATTATTTTTCAATAAAATTGGAATAAAACCGCAATTTTTTTTTAACATCTTTATTGGGGTATAATTGCTTTACAATGGTGTGTTAGTTTCTGCTTTATAACAAAGTGAATCAGTTATACATATACATATGTTCCCATATCTCTTCCCTCTTGCGTCTCCCTCCCTCCCACCCTGTCTATCCCACCCCTCCAGGCGGTCACAAAGCACTGAGCTGATATCCCTGTGCTATGCGACTACTTCCCACTAGCTATCTACCTTACGTAAAACCGCAATTTTGACCTTGAAAATTCACTAACACATTTTCAGGAACAGATTACATTTGGATAATGAAGGAAATTTATATTTTAATTATTATTTTAAATCATTTTATATATCTGTTAGTAATGGTTTTGAAATGAAACAAGAATATCATCAGTTTTAACTATGAATATATGTACTACACACACACAAACACACACACACCCTTACCCATACCTGAAGTCCCAGGAGTTCATCAATTGAAGTCTCTGGTTCACTAGGGTTGCTATCTGTTTGCTTAGGTACTTGAGCAATATTGTTGTCACTGTTAATACAGAAAGGAAAATTTTTAGCATAGCTCTCAATTAGGCAAAAACAATCAGATATTTTAAACACAAACAGCTTACCTAGTCAAAAATTTATTAATGTTTTCTGCAAGTTTTTCTTGAAGAGATTTGTTGCTTAATATTTTTTCTCGAGCATTTTCAATAACCATTTGCTGGAAAACAAAGTCAATATTAGCAAAAGCATAGGATAGATATGTTATTTATTTAAAAAGAATCAATGGAAGCTGGATAGTTCTAATAAATCTAGGTGGAAACTCAAAAAGTTATGGTGGCTCCTTCGATATTAACACCTGACTAGTATACATTAACCACTTACAAGGGTTTTCACAGATCCTTCACCAACTCTTTCTTCACTGACTACAAAATACAGTTCCAAACTCTTTAGCTTTTCACACAAGATTTTTAATAACCTGTCTCTATTCTAGGAAAAATGCCCTATTATATTGCATAATCCAGCAACAATGATGTATTTACAGTTTCGTAAACACACTTCTGTTTCTTACCTGGTGTATTTGCACATGTTATCTATTCTGACTGGACTATCTGCTACTGTTAAATTTCACTACAGTCTATCCCAAGGCAATTCTACTGCAGTATTTTTTCTGGCCATGCTGCACGGCTTGCAAGATCTTAGTTCCCCAACTAGTGATTGAACCCCTACAGTGGAAGCACGGAGTCCTAACCACTGGACCGCCAGGGAACTCCCTCTACTGAAGTCTTACAGAAATACTGTATTTTACACACACACACAAACACACACATAATCTAAATATACATACATACATATATATATATATATATATATATTTGTGTATGTATCAATAGTTATAAACTCAGGAATAGCTTATGTTGCAAAGTTTGGGAAGGTCACTTACTTTTTCTACTGCAAATGTATTTGGATCCTGGAAATTCCGTATTGTTGAATGAGGTCCAGACAAAGTGATACTTTTCCTTTGAGATTCACTGAAACACATTTTAAAAGCCTGTCTTTTAACAAGTATGAATAACCAACTCAATGATAATTACATGTAAAGACTAATCTTAAGATCATGGTGGAAAAGATATTTTCTCTATTTGTGGTAGGAACAAAGGGCAGTTGAGTTGAAAAGCATTAATAGACTTGAATTAAGAAATGAATTTGAGGCTTAGCTTTATTACTTATTAGCTATATGGTCTGTAGCAAGGTACCCTCTGACCCACTCTATAATGGGATAAAACCAACTGCATTATTGGGTTTATGCAAGAATTCAATAAAGTATATGTAAAGACTTTATAAAAAGGTCAAGGTTCTTATAAATGTTAGATACTATTATAGTAGTTCTATTGTTTTAGGTGGTTAAGTGAGAAACCTTGCCATAAAGGAGGATGAGGTCAGACTTGAATGAGAGACAATCAACAGTAAAAATTCCAACAAAAATACCCATGGCATGGCAGTTGAGAAAACAGAAAAAACATTTTAAACTATTATCTCTCTTTTATGAAATATCCTTCAAACAAAGACACATGGGCTAAATAGGACAGAAAGAAACTTTTCTCAGAGAATGTCCCTGAGAAGAGTTTTTAACCATCGATTTAGAACTTTAAATGTGTGTTTGTAGACCTTAAAACATGCAGATATTATTTATATTTGTTTAAAAGAATGCTTATTTCAAAAAATTTGAGTTAACATCAATTTTAAGATATACCTTTCTATATACCACTATAGAAAAAAAATATTTCTAATGAAACAGTGAATAGGTCAGTGATTATAAAACACAACCTGTTTTCAGGGAGGATAGACTGTGGGAAAAAAAAAGTGTTTTGAAATGGATATAATAGTAAATAGTCTCAAGTACTTAATGCAATCTTGTTACCTTATTCACAACGTAAATATCCTGGTGTAATTTTTTTTTTTGGAAGGTTATTGGAAACTTGTCCTTCTAAAAGGCATTTACCTTTTGCGTCTACCAGGAGACATTAAACTGGCATGAGTTTTCCTTTCCTGAGGACCAGGAATGATATTTAAAGCCTCTCCAGCTGTATTTCAAGAGAACAAAGCAGTAAGTCAAGGAAACTGAATAGTTTTCTATACTTGCATTAATGAAATAAATAGCACTACAAAGTGATTATTATTTTATATTAAATTCAGTTAGTATACACTGAGTGCCTACTCTGTGCAAGGCACGGTAGAAGATATTAAGATATATAAAACATAGTCTATGTGACTTAAGGTTTTATGATAAAATACAAAGTACAGTATACAGAATAGTCTCAACAAAAAATATCATGGCAGAACAGAATAATTATAAGAAGTATAAACTAAGTGTACTGGGTAAGTGTTTTTACCCAGAGGTGTTAAAGAGGATGGAGAAAAGATGGAAATAAGGGAGAACATAGTGGATGTCAATACATTTTACCTGTGCAGAAGAGAAAAGAGATTGGTCTAAGAACTGAGAGGTGGCACCTCAGTTCTAACCCCAACTCTGTTATTAACTAGACTTTTGCCCCTTAATATCATGTGTTTATAATAATTTCAAGTTTATAAGAAGCAAGAAGTATCAGATGATCCTAAGTTTATCCCTAGCTCTAAGATTCAGCCAGGAATATACAGGATTTTCAACAGGTAGAGCTGGAACAACATTCCTCATTCCAGCAGGACAGACTACCACGAACAAAGATAAGAAGGTGGTGAAATATAATGCACATTCCTTTTAAAATCAAATAACAGGGTCTTTTCTATTAATGAAGAGAATTGAGAACTAGAACAGAGTTCAAGGTTGGACTTCAGTTAGAACAGACATAAGAAGAATCCTAGATTAAAATGTTTCATAGATTTAATAATACGCATATTTAATGGCAGATTTACCTAATGTCTATTCTACTTCTAGCCTCTTATCTACTTTTTGCTATAATTTTATACCATGAATATAAAGACATTAGCACATCATCTCATTTATACAGTTTGATTAAAAACAAAATTTAAGAGTGCAGAATGTAAACTTACGGGTCATAGTGTCTTGTGACTGTGAATGGCTGACCACTACAAAATTTGACCTCAAAGGAGTTGAAATCTGGCCAGTTGGCCGAATAACTTGTGTAGCTGTCAAAGGAGAATCAGTAAATTGCCCTGAAAGATACGGTAAAGTCAGCAACTCTGAACTGACAGGAGCTGCTTGAGATGCAAGCCTTCTCTGCCGTTTGATTTCCGCAATTCCACTTCTTGTTCGGGCTGAAACACATGAGCATTTAAAAAAATTAACTCAATGTCAGAGTATTTTGGGAATTTTAAGAAGTTTACATGATATGTGTTCTACTACATGTTTAACATGGTGGATCTACGGACTGAAAAACAGCCCTTAAAAATATCAACTAAGTTTACATGATAATTTCAAAAGAAACAAACTAAAATTGAGTACATTCAAACTTTAAAAATCCAAGAATACATTTCTTCTGTAATAATTCACACTGATAACATCTCCACAAATTAGGAAACAGACTTATGGAATGAGAATTAAAAGATGTGAATACATGAGAGTCAATGAGAAAAATAAGGAATATTTAAAATGCATATTTTTACAATAAATGAAAATATTATTTCCTAATATGGTAACAGTACTTAGAAAAACAGTAGTTTAAACAAAATATAAACTTAGCATACATGTATTGTTAACTAAAATGTTCATCTGACAGTAAGTTTGAGTTTAAAGTAATTCTGAACATTATTTATAGTTTAAAGTTGAATACCAACCTCTCTGACTGGCAGCAAAGCCTGGGGAACTTTGCATGCTCCTAATAAACAAAAGTAGTTTGACATTAAAAAACTTCTGTTGCCGAATACATTCTGATTTAGTTACAGTCAGACTTTAAGTAAATTATGAGTCAAAAGGCAAGAAATCTCTCTCAGACAAAAAAGATAAGCACTTTTTCTAGGTAACCAAATCTTATTTGCTTTAGGAGAAAAACAATGGCATATAAACATACACACATACATAATTTTAATAACCAAGTTTCTATCCAGTGTAATAAGCATTAGAGAGCCTTGACATCCCACTATGAGTACAATTTGACTTGAATTTAGGAACTCAATATATTTAAGAAAGCTATATATAATATTTTACAATTATCAATTATCTTTTATAACTATAGAGATGCCTTCCCAGAGAAATTCTGATTTTACATATAACTCCATACATAAATACTTCAGAATCCAAGTTGATTTCAAAGGAGATCCTGCTTTCATCAAATTTATGACTATGACATTACTTCATGGAAGCTCTAAAGAAGGAACAAAGCAAACAGATAAGAAAATTCACAATACAAGCTGATTCTCCTTTTACTATGAACTGAAGTTACCCATGTATTGATATTTTGTAAACAGTAAGACACTGTGCCATTGTCCTCAAAAATCTGTCAAATAAATCTCTACCAACAAGAGCCACGAAACTTACCAAATCGAATAAGCACTTTTTTTTTTTTTTTTTGCCACACCCCATGGCATGAGGGACCTTAGTTCCCCGACCAGGGATGGAACCGACGTCCCCTGCATTGGAAGGCAAAGTCTTAACTACTGGACCACCGGGGAAGTCCTGAATAAGCAGCTGTTTTTTTTTTGTTTTTTTTTTTTTTGCGGTACGCGGGCCTCTCACTGCTGTGGCCTCTCCCGTTGCGGAGCACAGGCTCCGGACGTGCAGGCTCAGTGGCTATGGCTCACCGGCCGAGCCGCTCCGCGGCATGTGGTATCTTCCCGGACCGGGGCACGAACCCGTGTCCCCTGCATGAACCAATCTTGGAGAACACCTGGCTAAGAACCTTCTTCTTTTATGTAATACCTTGTCAATAAAATATTGCAGTAACTTATAAATAATCATAGGTGTTAATTAAACTGTGAATGTCTTTGAGGATGTTTGCAAGGCGAGGAAAGATGAGGGTCAGGAAAGGGGAATAAGAGTAAAGACGACTGGGCCTTCCCTGGAGGCACAGTGGTTAGGAATCTGCCTGCCAATGCAGGGGACACAGGTTAGACCCTTGGTCCGGGAAGATCCCACATGCCATGGAGCAACTAAGCCCGTGCGCCACAATGAAGCCCACAAGCCCTAGAGCCCACACACTGCAACTACTGAGCTGGCGTGCTGCAACTACAGAAGCCCATGCTCCTAGAGCTGGTGCTCCGCAACAAGAGAAGCCACCTCTGGATGGACCTAGAGTCTGTCATACAGAGTGAAGTAAGTCAGAAAGAGAAAAACAAATACCGTATGCTAACACATATATATGGGATCTAAAAAAAAAAACCAAAAAGAAGGTTCTGAAGAACCTAGAGGCAGGACAGGAATAAAGACGCAGACGTAGAGAATGGACTTGAGGACACAGGGAGGGGGAGGGTAAAGCTAGGACGAAGTGAGAGAGTGGCATGGACATGTATACACTACCAAATGTAAAACAGATAGCTAGTGGGAAGCAGCCGCATAGCACAGGGAGATCAGGTCGGTGCTTTGTGACCACCTAGAGGGGTGGGATAGGGAGGGTGGGAGGGAGACGCAAGAGGGAGGAGATATGGGGATATATGTATAGCTGATTCACTTGTTATAAAGCAGAAACTAACACCCCATTGTAAAGCAATTATACTCCAATAAAGATGTTAAAAAAAAAAAGAGAAGCCACCTCAGTGAGAAGCCCATGCACCGCAACAAAGAGTAGCCCCTGCTCGCCGCAACTAGAGAAAGCCTGCGCGCAGCAACAAAGACCCAACGCAGCCAAAAAAAAAAAAAAAAAAAAAGTAAGACTACCAAATAAGATGTGGTACAGAGTTACACAGACAGCATTTGGAGCCATTCTAGCAGTTTAAACTGAGGAAAGAAACAAGGCCCCTCCTTAAGTGGGGTATTCACTTGTAGCTGTCGGAGAAGGGTAAGAAACTATGGTTTTCATACTAGACTCTAGTTAAATAAGATACATTCTAAAATTGATACCCATTCTAAGGATGGTGAAACTGGCATTCCAAGGCCCTGACATATGTAGAAGGCAGATTAGTCCCATGTGATAATTCTAAAAGCAGAAGATTCAGAAGTATTACTATTCAAGTTTGTTTCTTTATAAGGGAAGAACAAAGGAGGCATGGATTCCACATATCAATTTTCTGCATGTGTAATGAAGATACAACTGTATAAGGGAAGTCACATGGGGCCCACGTTAGGAGATTTGCATTCACCAAGACTGGGACTAGATTTGTATTCAGCCAGAGATCTGCCTCTAAATTGTTATGGGAACCCGGGAGTGCCATTAATTTCCTCATTTTTAAACATTTTATTAAAATACACAACTTAATTTCAAATTATTTCAATCAAAGACAAAGAAATATCAATAACCTATAATTTCAAAATTAGATCAGTGTTATATAAATGCACAATGTAGGTCATAAGATTTATATGTGAAGTCATTCTTACACGCGCTTGCATTCCAAAATCATTATGCACATTCTGATAAGCTTATTGTATAAGCTTTTTATTACCTGATCTGAGAAAGTGTATGGTCTAACTTCTTCCACAGAGATGACAAAATTGCTGGGACATCATTTGATGTTTCTAAATCATAAGAGGAAACATTTCATAATAAATACATTTGGAGAAAATTCATCATTTAATTTGAACAGACACAGAAAATCAATAAGGAAAACTTATCTCTCAGCTGTTGACGTTTTGTTGGGAACTGAGAAATAAGCCTATCTTGTAAAAGAACTGCAAAGCTACAACGAGGCTGCTTTCTTTGCTCAAGCCATTGAGAATCAGATACAATACGATGGAAGAGGAAACTTGTGAAAACTATGCAGGTTTTTTAGATCAATAATTTTATATTTTCTTTGAAATAAAAAAGACAAACTATTTTAAATCTTTCTTCTATTTATCATGTGACATTTGAAAGTAAATTAAAATAATTTGATTTATAAATTAAATTTATAAAATTATACAAACCCCCGTGGAGTGTGGAAATTAGTTTTCTACATCCAATGTTTTCATGTACAAATCACCATGACTGCTCAGCAACTACTCTACTTAGAATTACAGGTAAAATTCCTCAGGACTAATTAGTCTTTTTCAGGATGTGTTCTAAAGCCACAATGATAGGAAATTCATAAGGTATTTAAATTCTTTACTATATACTTATAAAAGCTCAAACCAGAGAAAGCTACCCAACATAAAAGTGGGATATAAACCTTTGTATTGCAATAACATATTGTTTCTGAGGTCATTTACACATTAAACATTCCTGTAAGATAGTGAAAATAGTTTGGGAAAAGAAAATCTTCAGGCCCTGAACTTGAAGGCTTATCACTCTCTACAGTTTCTAGTTTTGTGATCTTGGAAGTTATCTGGCTTCTCTAATCCTCAATTTTCTGATACTTAAGAACAGGTCTAAACAATCGACAACTCTCACTGGATTATTTTAAGGACTGAGATAAAACCTATGAAAGCACATAGCACAATGCTGCAATAGACAGTACTCAATAAATGTTAAGCTTTTTAAAAAAAAGTTATCATTTACACTAATTCTTTACTGCTGAGTCTTTTCTTAACATGTTGTAAACTACAGAAATAACCAATATGAGAGAATAAATCTAACTTTCTCCTTAAGACACGAATTTAGGAAAGTTTTATTTTATACTTATCACTCAATAAAAATGAACTATTTAATTAGATATTTCACAGTAAATTTTATCTCATCATAGTTGACACAAGTTTTCTTATGGCTTTTAAGAAGTATTAATATCCTTTAAAAATTATTTCTAATTAAAAATATTAGCTAAATGCTGTATAAAACTAACAAAAAAATCCCTGAACCTGAATTCTTACCTTTTGCTTTCATAGCTACATATTCATTCAAAATTGTTGTCAAATTTTTTCCAAATAAAGACTGAAAAGAAAAAGATCAAGCATTACCAAAACCAAATAATACTACCAATAATTTCCCACTACAAAATATTTCACCATAAAAATTAATAAAAGATCTGGATTACAGAGTAGATGATAAAGAAATGGTGAAGAGCAGGTCATCAAAATGGAAACAGTCGCTTGTCAGGGGGTGAATCAAATCTTTTAAGGGTAAAGAACCTTGTCTGAATAAGATACTGTGACTGTTTCTTTAGCTAAGATAGTACAATGGCAGGAATGCAGTTTTCAGTTGGGAGGTAGGGATCCAGTCACACAAATGAGGACCCACTCCTAGTCTGCCCTTTCTATCCTGAATGCCATGTGGAACCTGCCAAAGAACAAAGTAAAAAAAATTGAGTGTAAGAGATATCGTTCCCAAGGATCAGTACCTTGCTATTTTCACTTCTACCATCTCATAAAGTCATTCCCCACTGCCCCCATTCCTATCAGTAATTAAAGGGCAGGCTTTTATTACCTCAAGTTTGAGGTCATATAATAGAACAGGGAAAAGCCAAGGATTTTTAGAGCAGACAGTTCTGGTTTTAAGTTCAACATTTACTGAATGTGTGAAAAATCACCCAGATTTTCTAAGGCTTACTTTCATATATAAAAATGACTTCCTAATGACTTAAGACATATGACTTCTTAATTAATACAATCTTTTGTGGTGAAGATTGATGATAAATGTAACATATCTAAGACAATGTCTAACACATAGGTGATTACTTCCCTTTCCCCTCCTGAACTTTCATAGCAGATCCCTATTTTATTCTTCTGTGTCATTAAAAAAATTTTTTTTTAATTTTATAATAGAGTATAGTTGATTAACAATGTTGTGTTAGTTTCCCTCCTCCCCCCCTCCCCACCCTGGTAACCGTAAGTTTGTTCTCTAAGTCTGTTTCTGTATTGTAAAAAAGTTCACTTATATCATTTTTTAAAAGATTCCGCATATAAGTGATATATTTGTCTTTCTCCGTCTGACTTCACTTAGTATGATAATCTCCAGGTCCATCCACGCTGCTGCAAATGGCATTATTTCATTTGCTTTAATGGCTAATATTCCATAGTATACATGTACCACATCTTCTTTATCCATTCATCTGCTGATGGACATTTAGGTTGCTTCCATGCCTTGCCTATTGTAAAAAGCGCTGAAATGAACATTGGGGTGCATGTATCCTTCCACGTTTTTCTCCATATACATATCCAGGAGTGGGATTGCTGGATCATATGGTAGCTCTGTTTTTAGTTTTTTAAGGAACCTCCATACTGTTCTCCATAGTGGCTGTACAAATTTACCTTCCCACCAACAGCGTAGGAGGGTTCCTTTTTCACACTCTCTCCAGCATTTGTTTGTAGACTTTCTGACGATGGCCATTCTGACTGGTGTGAAGTGATATCTCATTGTATTTTTGATTTGCATTTCTCTAATAATCAGCGATGTTGAGCATCTTTTCATGTGCCTCTTATCAATCTGTATGTCTTCTTTGGAGAAATGTCTATTTAGGGCTTCTGCCCATTTTTTGATTGCACTGTTTGTTCTTTTGATATTGAGCTGCATGAGCTGTTTGTAAATTTTGGAGATTAATCCCTTGTTGGTTGCATCATTTGCAAATATTTTCTCCCATTCTGTGGATTGTCTTTTCATTTTCTTTATGGTTTTCTTTGCTGTGAAAAAGCTTTTGGGTTTAATTAGGTCCCATTTGTCTATTACTATTTTTACTTCCATAACTCTAGGAGATGGATACAAAATAACATTGTTGCAATTTATATCAAAGAGTGTTCTGCCTATGTTTTCCTCTAGGAGTTTTATAGTATCCCGCCTTACATTTAGGTCTTTAATCCATTTTGAGTTTATTTTTTGGTATGGTATTAGAAAGTGTTCTAATTTCACTCTTTTACATGTAGCTGTCCAGTTTTCCCAGCACCACTTATTGAAGAGACTGTCTTTCCTCCATTGTATAATCTTGCCTCCTCTGTCATAAATTAATAGACCATAAGTGTGTGGGTTTATTTCTGGGCTTTCTATCCTGTTCCACATTTCTGTATTTGTGCCAGTACCATACTGTTTTGATGACTCTAGCTTTGTAATATCGTTTAAAGCCAGGGAGCCTGATTCCTCCAGCTCCGTTTTTCTTTCTCAAGATTGCTTTGGCTATTTGGGGTCTTTTGTGTCTCCATACAAATTAAAACATTTTTTTTTTCCAGTTCTGTGAAAAATGCCATTGGTAATTTGATAGGGATTGAATTGAACTTGTAGATGGCCTTGGGTAGTATAGTCATTTTGACAATACTCATTCTTCCAATCCAAGAACATGGTATATCTTTCCATCTGTTCATGTCATCTTTGATTTACTTTCATCAGCATCTTATAGATTTTGGAGTACAGGTCTTTTGCCTCCTTAGGTAGGTTTATTCTTAGGTATTTTATTCTTTTTGATGCAATGGTAAATGGGATTGTTTCTTTAATTTCTCTTTCTGATCTTTTGTTGTTAGTGTACAGGAATGCAAGAGATTTCTATGTACTAATTTTGTATCCTGCAACTTTACTGAATTCATTGATGAGTTTAGTTTTCTGGTAGCATCTTTAGGATTTTCTACGTATAGTGTCATCATCTGCAAACAGTGAGTTTTATTTCTTCTTTTCCAATTTGGATTCCTTTTATTTCTTTTTCTTCTCTGACTGCTGTGGGTAGGGCTTCCAAAACTATGTTGAATAAAAGTGGCAAGAGTGGACATCCTTGTTTTTGTTCCTGATCTGAGAGGAAATGCTTTCAGCTTTTCATCTCTGAGTATGATGTTAGCTGTAGTTTTGTCAGATACTGCCTTTATTATGTTGAAGTAGGTTCCCTCTATTCCCACTTTCTGGAGAGTTTTTATCATAAATTGGTGTTGAATTTTGTTAAAAGCTGTTTCTGCATCTATTGAGATGATCACATGGTTTTTATTGTTTAATTTTTTGATGTGGTATATCACACTAATTGATTTGTGTATACTGAAAAATCCTTGCATCCCTGGGATAAATCTCACTTGATCATGGTGTGTGATCCCTTTTACTGTATTGTTGGATTTGGTTTGCTAGTATTTTGTTGAGAATTTTTGCGTTTATGTTCATCAGTGACACTGGCCTGTAATTTTCTTTTTCTTGTGGTATCTTTGTCTGGTTTTGGTATCGGGGTGATAGTGGCCTCACAGAATGAGTTTGGGAATGTTCCCTCCTCTGCAATTTTTTGGAATAGTTTCAGGATAGGTAACTCTTCTCTAAATGTTTGACAGAATTCACCCGTGAAGCCATCTTGTCCTGGACTTTTGTTTGCTGGGAGTTTTTTAGTCAGTTTCAATTTCACTACTTGTGATTGGTCTACTCATATTTTCTATTTCCTCCTAGTTTAGTCTTGGGAGATTGTACCTTTCTAAGAATTCATCCCTTTCTTCTAGGTTGTCCATTTTAGTGACATAGAGTTGCTTGTGGTACAGTGGCTTCTGTGTTATTTAAAGTCTGAGAAGTTAAGGGATACACCTAATACTAACTGGATCATTATACCTTGCTTTATTTTTAGTAGCTAAAAAAACAATTGCTGAATGAATGCTATATAATGAAGTATGTCCACATAAATTCATGTGAGGTCACATCAAGAAGGTGGTTGTTTATAAGCCAGGAAGACAGCCTTCACCAGGATCGGAAACAGGGGCACTTGATCTTAGTCTTTCCAACCTCCAGAACCATGAGAAGTAAGAATCTGGGTGGTAGATTTCCTTGTAGTTACTAGGGTATTACTGCAGCTAGGCCCCCACAGCACACAGAGCTACACACACAGATATGCTAATCCACATATACAAAAAATCTGGGGCTTCCCTGGTGGCGCAGTGGTTGAGAGTCTGCCTGCCGATGCAGGGGACACGGGTTCATGCCCCGGTCCGGGAAGATCCCACATGCCATGGAGCGGCTAGGCCCGTGGGCCATGGCTGCTGAGCCTGCGCGTCCGGAGCCTGTGCTCTGCAATGGGAGAGGCCACAACAGTGAGAGGCCTGCGTACCGCAAAAAAAAAAAAAAAAAAAAAAAAAAATCTGTATTTCTGTATATAACTACACATATATTAAAATAAACTTCATAACTGATATCTCTGACTATATAATTTAATGCTACAGGTCTTATTTTTATGCTTATTTGTACTTTCTCTCTCACAGAGTGAGAAACCTGGCTCCCATTATCTATATTAATTTACTTGTTAAAGTTGCTAATTTAGAAGAATTCAGAAGAATTTAAGATCCATTCATGTTATTATATGAATCAATAGTGCTGATTTTTACTGCTTACTAGTAGGAATGTACCAGTTTGTTTATTCATTCACTTGCTGAAAGACATCTTGGTTATTTTCAGTTTTTGACCACCACAGATAAACATCAGCATGTAAGTTTTTGTGTGAATATAAGTTTTTCAATTTACTTGGGTAAATATCTGGTTGTATGAATGCTGGGTCACGTGCGGCCCAGTTGTTTAACTTCATAAACAACTGCCAATCTGTTTTGCAAAGCGGCTGTATGATTTTGCATTGTCATCAGCAATGAATAAGAGTTTTTGTTGCTCTGCATCTTTGACACCAAGAATCTGACAAACTTTAAAAATTGTTTTTTATAGTAGTCATTCTAATATGTATGTATCAGTATCTGACTGGGGTATTAATTTTCATTTTCCTAATGACTAATAATGTGGAGTATTTTTTTCACATGCTTATTGCCATTCCTGTATTTTCTTTGGGGAAGGGTCTTCAGATCTCTTGCCCACTAAAGAAAAAATTCAGTTAAAAAAAAAAAGTTTCCTATATATTCTGGGCACAATCCTTTTTTCAGAGCTGCAAATACTTTCTCCTAGCTTATGGCCTGTCATTCTTTTAATACTGTCTCTTATAGAGCAAAAATTTAAAATTTTTATAACATTGAATTTATCAAGTTTCCATTTTTCAGTCAGCGCTTTTGGCTTCATGTCTAAAAATTCATTACCAAAACCAAGATTGCACAGTTTCTCCTATGTTTTCTTCTGAAACTCCTATAGCTCTATGTTCTACATTTTGATCTATTATCCACTGTTGGTTAATTTTTGTATGAGGTATGTGTAAAGGTTTTTCTTTTTCTTTTCTTTTAAAAAAAATCTGGATGTCTAATTGTTCTATCACCACTTGTTGTTAAGATTATCCTTTCTCTAGTGAATTGCCTTTGTGCTTTTGTCAAAAAAATCACATTTGGACTCTCTATTTTGTTCCACTGATCTTATACCTATTTCCTAGTGCCACTCAATCCTGATTACTATTGCTGGTTAGTAAGTCTTAAGGTCGAGTAGTGTGAGTCCTTGAACGTATCCTTTTTAAGAACTGTTTGGGTTATTCTGCCACAACACTACTTAAGTGGTACTTGTGCTCCTACTCCAAGAGGCCAGCACTGTGCATCAGCAAGCTGGCAGCAGTAGTGGCTAGGTCTCAGACCCCCAGTTTGAAGGACAGCCCTGCCCACCAGCACACCCACAGCAGCTGTGGCCCAACCACAACAGGAAGCTGCACACAGCCCACACAGTGGATACCCCTGGAGCACCTGGCTCTGGTGACAGGGGGATTCTACCACTGAGCCCACCGGACACCTTCTACATAAAGCCACTCTTTCAAGACCAGGATAATACATAGAAACAAATACAGAGAGCTAGGCAAAATGGAGAGACAAAAGAATACCTTACAAACAAAATAAGATAAAACCCCAGAAAAAGAACTAAACAAAACAGAGATTAGCAATTTACCAGCTAAAGAGTTTAAAGTAATAGTCATAAAGATGCTCACTGAACTTGGGAGAAGAATTGATGAACTCAGGTGAGAACTTCAACAAAGAGAAAATACAAAAAAGAACCAATGAGAACTGAAGAATACAATAACCGAAGTGAAAATAACTACAGACAATCAACAGGTTAGAGAATGCAAAAGAATGGATCAGCAATCTGGAAGACAAGGTAGCAGAAATCACCCAATTAAAACAGAAAAGATTGAAAAAAAATGAGGATAGTTTAAGGGATCTCTGGGACAATGTCATGCACACTAACTTTCCCATAATAGGGATTCCAGAAGGAGAAGAGTGAGAGAGAAAAGAATAGAAAACCTATCTGAAGAAATAATGGCTGAAAACTTCCCTAACTTGTCAAAGGAAAAGACATCCAAATACAGAAAGCATAGAGTCCCATACAAAATGAACCGAAAGAGACCCACACCAAGACACATTATAATTTAAATGTCAAAAGTTAAAGAGAAACAGAGAATCTTAAAAGCAGCAAGTGAAAAACAACTAGTCACATACAAGAGAACCCCTATAAGATGATCAGAGGATTTTTCAGCAGAAACTTCAAATGCCAGAAGCGACTGGCACAACATGTTGAAAGTGCTGGAAAAAATAACTGAACAACCAAGAATACTCTACCTGGCAAGATTATAATTCAGAAGTGAAGGATACAGTTTCCCAGATGAACAAAGCCAAAGGAGTTCATCACCACTAAACTGACCCTATAAATAATGTTTAAAGGGACTTCTTTAAATGGAAAAGAAAAGGCCAAAACTAGAAATAAGAAAATTATGAAAGAAAAATATCTCACTGGTAGAGTCAAATACATAGTAAAGGTAGTGGATCACCCACTATAAAGCTAGTATGAAGGTTATATACGGTCTACAAGAGACTCGGTTGTTCAAATCTAAAGACACACAAAGAGTAAAAATGAAGAGATGGAAAAATATTCCATGCAAATGGAAATGAAAAGAAAGCTGGGGTAGCAATACTTGTATCAGATAAAACAGACTTTAAAACAAAAACAAAGAAAGGCATTTCATAATGATAAAGTGATCAATGATATTTTAAGTGGGTGCTACTTTAACAAAAATCAGCTATTGTCAATAAACCAATTCAACACAAGCAAATCTGATACTGGACTGCAAGTTAATGTTAAGAATGTGATTACGGGTTTCTCTGGTGGTGCAGTGGTTGAGAGTCCGCCTGCCGATGCGGGGGACGTGGGTTCGTGCCCCGGTCCGGGGGGATCCCACGTGCTGCGGAGCGGCTGGGCCTGTGGGCCATGGCCGCTGGGCCTGCGCGTCCGGAGCCTGTGCTCCGCAACGGGAGAGGCCACAGTGGAGAGAGGCCCGAGTACCGCAAAAAAAAAAAAAAAAAGTCGAATAAAAAGTTTATTGAGTACTTTTCTCTGAATACCCTCATTCTTTAAAATTATTGTCATTAAATAAATGAAGAGCCCAACAGTATCAAATCATTTGCAGTGAAGATCCAAAATCCCTGAAACTGTTGGGATCATATGGGTTATTTAATTTTTAAAAGCAGTTTAATGTTCACAAGAAAATTGAGAGGAAGGTACAGAGATTCTCCATAAACTCCTGCTCCAACAAATGCAATGCTCCACCTATTATCAGCATCACTCCCAAATGTGTATTAAATTTTAGTTTTTTTCAGATTTTGAGATAATGCCTATTATACCTGGACATAAACTGTGTATTATGTAATAACTCCTGTGGGGTTGGGGCAGCATCCCACAATCTAAAATTAACATTTCTACAACTAAGTGGATAAATAGTTAGAGAGTGGGATTTTTAAAACTATAAATATCAGTTCAGATTAGGTCCTGCTGCCAAAAGAGTTGTGGATTTGGATCACTCTTGTAAAATGTTATCATCAATTTGCTGATGCTGAGTGTGCACCTGGTAGATATTCAGTAAATTAGGAAAATCACTTCCTAATTCGTATCATAGTGAAAGCTGATTACAGTAAGTCCCTTATATATGAATGAGTCCCATTCCAAGAGCGCATTCGTTAAGTCCAACAAAGTTAGCCTAGGTACCCAACTAACACAATCAGCTATATAGTACTGTATTGTAATAGGTCTATAATACTTTTCACACAAATAATACATAAAAAACAAACACAAAAAATAAAGAAAACATTTTTAATCTTACAGTACAGTACCTTGAAAAGTACAGTAGTACAGTACAATAGCTGGCACACAGGGCTGGCTTGAGTCAAAAGGCAAGAAGAGTTACTGACTGGAGGAGGGAGAGGAGATGGGAGATGGTTGAGCTGAAGGATCATCAGCAATAGGAGACAGAGGGCAAACTACAATTTCACTCACGCCTGACGTTGATGGCACAGGTTCTGGTTCCTTGCTGGATTCAATTCCATCTATCCTCTTGAAAAAACGATCCAGTGATGTCTGGGTAGTAGCATTTCGCATCTTGGAAAGTTTGCAATTTGAAGGTTCCTATGTAGGGGACTTACTCTATTTCCCCTAGGCAGACACAGGGCTTTCTGTGTCACATCGTTAGCTATCCCCCTTAAATGAATGGATTAGATGTAGTTTCTGTTTATTCTTGAAAAAACTATGTGAACAACAATAGGATGTAAATAGTACCTTGCAGATCAGACATAGTCAGTAAATGGCCATTACAAAACAAAAACAAACAAAAAACTTGTTGGGATTTTGACTGTAATGAATGTATAGATCAAAATTTGGAGAATGGACATTTAACAATATTGAGTTGCTCATTCCATGAACACAGTGTATCTTTCTTTCTATTCAAGTCTTTTGATTTCTTTCATGTAGATTTTAGCATACAGATTTTACGCATATTTTGTTAGATATATTAACTAAGTATTTTATTTTTGTTTGTTTATTGGGTGCTACTATAAATGGTATTTTTTTTTAAATTCCACTTCCAATGGCTCATTGTAGGTATAAAGAAATATGATGGACTTTCATACACTTTGTATCCTGTGACCTTGCTAAACTCCAGCAGTTTTGAATGTTTTTTTAGGTTTCCTCCGTAGATAATCATGTTGTCTGTGACAGCTGAAATGAATCTAAAGACCCATGTTTAAAATAAAATGACAGGGCTTCCCTGGCGGCGCAGTGGTTGAGAGTCCGCCTGCCGACGCATGGGACACGGGTTCGTGCCCTGGTCCGGGAAGATCCCACATGCCGTGGAGCGGCTGGGCCCGTGAGCCACGGCCTCTAAGCCTGCGCGTCCAGAGCCTGTGCTCCGCAACGGGAGAGGCCACAACAGTGAGAGGCCCGTGCACCGCAAAATAAAATAAAATAAAATAAAATAAAATGACAAAATACCATTTCAAATAATGTAGTTCTAGCATATACCCATTAAATACCAAACAATGCTCTACTGGTCTAGTGATATTTAAAAAAGAGGTGACAACAGGATATCAAAATATGTTTCATATTTGTCTGAAGTAAGCAACTATAGGAAAAGCAAATATAGGAAAGATTGGACTGCTATATAATGCCATAGACCAGGTGGCTTGTTTCTCATTGTTCTGCAAGCTGGGAAATCCAAGATCAAGTTGGCAGATGATTTGGTTCCTGGTGAGGACCTATTTCCTGGCTTGTAGACATCCCCCTTCTTGATGTGTGTGCACGTGGAAATTTCTCTGTCTTTCACTTTTTAAATCCCATCATGAGGGTCCCAACTTCATATTCTAATCTAAACCTATTTACTTTCCAAAGGCCTTACCTCTAAATACCATCACACTGAGGGGTGGGGTTTCAATATACGAATTTTGGAGGGATATAAATATTTAGTCCATAACAGGCAGTAAACAAGTAAGCCCCAAAACAAGCAGTAGTGAAACTAATTAGAAATGAGGGTGTCATTTTGAAACTGACTCTCAAAGTTGGAATTCACTTCCCAGCTTAGACATAAATGTATGAAAAAAAGAGCTGGCCTTCTTTAGGTCTTTCCACCGATGCATGAATACAAACTATCAAAATTTCTGCCCATTTTGATTTTGCTAATGGGCTGATTTTTAAGACCATGTTTATAGTGTCTTATGTGGGTCAATGATGAAATATTTCCTTAAAGAACAAATCACTCACCAGTAAGCAGGCTGGGATAAAACCTTCATCTGTACAGTGTTCTGCATATTCTTTTAAATTTGAACTTTCCAAAATAAAAGCCTGGCAGGTAGAAGTAAGGTTCTCTTGTTGTAAGTAACCTAAAGGAAAAATAAAATGTAACTCAGTAATTTCAGTAAATGCTGAACTTTCAATTAAAACTGCTGTTGAAAATACTACAGCAGTTTCACATCATAAATGTAACTTCAGGTGAACATGACGGGATTCTACAGCCTTGCCTGAAACACCAGTTTGTGCTGCAGTACAAAGCAGAATTCATAAAACGACCGTTCGAAAAGAAAAACTCTAGCTAATATGCTATAAAGCCATAGTAAACAAAACAGTATGGTACTGGCATAAAAACAGACAAATAGATCAGGAGAACAGAATTGAGAGCCTAGAAAAAATCCACAGCATAAACGGTCAACTAAATTTGACAAGGAAGCCAAGAATACTCAATGGAGAAAAAAACCATCTGTTCAACAAATGGTGCTAGAAAAATTGGATATTCACATGTAAAAGAGTGAAACTAGACCCTTATCTTACACCACTCACAAAAATTAACTTGAAATGGATTAAAGACTTAAACATAAGACCTGAAAGCAAGAAACTCCTAGAAGAAAACAGGAAAAAAGCCCTTTGACATGGGTCTTGGCAGTGATTTTCTGGATTTGACACCTAATGCACAAGTTACAAAATAAAAAATAAACAAGTTGGAATATATCAAATTAAAAAGCTTCTGCACAGCAAAAGAAACCCATCAACAAAGTGAAAAAACAACCTATGGAATGGGAAAAATATTTCCACATATCTATCTGATAAGGGGTTAATAACCCACATAAATAAAGAACTCATAAAATTCAAGAACAAGAAACCAAGTTATCCAATTCACCCTTGTGTACTGTTGGTGAGATTGAAAACTGATACAGCCACTACGGAAAACGGTATGGAGGATTCTCAAAAAATTAAAAATAGAACTACCATGTGATCCAGCAATTCCACTTCTGGGAATATATCCAAAGGAAAGAAAAAACACTATCTTGAAAAGGTATCTGTGCCCCCTGTGTTCATAGCAGCATTATTTACAATAGCCAAGGCATGGAAACAACCTAAGTGTCCACTGATGAATGTATGGATAAATAAGTTGTGGTGTATATATACACACAATGGAGTATTATTCAGCCATTAATAAAAAAAAATGAAATCTTGGCATTTGGGACAACATGGATGGAACTTGAGAGTATTATGGTAAGTGAAATAACTTAGGCCAAGACAGACAAATGCTATACGATCTCACTCATATGTGGAATCTTAAAAACAAAAACAAAAAAACCCCAACTGAACTCACAGAAAAAGAGACCAGATTTGTGGTTACCAGAGGCAGGGGATGGAAGGAGGGGCAATCAGAAAACGGTGGTCAGAAGGTACAAATTTCCAGTTACAAGATAAATACAGTTGACCCTTGAACAATGCTGGGGCTAAGGGCATCGACCCGCCACACAGTCGAAAAATCCATGTATAACTATAGTTGGCCCTCCAAATCCGAGGTCCACATATGCAGATTCAACCAACTATGGATTGTGTAGTACTGTAGTGTGTGTTTGTTGAAAAAAAAATCCACATGTAAGTGGACCCGCACAGTTCAAATCTGTGTTGTTTAAGGGTCAACTGTAAATACTAGGTACTGTAAGTACACTGCAATATATTAAGTGATTATACTTAACACTGCTGTATGATATATATGAAAATTGTTAGGAGATTTAATCGATCCTAAGAGTTCTCATCACAAGGAAGAAAAAATTTGTTTTTTTGCTTTCTCTTTTTATTGTAATTATGTGAGATGATAGAGGCGAACTGAACTTACTGCAGCAATCATTTCACAATATATATGTCAAACCATTATGCTGTACACCTTAAACTTATACAGTGATGCACATCAATTACATCTCAATAAAACTGGAAAAAACCAAAACTCCCAGAAACTCTAGCTAACCCAGAAAAATAAGGTGTTTGATAAAGTGCAATTACTGCACAGTAATGCTTACAGGAGAAACAATAAAGTAACAATAAATAACAAGAGAACCAATAAGTGATAAATGTTCTACTCCATAGCCTCCACATTAACTAGGTGAGTAGATGCTATAAATTAACTTATTGGATTATGAAAAAAATTACATTCTCTCAACATTGCAATTTACCTGTATATTTCACTTATTTGCCTAATGGTTTAAAAAAAAAATTGAAGAGAAGACCTACTTCGTATGAAATGTAAGAAAGGCACTCCTTTGCTTTTTAATTTCTGCCCTTTGGGAATCAAAGCATTAACTATTTCAACCAGAACTTTAATATTCACACCTAACTGACATTTATGAAACAATATCATGTACCAGTGCTTTGTACTTTCATATATATGAACACTGTCTTGACTAGCATCCTATCCTTGTTTATTTATTTCTTAGCATCACTGGGGTTCAACTAACCAACTCTATAAGCAGTAGTACAGCAGAAAAAGAACACTAGATAGGATATCGGGAGACCAGGTTCTTATTCTATCGTGTTAAAATAAGCATTGTGGCTTTGGGGAAAAAAAGCACTTAAATTCTTCCAGAGTAAGATACTTCATCTATAAGGCATCACACCCGCCTTGACTTGTGAATCAAATCTGCTTAAGTTATTTCCTTGTGTAAAGCTGAAGGGCTCACATCATTTCCCACAGCTCTCAGGTTAAACTTCTAAATCCTGAGCAGTTTCAGCAGGAATGGAAGAGTAAGGACCTCCAAAAGTCCTCTCTTCTATAAAAGCAATGAGAACACTGGCACAAATTATTAAACTTTTACAGAACTCTGAAAATAATCATTGTCTTGCAAAAAAATCTGTGAGCATTTATTAAGAAAAATGGCTGAATGTCAGTAAGGACAATGAACACTGTGGCATTTTAACTTCCTCTATTCTCATGCTCATCTCTCCAACTGAGTGGTATACTTGAAAATCAACAGCCTGCAAATGCAGTGAAAACCAGCAGCCCAGTAGAAAACGGACAGATCAGATGAAGCTGGAATCTTTCCCAAGTCCCATTCCCAGAAACTGTCATTATTTGATTTGTGTGACAACTTCATGTAAAACCTCACTTGCATGGCTTGTCTTTGAATTGAATCAAAGTTCACCCTCTGTAAACCTTCTCCTTGGAGGTGTTTTTGTTAAATCAATCAGCAGAAACTGGTTAACACTACAGCTGCCTATGACAGAGATAATGGTTGGGACAAACAACAAGCTAAACAAACAAACAAACTCAAAAAGAAAAGCTGGGGAATGAGAAGTCTGTAGGGGGATTTTAAAAGCTCTGACATACTCCTGGGACACTAGAAGGCCATGTGCAAATGTAGGGTAGCATGTGTATTCAGAAAAGATCTGACAACCCTAAGCACTCACCTCTGGCTGACCATAAGCCTCTGACAAGCAGGAAGTGAAGGCTAAGGCAAAGCTGTCAAATGCTTAGCTGAATGTTGAAGCATACCCCAATGTACACACAGCCCCCTAGCAAACAGTGGGAGATTTACTGACTCCAAGCATTTAAGAAAATCATTGTCCAATCATAGAACATAAACTCAAAGAATATAGACTTTACATAATTAGTTCAGGAGACTAATCGTTAAAAAAAAAACTGCTAAACAACAACAAGGAGCAATAACAAACATGAAGGAGGGAGGTGAATCAGATTACAAGAGTTGTCACATTCTACCACTATACCAATTGAAAACTTTTAAAGTTCTCAATTTTCAATAAAGAAATTATGAGACATGCAGAAAAACAAGAAAGTATGGCTAATAAACAAGGGGGAAAATGTACGGTCAGTAGAAACTGTCACTAAGGAAGCCAAGGCACTAGACTTAAAACTTTCAGCTTTTTAAAATAAGGTCAGAGAACTAAAGAAAACTATACCTAAATAGCTAAACAAAATTATGAGAACATCTATGAAAAAGAAATAAAAGAGAAAGAAATTAAAAGAAAAAAACCATGTAGAAATTCTAGAGTTGAAAACAAAAAACATAATAACTGAAGTACAAAATTTGCCAATAAATAGCAGATTTGAGGAGAAAGATCAAAGAATCAGTGCACTTGAACATAGATCAAATGAGATTATCTAGTATGAGGAACACAAACAAAAAAAGAATGACGAAAGTGAACAGTCTCAGAGACCTGTGAAACTTTTTCAAATGTACCAACATAAGCATATGTTCTGGGGGTCCCAGAAGGAACTGAGAGACAGAAAAGGGTAGAAAGAATATTTGAAGAAATATTGGGCTGAGAACACCCCAAATTTTAGGAAACTATAATCAATCTACTTATTCAGGAAACCCAAAAAACTACAAGTAAGATAAACTCAAAGAGATCCATAGCTAGACATATCGTAAATTGCCAAGAGAGAATCTTGAAAGTGGAAAGAGAAATGGCTTATAACATACAAGGGATCCTCTATAAGATTAACAGCTGAGTTCTCATTAGAAACCATGAAGGCCAGAGGCAGTGAGATGACATATTAAAAGTGCTGACAGGAAAAAGTCAACCAAGAATTCTATTATCTAGCATGACTTCTTCAAAATTAAGAAACTAAGATAGTCCCAGATTAAAAACACTGAAATAATCTGCTGCTAACAGACTTGCCCTATATGAAATATTAAAGGGAGTCCTTCAGACTAAAATGAAAGTCAAATCCACACTAAAATATTAACTAAAAATGGTAAAGGTAACTACACAGGCAAGAATAAAATAGTATAAATGATATTTGTTTGTAATCCTTTTTCTCCTCTCTGCTTTAAAAGACAACTGCAGGAACTTCCCTGGCGCTCCAGTGGTTAAGACTCTGTGCTTCCAATGCAGGGGGCGTGGGTTCCATCCCTGGTTGGGGAACTAAGATCCCACACACTATGTGGCCAAATAAAAAATAAATTAATTAATTAAAAAGGGGGAAAATGTTAAAAAAAAAACCCAAACAACTGCATACAGCAACAATTATAAATCTGTCTTGATGGGCCTACAATATATGAAGATGTAATTTATATTACTTTAACAGCAAAAAGAAGGGGAAAGGGAATGGAATTATAAAGGTGCAAAATTTTTAATATACTATTGAAACTAAGTTGATATTAATCCAAATAGAATTGTTTTAAGTTAACTGTAATCTCTAAGCAATCATGAAGAAAATAACCTAAACATAAAAAATAAAAAGGAAACAATGAAATTAGAATGTTAAACTGGATCTACTCAATACAAAAAAGGCAGTACTAGAGGAATAGCAGAACAAAAAAAAATAAGATGTATAGACTACAAATAATTAAATGGCAGACAAAATCCACATCTAATCAGTAATTACATTTAATGGCAATGGATTAAGCACCTAATTAAAAGGCAGAGACTCACAGAATGAATAAAAATATGATCCAACTATATGTTCTTGACAATAGACATACTTTAGATTAAAGACACAAATTAGTTGAAAATAAACGGATGGAAAAAGATACACCATCCAGACAGTAACCTAATGACAGCTGGAGAGGCTACACCAGTATTAGACAAAGTGGACATTAAGACAAGTGAACGTCATATTCAATGATGAAAGACTCAAAGCTTTCCCCACAAGATCAAGGACAAGACAAAGATGTCTGCTCTTGCCACTTCTATGCAACACTGTACTGAAAGTTCTAGCCTGGTCAAGACATCATCTAATCTGAAAATAGAGATATTTGATTCCTTCCTTTCCAATCTGGATGCTTGTTATTTCAATTTCTCTCCTAATTGCCCAGTCTTTAATAAATGAAAAAAGACTGAAATCATACTGAGTATGGAATTAAATGAGAAATCAGAAACAATGGGAAATTCACAAATATGTGGAAATCAAACACTCTCCTAAATAATCAAAGGGTCAGAGAATATATAAATAAGTAGAAAATATTTTAAGATAAATGCAAACAAAAATACAATATACCAAAACTTATGGGATGCAGCTAAAGCATTGCTTATTTGTATACTTATAGCTATAAATACCTGTATTAAAAAGATGAAAGACCTCAAATCCATAACCTATCCTTGCACTTTAAGAAACTAGAAATAGAGCAAACTAAACCCAAAGGAAGCAGAGGGAAGGAAATAATGGATATTAGAGGAAAAAAAAAAAAAAAGGAATAGAGAGTTAAAAAATAGAGAAAAATCAATGAAACCAAAAGTCAGTTCTGTTTCCAGAAGAGATGATGTCACATATAGAAAATTTTAAATGACTTCAGCAAGGCTGTGGGATACAAGATGCCTATACAGAAATCAACTGTATATCTATACACTTGCAATGAACAATCCAAAAATGAAATTAAGAAAACAATTCTATTTAAAATAACATTAAAAAGAATACTTAGAAATAAGTTTAACAAAATAAGAGTACACTAAAACTAGAAAACATTAAAAGACGTTAAATAAGACTAAATAAATGGGAAGATATCTTGGGTTCATGGACCCGAAGAATATCAATACTCCCAAAGTTGACCTACACACACAACACAATCCCTATCAAAACCCCACCTGCCTTTTTTGCAGAAATTAATAAACTGATCCTAAAATTTGTAAGGAAATACAAGGGACACAGAGTAGCAAAACAATCTCGAAAACAAAACAACTGGAGGACTCACATTTACCTATTTCAAAACATATTACAAAGCTATAGTAATCAAGATAACTGTGTACTGGCATAAGGATAGACATGTAGATCAGTTGAACAGAATTAACAGTCTAAGCTTTTATGGTCAATTGAGTTTTTAGAAAAGTACCACATCACTTCAATGGGGGAAAGAATAGTCTTTTCACAGCTGGTGCTGGGACAACTGGATAGCCACCAGTTGTCAAACTGAAGTTGGACCCTTTCTTCATGCTAAATACAAAAAGTAACTCAAAATGAATCAAAGACCTAAATATAAGAGCTAAAACTATAACTTTTAGAAAAAAGTCACAGGTGTAAATTTTTTTGACCTTAGATTAGATAATGGTTTCTTACATACGGCATCTAAAGAATAAGCAACCAAAGAAAAAAATAAACTGAACTTTATCAAAATTAAAAACTTTTGTACTTCCAAAGATACTATCAAGAAAGTGAAAAGACAACCAACAAAACGGAAGAAAATATTTGCAAATCATATATCTGATAAGGGACCAGAATACAGAATATATTAAAAAAACTCTTGCAAGACAATAATAACAGGACAAATAACCCAATTAAAAAATGCACAAAAGATCTGAACAGACCTTTCTCCAAAGAAGATACACAAACTGCTAACAAGCACACGAAAAGAGGCTCAACTTCGTTGGTCATTAGGAAAATGTAAAAGCAAAAGCACAATGAGATATACTAATTCATACCCATTAGGATACCTAGAATTAAAAGACAGACAGTAGTTAGTATTGGCAAAAATGTGGAGAAATTGGAAACCTCATATATTGCTGGTAGGAACATAAAATGGTACAGACACTTTTGAAAACCATATGTTAAGTTCTCAAAAATAGTAAACATAGAATTACCATACAACCAAGCTAATCCACTCCTAGGAATATATCTAAGAGAACTGAAATCATATGCCCAAACAAAACTTGTACACAAATGTTCACAGCAGCATTTTTAATAATAGCCCCAAAGTGGAAACAAGCTACTGTTCATCAATGGACAAACAAAATGTGGTATATCCATACAACAGAATATTATTCATCCATAAGAAGGAATTATCTATACTTGTTGAAACATTGATGAATCTTGAAAACACTGGTAAATTCAAGAAGTCAGACATAAAAGGCCACATACTGTATAATCATATTTACATGAAATGTCCAGAACAGGCAAATCTATAGACAGAAAGTAAATTACTAGTTGCCAGAAGATGTGAAAAGGGAGAAATTGGGAGTGACTGTTAACGAGTATGGGGTTTCTTTCCGGGGTGATAAAATGTTCTGGAATTAAGATAATGGTGATGGTAGCACAACATGTACTAAAAACTACTGAAATTTACACCCTGTGGTATGTGAATTATATCTCAATGAGAAAAAATCCTATATTCTTAATATGTCATATGAGGCTCTACTTGTTTTATATCCTAATTTCCTCTTTAGCCTTATGTCTTGTCATTCCGTCTTTCCTAGCCAAACCGGTCTTTCAATTTCATGAATACATGAATGCTTTTTTTAAAAACTGAAATATAGTTGATTTACAATATTGTGTTAATTTCTGCTGTACAGCAAAGTGATTCAGTTATACATAAATAAATACACACACACACACACATTTAAAACATTCTTTTCCATTATGGTTATCACAGGATATTGAATATAGTTCCCTGTGCTGTATGGTAGCACCTTGTTGTTTATACAACAATCTCTCAATCCATCCTCTCCTCCCCCCTGCAACCACAAGTCTGTTCTCTATGTCTGAGAGTATTTCTGTTCTGTAAATAGGTTCATTTGTGTCATACTTTAGATTCCACATGTAAGTGATATCATATGGTATTTGTCTTTCTCTTTTTTACTTACTTTACTTAGTATGATAATCTCCAAGTCCATCCATGTTGCTGCAAACGGCATTATTTCATTCTTTCTTATGGCTGAGTAGTATTCCATTGTATACACGTACCACATCTTTATCCAGTCATCTGTTGATGGACATTTAGGTTGTTTCCATGTCTTGGCTATTGTGAATAGTGCTGCTATGAACATACAGGTATATGTATCTTTTTGAATTATCGTTTTGTCTGTTTATATGCCCTGGAGTGGGAGACTGCTGGATCATATGGCAACTTTAATTTTAGTTGAGGAACCTCCATACTGTTTTCCATAGTGGCTGCACCAACTTATTATATTCTCACCAACAGTGTAGGAGGGTTCCCTTTTTTCCACACCCTCTCCAACATTTGTTATTTGTAGACTTTTTAATATGGCTATTCTGACTGCTGTGAAGTGGTACTTCATTGTAGTTTTGATTTCTATTTAATAATTACTGATGTTGAGCATGTTTTCAATACATAAATGCTCTTATTTCAAGGCTACTGTATACTTTATTGCCTTTGCTTGGGCAGCTTATCTTTTCTTAGCCTAGCTACTTCCAACTCATTCTTTTTTTTTTTTCCTTTTCTTTTTTTTCCAACTCATTCTTCAGGTCTACTGTAATTATCACTTCCTCAGAGAATCTTTTTTTGAATTCCCTATGTACCGAAATCCTATTACTGGATACTAGATTCCCTTTGTAGTATATTTACCTTGGTGTTGGTATAATAGTTAATAACTACTACGGCAATTATTACTAAGGTCTTTCCCAACTTTAAAATTATAAAGGTCTACCCTCTTCACCTGGAATGATATCTTCAACCAGGCCCTTCAAGTCAAAAAATTGAGAGGGCCTACAAAGTTATTATATATGAGCATTATAAAAAGAAAAGGGCAAGGAAATTGTCATCCTATTTTAGGGAATGCCCTACCTGGGATTTGGGAACCAATTCACCAGTTTGTACTCATAGTTGATGAATCAGTTTTCCAACCTCTTGCTAATCAATGCTACAGGGAGAAACAAACATACAAAAAAACAACCAAAGACATTGTCGTTTGGAGTGTGAGAAAGCATTTAGAAATCAGAAGAAACCTTTCACTTCAGATACTACCACTTCAATATCCCCTTCACTGAAAATATAAAATCACTTTCAATGTGGATCAAAGATAGACTGCTATTTTCCTTGGTTTTTCATTTTTCACAAATAAACAACCCAATATAAACCCCAATAAAACTATAGCCAGCTGAAAAGAAATCATTTTTTATGACTGGCTTTCTAACAGTTACATTATTTGGAATAAGTAAGTCAGCTGCCACTAGGATTTCATGAAGTTAGAATTTTAAATGTCTATAAATCACTAGAATCATTCATGGAATCAGGGCAGTTGGAGCTTTTTCTTTACATGCTTCAAGACTTAAATTGAAGACCCCAAACAGTTTCTTTTCATGGTAGAAAGTTTCAAAAGTACTAATCACCCCAGACACATTGACAATCACTTGGGACTTCTAACAGCTGGTGCTATGAAATCTAATTCCTTAAAGTAGATTTGCTTTTTTCTAGACCAAGTATTCTCAAAACGCATGACATAGTCCCAAGGGGGTGAAAATTGGTACTGGGGAGGAAGGGGAATGAATAAAATATAACTCTTTTTATGCATAAATCACAGATATACATACAATATATAAACAGTGTATTTGTAACATTAAAATCTCATGCAAGGGGCAATTAGGAGAAAAAAAAGTCTAAAAATACTTCCTAAGGGTATGATAACGAAATAGAGGTTGAGAAATGCTGCCCAAGACAGAATATAGTGATATACAGTTAACCTTTCTAGAAAAGTATGGTGGTAATTCCCTGGTGGTCCAGTGGTTAGGACTCCGTGCTTTCACTGCCGAGGGTCAGGGAATTAGCGGCGCAGCCAAAAAAAAAAAAGGAATCAATGAAGACCAGATAGTTTTTGGCTTCTTGTAAGATATTATACTTTTGTATAGTATACATTTGAGAAAAGCCTTTGTTAAAAGGCTACATTGCTTCTACAACAGTGTTTAAAAGTTATGATACATTTTTAAATAGCAATATCTGATATAACTCTTCTGCTCTTCAAAAAACTTCCCACCTTTGGGCTATCCAGAATTCCCATTTTGGATTAGACTTGATGTATTCTGCTTTACTTTAGTCTGGGAAGTTCCAAAATAATGTGGTAAAGCAACAGTTGATTGCTTTCATGCTCATTTATTATTACACTTACAGTTAACCAGTTATTTGCTTACGAAAAGCTTATTTATCATCATTAAGTACCTGATTGTAACCAATTCTCAATCAGAATAACGGGGGAAATTTTAGGTACAAATTATTCTAAATCTAAAATGTTACAATGAAAATACACAATAGGGGCCAATTATCTTTTATTACAATAATACAAATAGTTACTCTTCAATCAAAATTAGTTTAATTTGTTTCTCCTTTTTATTCCTTAAAAAAATCTTTAGGGCTTCCCTGGTGGCGCAGTGGTTGAGAGTCCGCCTGACGATGCAGGGGACGCGGGTTCGTGCCCCGGTCTGGGGGGATCCCACGTGCCGCGGATCGGCTGGGCCCGTGAGCCGTGGCCGCTGAGCGTGCGCGTCCGGAGCCTGTGCTCCACAACGGGAGAGGCCACAGCAGTGAGAGGCCCGCGTACCACAAAAAAAAAAAAAAAAAAAAAAAAACTTTAAAATGACTACATCTTTTGTGTAAACTTACTGAACAATGTTCAAATAGGTAATTTGAATGTCCTTTTTTCTTAATATTGTCTTCTGCCTGCTTTTCAGTGGCGGTAGTAATGAGTAACAAATAGACTGAAGGGAAAACATAATTGAAAAAGAGAAGGAAAGACAAAATCCTAGCTATATCTAGGGTTTTTGAATTTTAGGACCTAGGATGCCAACAGTCTGCCCTCTCTTCTTCCTATTTATAGAGAGGGAAAGATAAAGAGAGATACACCTGATGAAGAAAGCAAGAGACAGCAAACCTCCCTACCTGAAAATATTTCCTTCACATATTCTAATAATTTCCCCCAAATATCAGTAGTTTAAGATCTTTAAAAAATGTAAATAATTCTTGGGAAGACTTAACTTGCAGTGCTTTATATTACTAGATCCACAAATAACAAAGAAAATCTCTCTATAAAGAAGCTATAATCTACAAGGACCCAAAAGATATACATGCAAATAACTGTAATATAAGGAAAGGTGGTAAGACAATTGGAGTTACTTCATAGGGGCTAGAGAAAGTATTAACAGACTGGGGAATACTATGCATGTTTCAAGGAAGAGACAAATAGTGAAGGACAGTAGGGGAATCCCAACGAAGCTGATGGAAAGCACATATGGAGCATGTTTGAAGAACATGCCTGTTTTGGATGAAGAACTAGGTATATGATGGAGAACAGCTGGAAATACAGCTGAAAAGACAGAATGGGTAAGGACCATAAAATGTTGTAAATGTCAGCAATGACATATTATTATGAATAAATAACAGAATCTGAAAAAAATGACAGATATTATTCAGTACAAAGGGGAAGGTCATGATCACAGCTACACTTTTGTAAATATTTATTAAATATCTACGTCTTAGTGATATAAAGGTGAATAGAACCAGTGGCTCTTCAACTTTCAGAGGTATGGCAGTCCTGGTTGTTTGCCTTCAAATCTACTCTTCCTGTTTCCCCTGCTCTGCCCTGTAGGACAGGAAACCTGAGCCCCTGCAGGCAATTTCCTGGGCTCCATGTCAGCTAGCTTCTGGTTGGGTTCAATCAATGGGAAGCACCAGTTGGAGATTGGAGGGCAGTTGGAAGCAGCCATGTTTTTTTCCTCCATTTCCTCTTTGCCATGGTAGAATCTCCTCTACTACTGCTCCCACACCAGACAAGTCTACCTTCCAGCTTCCACAGTGAAACCAGCCTCTGGGATTCATCTCTCCTTGTCTTACTGATTATCAGAGTGGTTTCCTGCTGTTGCTACTCTCTGAGCTGGCTCATGTAAGCAGCTTGTCTTAGCTTTTCTATCACCAGTGTAACCAATTCCCTCATTAAATCCCTCCATGTTAAATACTCAGATTACTTTCAGTTTTCCTGAATGGATGCTGACTCACACAGGAATGAACAAACATATTTGGGAATCTAAATAAGGTTCTGGATACTTTACCCATAAAAAAAATGCCCCACCTATACATTAAGTTTTATAGATAGTCTGGGGGCTCACAGAACTCTTGAAGCCTGTCCATTAATCCCAGATTAAGAATACTACATAGGACAAAAAAGTAAGTTTCATTTTGGTAAGGTGAAGTTCTATAGGTGAATGATGGTGATGGTTACAGAACAATGTGATTGTACTTAATGTCCCAGAACTGTAAAAATGGCTAAAATGGTTAAATTTTGTTATGTTTTATTTTACCAAAAAAAAAAAAAGTAAGTAAACACAAAGCTACAATAAAACATGGTAAGAGTATGACAGAAGTAATCCACAATGCCATGAGAGCATGTAAGGAGAAAGTACTAACTGTACCTGCTGGAAAAAGTTTGAGAGATTACAATTGACCTGAACCTTGAATACAAGTGTACTAGGGGAGAAAAACATTGCAGGCAGAGAGAACAAAATACATAAGAAGAGTATCTGCAGAAACTGCAAGTCGTTTGGTATGCCTGGAGCATAGGGCCTATGTTGAAAAGTTGAGATCAAGCAAGAGAGATGGGTAGGATCAGTTCCACAGAGCACCTTGTATGACATACTAATAAAACCAAAACTGGTGGCCCAGAGGCAACAAACAACACTTTGATGTAGTTTGGCCTGTACAATATTTAAAGAAATTCCAGCAAGGAAATAGCTGGATGTAGCAGAGTAGCAAGGGCTATTTAAGTGGAGTAGTGAGGTACGAAAGCACAGTATGTTGAAGAATGAAAGCTAAGTGAGGAAATAGAGCAACTAAGTAGAGCTTATTCTTTGAATAAATCTGACTTGTGAAAGGATGACATAGATAGAGCATTAGATAGAATGTGAGGTGGGGTCTAGGAAAATGTTTTGGTGTGTGTGGGTAAGGGTAAAAAACCCAATTATGTAAACTCTAAGGGAAGAACTCTATTTTTAGCATTTGGCACAGTGCCTGGAACATACTACCACCCAAAGATTTGCTGAAAGGACATAATGAAGAAAAGGGGCCAACAATGAGAGGGGCTGAAGGAGTACTGAGAGGGAGGGAGTACTGACAGGAGGAGAAACATGAGCAAATAATAAAACTGTTAATATTTTAAGCCACTAAGTTGTGTGATCACAGATCTCCATGTTGATATGATAATGCTAAATGAAAAAAGCAAGAGTGGTGAGTGTGGGGAGATTTGCTTTTTTTGGTATTATTCTTTTGCACAACTTGAAATTTTTTAAGTGCACAACTCTTTCAACTTTCAGAATTGGAGGTGCAGTGTGAATGCTTTAGGCAGATTTTTGTAACAGTAAATAAGATGAATTGCAGGACCATATGAGAAGCCATGACAACAGTCCAAAAGAGAAGTAATGGGATGCATACTGCTAGGATTGGTGGCAATGAAAATGGAATGTGAATGACAAATAAGAATTTTAGGGTAAGAAACAATCTCTGTAGTTTTTATCCATTTAAAAAAAAGGAGGAAGTCTAGGAGAGCAGCTGGTTTGTGGAGAATAAATACAAGTTTGGTGTAAATTATTCCAGTTAGAAAATCGTACTGCTTTCTTAAGACCAGTGGTTCGTGCCCTCCAGGAAACATACTGGCAATATCTGGACACTTTTTTTATTCTCACGACTGGGTGGGGGTGGGGACTGGGTCCTGCTGGCATCTAATGGATAGAAGCCAGGGATGCTGATAAACATCCCACAATGCACAGGACAGCTACCCATAATAAAGTATGTCAATGTTATTGTGAACTTTGTGAAAGTCTACTTTGGATCTGTTTACATATAAGCCTAATTAATATAACAATTACAAGATAGCTAGCTTTTTCCTTAGATGATGTAGGTTAACTGTTGATATTCAGTTCTGATAAAGTGCACAAAAGATTAACCAAACATTAACAAAATATTAGTTTAAACTTAAGTCATTATTTTCTCCAAAAACATATGGTAGAACCATTACCTTCTAATGTTTTCTGCAAAATGTGCTCATCGAGAACCTGTGCACAAAAGCCATTTTTTTTGGACAGGGCTGAGTACTTAAAATGGAATACGAAATGGATTTTTTTGGCAATAAAATAATGGTAGTAATGGCCGTGGATGCCAGGGGAAGTTTTATCACAGATGTTTACCATTTACCATTCATATATGATGTCTGTAAATCACTGGCTCTGGTTTTGAGATTTATGTGGCTCTCATTCCCAGCAGTACAATCCTCTTTATTCTTTCAGGGGAAAAACAACAAAACCCATTTCCCACACAGACAATACAGTCTGACAACAGGCAGTGTTACTAATTCTTTTCAAATTGAGGAAAAACTAACTAGGACTAAAAAATGTTTAAATGGAAGGCATTTCCCCTGTGAAAATTCTTGCTAATCAAAAGAACAGGAATTGCTGCTGTCTTAAAGTATGCAACTGGCATTTCAAACCTCTACACTCTACGACTTCTTGCGGGAGGGTGGGGGATAGAGAAGGAAGATCACCCCATTTGTCCCAAATTCGTAGTTCTAAGGGCTAGTTATGAGAAGGTCGTCAAGAAGGTCCTTCTACAAAGCTGGGTGGCTGGGGAAGTTCTTATTTTTCCTAATTCGGTCCCAGCTCTGACACGAGAAAGTGAGCCCAAGGCTGAAAAACGCAGTCCATCCATCACATAAGCAACTCCCCTTGCAGGGATCCTAATTAAGTGTGCAGGCCTGATTTTCCCACCGGATCCGGGCCTCAGGTGTTTCACCCCGAGCTTCTCTTCAGCCTCCCCTCGCCACGGAGCCTCGGAAGAGAGGAGCATCCACACACAAAGAAGCTTAAACCATCCGAGCCTCCGACTGAAGAAGATTCACCTCCAGTCTGAATTTGCAGGCGGGGAGGCAAAGCCCCAAAGCTTCCCCACCCAAGGAAAACCTTTGGCCCCAAAGGTCCTTCCGTCCTGCTTAGCCTGGTTCAATACCCCTCCCTCCAGCGTCGGCGCTTACCCAATACCAGTCGGGCTACGTCCGAAGGTAACAGCATGATCGAAGCCGCAGAAGGAACCACAATAAGAGACGAGACCCAGGTAAAAGCCAACACAGCGACAGCTTCTGCGCCGCATCTCCCGGTTCCAGTGGCGGCACTAAACCCGCGGCGATTTGTCCCGCCTCTTTAGCTCCTCGCCAGCCAATCGCTTCCGCCGGAGAAAGAAAGGCGCCGAAATGAAACCCGCCTGGTTCTCCTTCGAACTGTCGTCATATCCGTCCTCATATTTGGAGGGGTGAGGCTGAAGGGGGCGAGGAGGCGGGACGAGTGAGCCGGAGCCCGAGCTAGCGGGCGAGCGGCGAAGGCAGGGTCGCACGCCATTGGCGGGCAGTGCGAGCGGCGAACGCAGCGGTCGCACGCCATTGGCGGGCAAGGAGCAGGCGCGTTTCCTAAGGTGAGTCCGTCGTTTTGGGGGTGCGAGTGCTGGGAGCTGAAGCTTGTAGCGTTTGGCGCGCATGGGCAGACAGTGTCCGGGCGCCCGTCTGCCTTACTGCTTCCGACGGAGACGCACGCTGCGTGGTCACGCCAGGTTTGATCCGAAAGCCGAAATAGTGCGTGGACAGCAGGCTGGGCTCGTGAGGGAGGCGAGTTGAGCGGGATTCTAGGCTTCGGCCATCGCCGCTTCCAGAGATTCCGCCTTGGCTATCCGAGTCCAGCGGTAGGGGCGCGGAAGCAGCGCAGTGGCTTCCGCGTTGGGGAGTTCAGTCGTATCTGAGCCGTTCAGTCCTGGCCTTCAGACTCACTCCTCTTCACCTCATCTTGCCCAGCCCACTGCCCTAATCGCTCTCGTCCGCCCACCCTTCCTGCTCCAGCCGACATAGCCTTGAAGCTGCTTCTTAATGCCCAGAATTGAACCTTCGTGCGCGTACCCTTCCCGTGTCCAGATGTAACTAGATGGCTTGAGTAATCATCTTTTTCTCCCCTCTCATAATTAGTAGTTTTAATCAGCGAGCAATTTGTTTGGGCTTAAACTACAGTCTCGTGATTAAGAGCATGGGCTTTGGTATCACACTCCCGGAGTTCGAGTCAGCTAGCTGTGTGACCTCGCTGTACTGTCTTCCTTGTGATAATCCTGTCCTGTGGTGAGCACTCAAGAGCGTTGGTGGCTGCTTTTATCAGGTACGGATAAGTAACAAGACTATTAGTATTAAGAATGAAAATGTGATAGAAGAGGATTGTGGTGGTAGAGGAGTGGATGAGGTTCTGTAGAAACGTAGCCTGGGAGAATCAATTCTGTTTGCGGTGAGACCTTGCAGTGTTAAATTGTCCTGGAGGGTGATAGGAACCTTCTAGACAGAAGGGAAAACGCATATAAAGGCACAACGTGTAAAAGGTTCCTGAAGCTCAAGAGTGAGGTCCTGCACTGAATGAAATAGATGTGGGCATTTTTCACGTGTTGAAGTCATAGGAATGGATGAGATCCTACTGTGAGAACATACAGTGAGAAGTAAGGAGACAAGGATGTTCTTTCAGGTGTGGGTGGAAAAAGAACCATCAAAAGAGACTTGTGAAACAGAAAGGGAATAATGATAACTGCTAACATTTACTGAGCAACTTCTATGTCCCAGGCAGTGTTAAACATGGACACGAATCCTTACAATAAATAACTCTTTGAAGATCTAGTTCAGTTCTAGTATTGTTTTTCATTTTATCATTGAGAAGACAGAGGTTTAGAGAGATTAGCTAACATGCCCAAGGTTATACAGCTTGTAAGTGGCAGGACCAGGTTATGAACTAGTACAATCTGACCACAGACTCCACACTCTTACCGTTAGAAAAGAATGGCATGCTACAGGTAGAATTAGATCTAGGAAGCTGGTATATAAGCATCATTGTCAAATTCTGCAAAGGGACCAACTTGGTTGAGATCCGAAAAGGAACAACGGATTTTCCAGTTCAGAAGCTGTTACCTAGGAAACATGTACCATGCCAGTTGCATGGTTGGGAGTAGAACCTTAATTGTTGTGGATTAATGTATTAATTGAATTCAGCTTTATCTGGTGACACTCTTACTCTGCCTGTCTACTCTCTAGTTCCTTTGGCCATCTTTCAGTTCCTCCAACATACTTTGCATTTTTTCATCTTGGGACCCTTTGGCTGTGCTAGTTTCCTTCTCTAAGATGTTGGTCCTTTAACTCTTTCTATGATTGGCACCAGTTCATTCAGATCTTGGCTTTATTGTAACTTCCTCTGATACATTTTCCTTGATAGTTTATAAAAAATGATCCATTCCATTGCTAATGTATATTTGCTCCCTTTGAGTCATATATCACAATTTGGAATTATGCATTGATTTATCAGTGTACTTGTTTATTGTCATTCTTCCCCACTAGTCATGACTCCATGAGGGTAGGATTTGTGTCTATTTAGTTCATTATGTGTCTTAACTACCCCTAACATAGCACCTCACACATAGTAGTTGCCCAGTAAATATTGTTGCTTGTCGCAGTGAATGAACATTTCCTGTTTATGTAGATAATACTGAACTGTTTTGTTTTCTTGAAAGTAATCAATCTCTGAGAATTGGATAAGGGGAAAAGCAAGTTCAGAAAAGCCACAGCTTAAAAAAAAAGTTTAGGGCTGTCACTTCTTGGAAGTGTCACATGTTCAGTAAACATGCATTTTTTTTCACACTACAAATAACATTAAGAATATAGGTGCCTGGGCTTCACTGGTGGCGCAGTGGTTGAGAGTCCGCCTGCCGATGCAGGGGACATGGGTTCGTGCCCCGGTCCGGGAAGATCCCATGTGCTGCGAAGCGGCTGGTCTCGTGAGCCATGGCCGCTGAGCTTGTGCGTCTGGAGCCTGTGCTCCGCAACGGGAGAGGCCACAACAGTGAGAGGCCTGCATACCGCTAAAAAAAAAAAAAAAAGAATATAGGTGCCTGCCTTTACGGTTCTTTGGATATTGCTAAGGTGTTTTCATTGGTTAGAATCCCAATTTTATTTTCCTTATTGACTCAGGAAGCCTTTAAACTAAGATTGAGCAAGAAGGGAGAGGAGTTCTAGATACAACTATAAGGAATGGAAAAGTAAAAACGACAGTCCTTGTCTTCAAGAGGTATACAATCAAATGAAAAAGGCAATCAAATAAATAATGACCTGTATTCTACAGCATAGAAAAGGAGGTTGTTATAGGGGTAAAAGAATCAGAACGACTTATGGATATAAATGGAGAAGAGAATTAGAGCTATCTGCCAATAAAATAGGAAGTCTTACTAGGAAGTTTGTTCTAAGTGAGAGTGTTTAAAGAGAGGTCAATAATTTTGTTGGAGAGATTTCTTCCTTTGTAGGAAGATTGGACATGGTCTCTCAGTTCGTTCCAATTTTAAGATTCTGTGAGATTAAGCAGGGGCAGAGTAATATACTTGATCTTGAAAGATTGAGTAGAATTTATGTGGATGGATGGGGAAAGGACTTTGCCCACCTTTTTTTCCTCTTGAGATATATATGTAGTGTAGATATAATAGACAGACGTACATTTTTTCCTTGTTTATAAACATAGTAACAAAAGTGAAGCTTCTTTGTAAAAAGGCTCAGAAATACTAAAACAATGCTTTTCTTGAAAGATTTTTTTTTTAAGTTTATCAAAGGAAGGTTTGGTTATATCAGAAAATCTAAAAGGAGGAGGTCTACTGCAATGGCATTAAGATATATAAAATATAGTTGACCTTTGACATTTGCAAGGTATATCACTATAGCATATAATTTCCTTCGTTTCCTTTTATAACAATAATATCATTTTTCTCCTACTTTTATGTATTAAATGAGAACCATAAAGCCAGTTGAGATGTAAGTGCTAGGCAAGGCTTACTAGCTCTGATAACCTCTTACATATCCATTCCAAAGGATAAGCAATTTAAGCTTTTGGCTCAGGAAAGTGGCAAGTCACTACGTATAAGAAAGGGTCCTTTTGGGCTTCCCTGGTGGCGCAGTGGTTGAGAGTCTGCCTGCCAATGCAGGGGACACAGGTTCGAGCCCTGGTCTGGGAAGATCCCACATGCCGCGGAGCAACTAGGCCCGTGAGCCACAACTACTGAGCCTGTGCATCTGGAGCTTGTGCTCCGCAACAAGCGAGGCCGCGACAGTGAGAGGCCCGCGCACCGCGATGAAGAGTGGCCCCCGCTCGCCACAACTAGAGAAAGCCCACGCACAGAAAAGACCCAGCACAGCCAAAAATAAATAAATAAATGAAATTTAAAAAAAGAAAAAAAAAGAAAGCGTCCTTTTAAATCGTTCAGACAGTGTTAAATCCTTAAGTGCTATTTTCCTTACTCTTTGCCTGGCTGCCTTTTTTTCATCTTTTATATTTCAATTTAAATGTCATGTTTCTTAGAAGAAGAAAAGGTCTCTCCTCTAAGAGATCCTCTTCTTAGAAGAGGTCTCAGAAAAATAAAGTAAATTATACCTTACTTATTTTTATCCTGCTACACATTCAATGCACATTTGCATGTTAAGGCTTTGTTTTGATATATTCTAAGAAAATCTTATTTAAATATGGAAGTATTAAGAAAAATCATTGTGCATTATAGTATGCCTCTAGCTATACAGTTAGATCTAACTATATATTAATACCACAGTCTGAAATAATTTTACATATGTATATTTTTTTTTTACAGATAATGTGTTTTCTGAAATTCTGAATCATGAGTCTAGCACTTAATGATCTGCTTATTTGCTGCCGTCAACTAGAACATGATAGAGCTACAGAACGAAGGGTAGTAAATTACTTAAATTTAATCTTTCCTTGAAACAGATGTGTGATTGGTAACTCATTTTGTTCTTTTTTCATTTTCAGAAAGAGGTTGAGAAATTTAAGCGCCTGATTCAGGATCCTGAAACCGTTCAACATTTAGATCAGCATTCAGATTCCAAACAAGGGAAATATTTGAATTGGGATGCTGTTTTTAGGTATTCCATTATTTTTTTACTGTCTTTATTTTTCTTTTTCATTTTTATTTCTCTTGTGATTCTTTTTGTGTATGTAGGTCTAATTTATCTTTGCTCCCTTTGTACCCTTGTGCCTTGCATAGGAAATTGGCGCTCAATATTTATCTGAAATATAATTTTTAAAGGATGTTCATATAGAAAAAGTTAAAATTTTTGAATCATTTGTTCAATAAAATGTCTTAGACATATTTCACTCAAGATTAGAGAGAATTTCATTCATACCAGTTCATTCATAAGACTTTATTTCAAATTAGAGCATAAAATTAAGTTATATCAAGTCCTTTATTGTTACTTTGACATATTTAAATATTTCTCTAAGTAACTGGCATATGTTAAACTATAATAAAAAAGTAAAAAGGAATTTTAGAAAAACTCTATATGAATGCAGTTAACAAACACAAAACTCTGGCATTGGAAAGACACAATTCATCGCTGAACTGGAGTGGCAAACAGAATTGATGCTTTTTTACATTAAGACATAATTTTCAATTACGAAGTCCATTTATAACTAGAAATAGATTGTAAGACTTAGGAAAGATGAATAAAATATTTTAAATTAATATAGAATACTGATAAACTTGAAAGAACATTTTCAGTCAAGGGGAAATATGAGTATTGTTCTTGAACGTTTAGAACAGATAATCTATTTTATTTTTTAGCTCTTTTTTTTTTTTTTTTTTATTTATTTATTTTTAACATCTTTATTGGAGTATAATTGCTTTACAATGGTATGTTAGTTTCAGCTTCACAACAAAATGAATCAGTTATATATATACATATATTCCCATATCTCTTCCCACTTGCGTCTCCCTCCCTCCCACCCTCCCTATCCCACCCCTCCAGGCGGTCACAAAGCACCGAGCTGATCTCCCTGTGCTATGCGGCTGCTTCCCACTAGCTATTATTTTTTAGCTCTTATTTGGTACTAGATAGACCACTGCAAATATCATTGTAGATAACATGAAAAATATATACTTCTTTTCCTCTGGTTACTTACTTTATTTCAAATACCACAAATATAGTTATCTAAAGATGAATACTGTTTTGCATAAGCTGATGATGTAGGCCAAATATGCACCTGACGTACCCAGCTGATCATGAATATCTTATAGGCAGGCTTCATTTAAAGGCTAGAGACATTACCAACTGCCTAGGAAAGAGATAGGTCATGTACAGAGTAACAGAGTTGAGAAAGAATTGAGAGCCCCTAATAGCATTGCAAGCTTTTAGTGATAAAATGAGAAAGCAGGCAAGAAAGCAATAGAAAATCCTGGAGGTTACAGATTAAGAGCTTTGCAGGCCAGACTTTAAATTGGTGTTGAGGGCTTAGGCCTTAAAAAAGAAATGTAATTGTTTTGTTTAGCTGGTACATTGATTGAAGCAATGTGGTTTAAACAATGCTCTTTATGATGGCATGAAGGACTTTTTGAAACTATTATAATAATTTAAGTATTTAATGAGTTTCTGAAATTACATTGCACTTTCTTGAAGAGTTTTACAGAAATATATTCAGAAAGAAATGGAATGTCTGAGAACAGCAAAACCAAATGTATCAACCTCAACACAAGCCACCAGGCAGAAAAAGATGCAAGAAATCAGTAGCTTAGTCAAATACTTCATCAAATGTGCAAATAAAAGTAAGTGCTGTTACTTGGCTTAATAGATTATTGTTACATGAGTTTGGTCTGAATATGGTGAGATAAAAGTTCAGTGCTAACTCTTAATTTCTAGTACATATACTGATTTTTAATACTATAGGTTCAAATATTTGGAGGAATTTATACAAGCATGGAATGATAGAACCTCAGGGTTTAGAAGGATTAAAAAATATTATTTCATCTACCCATTTTTCTTGGATTCCATCTATATGTCCCTGGCACTTAGGTAGCCTTAATGATAAAACATGCCTTTTGAGGCTTTCTTTTCTGTTTTAGTAGTTTTCATAGTAGTGAAAACCTGTCTCCTTTTGTTACTGCTTCTGTTTGCTGAGATAATACAGAAAAATACTAACTCAGTTTTTTCAATATCCTTTTTTCAAATATCCTTTGAGATATTTGAAGTTACCCATGATATTTCCCCTGAGTCCTCTTCTCTAAGCTAAACAGACCTACTTCCTGTTGCTCATACGAGCTAGTTTTTGTGTCACTTCTGAATATTCTTCAGTTTAATTCCCTGTCTCTTAAAGTGTGGGACTCAATCTTATAGGCATATTCTTATTTGTATGGAGTGGAGCAGGACTTCCATATCTTTTATTCTATACTTCTACTGATTCATTCCAAGATCACATTAGCTTTCTTGGCAGTCAGAACCACACTCTTTAACTAATAGCATGCTTACTGTTGATTAAAAAAAAACCCAAGTTCTTTTTTGCTCCTGATGAGCCACATATCTCCCATTTTGAACTTATACAGTTTTGAAAAGCCAAATTTTTGAACCAAAATGCAGAATCCTAGTAGGCTTATGTAAGGAAATGGTTTTCATACAATGCTGAAAAGCTAGTGGCGGAAATGTTTGTTTAGGGACTTGGACTCAAACTTTGTTTATTTTTCACAGATAAGAAAGTGGCTTTGTGATGCCAGGTTTAGTTTAAGAATCAGAAAAGCCCAATGTTGGTAAACATTATTAAGTAGAAGGATATAAATTGTTAGTGAATGATGTTTCAGAATGGTGGTATGAGACTTGAGTCTAAAAGACAGTGGCTTTAGCAAAAATTTAGTTTTTCGGCTCCTCTGAGATGCCATTTTGTGTGGGTAGCTGCAAGTCCTGAGCAGGGACTCCAGCATAGACAGAAGAAAGCTACACCGAAATATTTTTGCACCTGCTTTTGCTCTGCATCCATTAAAATTTGTATTCCTAGCTACTAATGCTGGGCTCTTAATAGATCTTAATATGGTCTGACAGAATTAGTGAGTGAGAGAAAGATATTTGTAGCCTATTTGTAGCCCATCAGAAAAGTTTGCAGCTTAGAATTTTGCTTTAAAGTGAAAAAAACCTTCTATTGCAAAATTAACAATGGAGATCACATTTTCATTTTATTTATTTTTGGCTGCGTTGGGTCTTTGTTGCTGAGCATGGGCTTTCTCCAGTTGCGGCGAGCTGGGGCTACTCTTCGTTGTGGTGTGCGGGCTTCTCGTTGCGGTGGCTTTTCTTGTTGCGGAGCATGGGCTCTAGGCACGTGGGCTTCGGTAGTTGTGGCTCACGGGCTCTAGAGTGCAGGCTCAGTTGTTGTGGCGCACGGGCTTAGTTGCTCCACGGCATGTGGGATCTTCCCAGACCAGGGGTCGAACCTGGAATCCACCAGGAATACACCCTGCGTTGGCAGGTGGATTCTCAACCACTGCACCCCCAGGGAAGCCCGTGATCACATTTAAAAATGTATGAAAGTATCAATATGTTGGTTTATAGGAATAAATGGATGAAATTTTCAGTGTAAGATTATTCAAATGGTTGAAAAATGATATTTTTATTCAAGGCTTTTTTTTCTTTCAAGTTTTACTTTGTAACTTAAACATCTTTAATCTCGGAGCAAAACCAGGAGCTACTATTGTGTCATCTCACTTATTCAGTTTTTTTTTTAAAGGGTTGGAGGGTTGATGAGAATTTAAACACATGTCCAGACTTTGCCAGACTTGCTTAACATTGGTACCCAAGGTATGATGAAAGAAACAGAGATCAGAAAAAAAGAGGTAGATGGGAAGGAACCAGTAAGCAAATATTGTTCAACTATAACAGATGTTATAGTTAAGAAAATGTTAGGAAGACTATAAGAGAGAAATGCACAGGGTGTTACAGCAGAGGATATTATGATTGTGCATTTCATCATTAGCCAGATGCCTAAAATTATAAGCCATAAGTAAAAATGATTTTTTAAACTAATAAGAACAGAAACTACACTTGATCTTAGCCAAAAGGCCAAGAAGCGATGATTTTTTGTTATACCCGTGTATATTTATTTATCATACTTCTAAATAACTAGTCTCATCATAAAAAATCCTAAACTAGAATATATTCAAATATACATAATGACTTGCACCCTGCTCGTAACTTACAACAAAAAATTTATATGCAATTTTAAGATTGTTAATATTGAAATATGAAAAATTTCAGCTGTGACAGCAATACAATTTACTGAAAGTAACAAATAACTTTTAAATGTACTTTTGTTACCTTTAAGAATATATCCAGGGCTTCCTTGGTGGTGCAGTGGTTAAGAATCTGTCTGCCAATGCAGGGGACGTGGGTTTGAGCCCTGGTCAGGGAAGATCCCATATGCCGTGGAGCAGCTAAACCCGCGTGCCACAACTACTGAGCCTGTGCTCTAGGGCCCGCGAGCCACAACTACTGAGTCCACGCACCACAACTACTGAAACCCGAGTACCTAGAGCCCATGCTCTGCAACAAGAGAAGCCACCGCAGTAAGCCCGCACACTGCAACGAAGAGTAGCCCCCACTCACCGCAACTAGAGAAAGCCTGCGTACAGTAACAAAGACCCAACACAGTCAAAAATAAATAAATAAATTAAATAAATTAAAAAAAATATATATATCCAGGGACTTCCCTAGTAGCACAATGGTTAAGAATCCGCCTGCCAATGCAGGGGACACGGGTTTGAGCCCTCGTCTGGGAAGATCCCACATGCCGCGGAGCAACTACACCCGTGTGCCACAAATACTGAGCCTGTGCTCTAGAGCCCGCAAGCCGCAGCTACTGAGTCTGCGTGCCACAACTAATGAAGTGCGCGAGCATAGAGCCCGTTGCTCTGCAACAGGAGAAGCCACCGCAGTGAGAAGCCCGTGTACCGCAACGAAGAGTAGCCCCTGCTTGCCTCAACTAGAGAAAGCCTGTGCACAGCAAAGACCCAATGCAGCCAGAAATAAATAAATTAAAAGAAAAAGAGTTCCATTAAAAAATATATATATCCATTAATTCTGAATTTTCAGGACCTCTAATAATTAAATAAAACTAAAAATTATAGCCTTACATATGTATATATAATAAATGCTATTATAGGACTTGGAAGTAATTTTGCTTTTCAAAGGAAATAGTATTCTCTTTATAATCTTATTCTAATCAGGTTTTTATAAAAAATACCAGGAAACTTTGGGTCACTCAAGGTCTAATGTCAGAAATTGTGAATTATTAAGGTAGAATGAATGATTGTTTTTGCTATATAATCCTATAGGATTGGCAAATTTTTTTTGTAAAGTGACCAGATCGTAAATGTTTTTGACTTTGCAGGCTATGTAGTCTCTGTCTCAACAACTCAACTTTGCCATTTTAGCATGAAAGTAGCCATATACAATATGTAAATGAATAGACATGTTTATGGTCCAAAAAACTTTATTTCCAAAAACAGGTGGTTGGCTGAATTTTGCCCCTGGGCCATAGTTTGCTAATCCGTGTTTTATGAGAAGGAGGTTAGTTAATAGTAAGTTCCCAAATGGAATTATTTATACAATTGCCATTCCAAGCATCCTTATCTTACTTTTCTTAAGATTTATATGTTTTTGTTTGTTTGTTTTATTTTTAAATAGGAGCACCCAGGCTAAAATGTCAAGAACTCTTGAATTATATCATGGAGACAGTGAAAGATTCATCTAATGGTGCCATTTATGGAGCTGATTGTAGCAACATATTGCTGAAGGACATTCTTTCAGTGAGAAAGTACTGGTGTGAAATATCTCAGCAACAGTGGACAGGTATGTTTTGAAGTTTGTTATTTGTGAATTTTTCCTTGTGAAATGAAATTTCACCAAAAGAGCATTCAGAGTCTATTTATATCCCCCAAATGACCTCACAGTTTAACAGTACCTTAGTGAAATTAAATGATTATAGAATCTGACACTTTTCATGTATTATGTACTTCTTAAATTGTCACTAATATTGTATTTGGTGCCTGCTATCAGAACTAAAATTACAGAATTGAAAGATGCCATACCTGTCCTCAAAGACTTGACAGTCCAATGACAGAAAAAACCAAGTAAACCAAAAGTTATAATGCAGTGAGTTCACAGATCAGTGACACCTAAATGCAACAATGATTAAAGTAGAAAGAAGAAAACCAAGAGAGATGTCATAAAAGGGAAAGCAAGAGAATTTCAAGTTGGAAGGGGTGTGACATTTAAAGTGTTGTAGAAATAATAAGATGTGGAAGTATCCATTAGGACTAGGCAGTTTGCAGGTCACTGGTAAGGTAATTGAAATGAAATATTAGAATAGAATGTGTAGGACCCAGTGACTTACAAGATAAGTAGAGTGGGGTACCATGGAGGTATTGTTGACAGTTTGTAGGTGAGAGGTACTAAGAGACCACAAAGGAAGTTTGGTCAGAGGCTGAAATTTTTGAGTTTATTGATTTCAAAAGTGGAGTATTTCTGGCTCTGGGTGGCTTAATGGGTGAAAATGGTATTTGGCTTTAATGAGGTGACTTTAAGCCAGATGTCAAAGTCTTCTAATACAGCCACCTCTGAAAATTTAGAAACTCAGTATTTTTCATTGAGAAGTATTCAAGATAAATTGTGCTAACTTAAAAGACATTTATCTATATTTTTTACCATCAGTTTATCATTTCAAAATAAGATGTTTGTGGACCATAAACCCATGACCTAATCAGTGGTCTACATTGTATTCCACCGTTCCCACATGAATAAAGGCCTTCTTAGCTATTGCTTAATTTCTTATCTGGGGCCTTTGCTGTTGCTCTGAACACAAAGGAGGCTTTGTTCCAAACAGAGCCCTCAGTAAGCCTAGTGGCAGCCTTTAGAGAATAGGCCAGTGATATCTAGGGTACACCGACACGTCTGTCACCAAAATGGTTCAGCCTAAATATTTAGAATGTTTGTACATTTTAGATTATTACTTGTAACTATGGGTCTCTGAAACAAAGGCAGTCGTTCCTCTAGTCTCTTTACTCTGATTCCATCATCTGGCATGTTCTCTGAAATTCTCTATTTTTAAGCAAACTACTTTCACTTCTGATAGTCAGTCTTTTTGTTCAATTTTTTTTTTAGTTAGTTACCGTCTCTGAAATTTACTTCTCTAATGAAGCCTGCTCAAGAAGTGAAGTTTACATTCAAAATATATTTGGTAGAGGTGGTGATTGAAGCCATGGTTATGGATTAGATTGTCTAGGGAGAGAGTTTAGAGTGAGATGAGAAGATGGCCTTAGTCTTCTAAACCAACATTTCCATATAAATTTTGGAATCAGCTTGTTGATTTCTACAAAAAATCGTGCTGGGATTTTATTGGTATCACGTTGGACCTATTGAACTAAGGAGCAATAGACATCTTAACATAGACTCTTCCAGTCCATGAACATGGTATATCTCTCCATTTATTTACGTCTTTTTTGATTTATCAGCATATAGAATTTGTATATTTTTGTTAGATTTATACTGCAGTAGTTTGTAAATTTTACTGTCTCTTTAAAACATTTTCTCTTCCATGTTGTTCAGAAGTACTGTTGACTTTTGTATACCATATTGATCTGGGACCTTGCTAAAATTGCTTATTAGATCTAGGAGCTCTTTTGTTCATTCTGGGGAATTTTCTATTTAGACAGTTGTGTCATCTGCAAGTAGAGAGTTTTTTGTTCCTTCATTTCTGAGCCATGTGGCCTTATTTCTTTGTTCTACCTTATATTGACTAGGACCTCAGTATGATTTTTTTTTTAATGGTAAGATGTACATAACATAAAATTTACCATTTTAACCATTTTTGCATATACAATTCAGTGGCATTAAGTATATTCACATTGTTATGCAACCATCACAACTCATTTCCAGAACTTTTTTCATCTTCCAAACTGAAACTCTGTACCCATTAAACGGGAACTTCCCCTGCTCCCCACCTCCAGCTCTTGGCAGCCATTCTACTTTCTGTCTCTGAATTTGACTACCCTAGTACCTCCTGTAAGTGAAATTGTACAGTGTTTGTCCTTTTCTGAATGGCTTATTTCACTTAGCATAATGTATAAGGTTCATCCATGTTGTAGTATATGTCAGAGTTTTCTTCCTTTTTAAGTCTGAATAATATTCCATTGTATGTGTATACTACATTTTGTTTATCCATTCATCTGTCATTGGACCCTTGGATTGTTTCTACATTTGGATATTGTGAATAACTCTACTATGAACATGGTGTACACATAGCTCTTTGAGTCCTTGCTTTCAATTGGGTATATATTCAGAAGTGGAATTACTGCATCATACAGTAATTCTGTGTTTAATTTTTTGAGTACCCACCATACTGTTTTCCACAAGGGCTACACCATTTTACATTTTCATCAGCAATGCACAAGTGTTCCAATTTCTCCACACCTTCACCAACGCTTTTTTTTTTTTTAAAGCCACTGGTATTACTTTATCACAAAGAATTCAGATCTTTCCCTGAATTTTCACAAGCACACCATAATCTAGTAATAAAGCACCTCCCCATCCCCAGTTTTGCTTATTTCCCAAACTGATTTTGGCTGATAGCTTCCTCTCTAATACGGTTATCACTTAAAAAACACAAACATTCAAAACTAAAGATACAGTGGATTACTAACTGTAACCTTAGCAAGCCTACATGGATTGTTTGCTACCAAATATTACAGTAATTTTACAGTGATCACAAAAAGTCATTAGGTTCTCCTTATTACAATGACGACGAAAAGTAAAAACTCTTGCTGTTTCTAATACTTATCACAAAGAAGAGATGTGCTTTTAAGGCAGGAAGTAACACAAAATTCCTTTAGAAGTCATTGCATTTTCACTTTGCTCAAGTTTTCAACTGCAAAACCTCAGTGAAAACCCAGAAGAGTACATCTCACCATCTTAAGTGCACTCCAAAATCTCAAGCTTACTTTAAAAGCCCACAATATGGGTATTTAAAGTCTTTTCGAAGACCTCTCCCAAATACCACACATCTTCAGATAAACCACGTAAGGAGCTTGAAAGCAGTGAAGGATGTTAACCTGCTGATGCAAATTTCTGACACCAATCTTTCAAGCCACCAATAACCAGGTCTTAGTTACCTTTTCAGTCCTCCCCATCTTGCAGCAAAGCAATTTTGCTTTTTCCCCTGCACTTAGCAGAGTTCTAAGCATTTTAGAAAGTTTCCAAGTGACTTTTTTTTTTGCTTCCAAGCGATAATTTAACTAGCATTAACAATTTACTATTAACCAGTATTTTCTTGGCCCATGAGCTCTATATAATTCCCCAGAGCTCTGCCTACTGATCTTTTCAGAGAATTCCCTTCAACCCACATTCCCTACCACTCCCACCCTCTACAACCCACACCTAACCACAACCCTCCCCCCTTCTCCCTTTCTTCACGCCCACCCCTCCCAGCACCTGTGGTAGGCTTTTCCCTCCCCACCACCCCTCACCTCAGGGTCCTCCCATTTGAACACTAAAATTACTCTGAAATCTGATCAAGTAAAATCGAAGTTAAAAAACACATAGAGCAAGATGAATCAAAGATCACTATCGGTACCCTGACCACTCCCTTCTTAGTAGGAATGCCCAAACTAGACCTGCCATTTCTATCATAATTGGGGCATGACCAACTCGTACCTCCAGCACAGTACAATGACCCCCCTCAATTTGCCAGTTGGCTCATTTAAGTATTTGCCTAAGGCATTTCCATCTTGAACACTTTCCCAACACACAGATTATATCATCACACTAAGAATTCCTCCGACCAATGCACAGGAAGGCGGGCGGGTAGATGAGAGGGTCACTGGGATGCATCTGCAAGCTCCATCTACAAGGCAGCACTCTGTGTTGTGGCATCGTGTTAAAATGTTCTACAGCTTACGAGTCCTCTGGGAGCAAGGTTCGTAGCACAAAACTAGTACAACAGAAGGCTGAATTTAGAAGATGCAGCATCTGAAAACCTCCACCCCAGAACAGGACAGGTGCCTGGTGGCATTCACGTGCCCAGAGATCGCTGCTCCCGGATTACACACTCAAAGCAACGCATCTGCTGAAGGCCCCGGATGCATCTGCTTTGGACTTTTAAAGATTGCCCCCTCATAAGCTCATCTGAAAACGTTAAAGGATGGTCTCCTGAATGAATACAGGGCTTCCTGAGCAAGGCCTGGAAACAGGACAATGGGGAACTCCTCCTCCTAAGCCTCTGGAAATTCAATCTGTAGACATCAATTTAGGCGGGCTCTCTCCTCCTCCAGGGTCTCCCCTCCTGCACTGCTACGACTCACACTGGACAGGGGCTCCATTTCTCCTGCTGCCATCAGCTTGCCATGATGAACACAGATTACCAGAAGCAATGTTTTAAGTGAAGGGGTAACCTCGAGAGAGTTAAGAGGGAGGAGGAGGGGCAGAGTGAGGTCACAGAAGAGGTAAGCATGGAACCTAGAGGAAAAGTCTAAAGGGGTGCACTGCCACCGCCCTGGGCCAGAACTGTCAGCCCCGCGAAGCTAATTTCAGTTTCCACAACACCAGGCCTCATCCCCAGGCGGGTTCACAACCCTCTGTACAGGAGCGGCGCCCTCCTAGAGGTCAGGCTCCCCTTCTCCAGCAAGCAGCTGCGACAGCCAGGCCTGGGTGTTGTCCTCCCCCCGGGTTACTGTGGGCACTTCTGACGCAGCTCTTCCCAGCACAGTTCCCCCAACATCTAGTCTCCCCTTCAACCTTCCTTCTCCTGGCACCCCCACCCCCCCAGTCCCATCTAACTCTGCCATCTCCCCCACCTGTCCCCTGAGACCCTAAACTGGCCACCTCCTCCCCCAGAACTAAGCACAGGCCCCCTGCCCTCCCTGTCGCTAACTCCTCAACACTTCTTTTTCTTTCTCTCTTTTTTTGGTAATAGCCATCCTAATGTAAATGTGTATGAAGTGGTGTCTCATTGTGATTTTGATTTGCATTTCCTTAATGACTGGTGATGTTGAACTTTTCATGTGCTTATTGTCCATTTGTATATCATCTTTGGACAAAAGTCTATTCAAATCTTTTGCCCAGTTTTTAATCGGGTTGTTTGTTTTTTGTTGGATTGTAGGAGTTCTTTATGTATTCTATATTAATTCCTTATCAGATACATGGTTTGGAAATATTTTCTCCCATTCCATGGGATGCCTTTACCTCTGATGATAGTGTCCTTTGATGCACAAAAGGTTTTGCTTTGATGAATACAGTCTATTTTTTTTTGTTGTTGCCTGTGCTTTTGGGGTCATTTCCAACAAATCATTGCCAATCCAATGTTATGAAACTTTCCCCCTGTGTTTTCTTCTAAGAGATTTATAGTTTTTCCTCCAATATGATTTTGATTAGGAGTAGTGAGAAGAGACATCCTTCCTTGTCCTGTTCCTGGTTTTAGGGGGAAATATTCAGTGTTTGATCATTAGCATATTAGCTATTTTTAAATAATTAATTAATTAATTTTGGGCTGCGTTGGGTCTTCATTGCTGCACGTGGGCTTTCTCTAGTTGCAGCGAGCGGGGGTCACTCTTTGCTCCAGTGTGCGGGTTTCTCATTGTGGTGGCTTCTCTTGTTGTGGAGCACGGGCTGTAGGCGAATGGGCTTCAGTAATTGTGGCTTGTGGGCTCAGTAGTTGTGGCTCACGGGCTCTAGAGCACAGGCTCAGTAGTTACGGCACACGGGCTTAGTTGCTCCATGGCATGTGGGATCTTCCCGGACCAGGGCTCGAACCCATGACCCCTGCATTGGCAGGTGGATTCTTATATGCTGTGCCACCAGGGAAGTTCAGCATATTAGCTGTTAATACAGGTTGAGGACATTCCCTTCTATTCTGGTTGCTCATGGTTTTTTATCATGAATGGATATTGAATGGATATGAATTGAATTTTTTTCTGTATATATTGAGATAATCATGTTTTTTTTTTGTTTTTTTTTGCGGTACACGGGCCTCTCACTGCTGTGGCCTCTCCCGTTGCGGAGCACAGGCTCCGGACGCGCAGGCTCAGCGGCCATGGCTCACGGGCCTAGCCGCTCCGCGGCATGTGGGATCTTCCCGGACCGGGACACGAACCCGTGTTGCCTGCATCGGCAGGCGGACTCTCAACCACTGCGCCACCAGGGAAGCCCAATCATGGGTTTTTTTGTCTTTAGTTTATTGATATGGTGAATTATGTTGATCAGTTTTTCACAGGTTGAGTCAACCTTGTGTTTCTGGGATATACCCTATTAGGGCATGATGTATTATCCATTTTGTATGTTACTGGATTGAATTTGGAGGTGGTGGTGGTTGTAAGGTTTTTAATTATGAATTCAATTTCTTTAATAGATGCAGGATTATTTAGGTTACATATTTTCAGTGACCTTTGGAATTTGTTTCTTTAAGAATTTGTTCATTTCATATAAGTTGTTGAACGTATGAGTGTAAAGTTGTTCTTGAACATTATTGTCTCATTATCCTTTTAATGTGCTTAGGCTCTGTAGTGGTATTGCCTCTTTCATTACTGAGTCTGATCTTATAATTATTAGTTCCTTACTTCTGATTGTTTTGGATTTCATTTCTTCTCTGGTTTCTTAAGCTTAGATCATTGATTTGAGAGCTTCTTTCCAAATATGTGCATTTAATGTAATAAGTTTTTCTCTAAACACTACTTTAGTCACATCTCACAAATGTTGACAATGTTGTTTTTTCTTTTTCTTCAGTTCAAAATATGTTCTAGGTTTTTTTGAGGGTTTCCCTTTGACCCTGGATTATTTGGAAGTATGTTGTTTAATTCCCATTCATTTGGGGTAATTCTCCTGTTTTGTTTTCCTTTTGTGGTTTAATGTTATGGTCAGAGACCATGCTTTTTATAACCAAAATTATTTATAACTGTTATGATTTCTTTTATGATCAAGGATAAGGTCTAACTTGGTGAGTGTTCCATATGCATTTGAAAAGAATGTGTATCTGCTATTGTTGGATGAATTATTCTATACATGGCAGTTAGAGTCAGTTGGTTGATGGTGTTCAGTTGTATAACAAACTGGTGTGAAAGCATGAGTGACAAGTGAGAAAATGGATTAACAAATACAACATTTTCAAAAGTTTTGGTTACAAGGGGAAGGGAAAGGGGGGTCCTATTAAAGAAGAGAGTGATTGAAGTATATATACATGAAATCAGAAGGATTCAGTGAAGAGAGAGTAGTTGAATACACAGGAAAATTGCTCATGTATGTTTTCTGAGAAGAAGGGATTCCAAAGCAAGAGCCCTAAGAGTGTCCTAAGGAAGAAAATAGTTTTTCTAATTAGGTAGAAAGGAAGAAAAGTTAAAAACCTTCAGTTGCTTTCTTGTATAACTAATATAAAATATGGACTTCCCTTCAGGTCTTGGAAGTGCTACGTAGTTTTGCTTCTGCCTATCTCTCTGACCTTAAAGCCCACCCCATCCTTCTAATTTCTGTGCTCTTGCTACAGTGGCCTTTATTCAGATTCTCTAACCCAGTGATTTTCAAACTTTTTTTTAATAGACTTTATTTTTTTAGAGCAGTTTTAGATTCACAGCAGAATTGGGCAGAAAGTACAGAGTTCCCATATATCCCCTGACCTCACACATACACAGCAACATCCAGCACCAAAGCGGTACATTTGTTTCCGTCAGTGAACCTACGCTGACACCTCATATCACTCAAAGTCCATAGTTTACACTGTCACTCTTGGTGTTGTACATTCTGTAGCTTTTGAGAAATGTATAATGATATGTGTCCACCATTATTGTATCATAGAGAATAGTTTCACTGCCCTGAAAATCCTCTGTGCTCTGCCTATTTATTCCTCTCTCCACCTTGATCCCTAGCAACCACTGATCTTTTTAACTGTCTCTATAGTTTTGCCTTTTCCAAAATGTCATATAGTTGGAATCATACAGTATATAGTATTTTCAGAGGGGCTTCTTTCATTTAGTAATTTGCATTTAAAGTTCTTCCATGTCTTTTCATGGCTCGATAGCTCATTTCTTTTTAGCACTGAATAATATTTCACTGTCTGGATTTACCACAGTTTAATTATCCATTCACTTACTGAAAGACATGTTGATTGCTTGCAAGTTTTGGAGATTATGAATGAAAATGCTATAAACATCTGTGTACAGATAAGTTTTCAACTCATTTGGGTAAATGCTGAGGAGCGTGATTGCTGGATCATATGGTAAAAGTATGTTTAGTTTTTTAAGAAACTGCCAAACTGTCTTCCAGAGTGGCCATTGTCGATTTCTATATTAAAAATCAGTAAAGCATAATTTTTGTAATTAGTTTTAATTAAAAAATAGAAGCGCTAATATTTTCTTCTGACATAGCTATGGATCATCTCACACACTCCTGTTTAGAAGGTATAAGCTCTTTCTTAACTGTGGCATTTGTTCTTTTTTCAGAGGCTACCCTTTGTATGGCCTGTTTTTTCTTGTCCTTCAAGTCTCAGTTTAAATGTCACGGCCATTTTCTGATTGTTTTTCCTAATTTCTTCCTCTCTTTTTATTTTCTACTGTGGTACTCTTTCCATCATAGTACTTTTGTGAAAATAAATGACACGCTTCTAAATAATTCATGGGTGGAAAGAAAATTCTCAAGGCATGTTTAAAACTGAATGAAAATGAAAATTACAACATATCAAAATTTGTGGAATGTAGCTAAAGTTATGTTGAGAGGGTAATTTATAGCATTAAATGCCTACATTAGAAAAGAGGAAAGATATCAAATTAATAATCTTAGCCTCCATCTCAAGAAACTAGAAAAACAAACAAATCCAAAGACTTCAAGCAGAAGATAAGAACAGAAATCGATGAAAACAAAACAGTAAAGGAAAATTATTGAAACAAAAAGCTGATTCTTTGAAAACATCAAAATCTAGACCCTCTAGCAAGAGTGAGTAAGGTAAAGAAAGACACAAATTATTGATATTAGGAATTAAATGGGATATAATTGCAGATTCCACAGATACTGAAAGAATAGTAAGGGAATGCTATAAACAACTCTACACACATAAATTTGATGACTGAAAATAAATGGAACAATTCCTTAAAACCACACACTATCAAAACTCACCCAGTATGAAATAGGTAATCTGTATACTTCTGTAACGAGTAAAGAAATCAAATCTGTAATTTAAAACTTTTCATTAAAAAATTGGGAACAAGACAAGGGTATTCACTGTCACCACTCCTATTCAACATTGTACTGGAGGTCCTAGCTAGGGCAGTTAGGCAAGAAAAGGATAATTGGCATACAGATTGGAAAGGAAGAAATAAAACTTCACATTTGTAGATGATATGGCTGTCTATGTGTAAAATTCCAAGGAATCTACATTTAATGATGTCTTTTGGGGTTTTATTTTATTTTAACTCCAGAAACTCCTTTTAAAAAAAAATTTATTGAAGAATAGTTGATTTACAATGTTGTGTTAATTTCTGCTATACAGCAAAGTGACTTGGTCGTACATATATACATTCTTTTTCATATTCTTTGCGTTATGGTTTATCACAGGATATTGAACGTAGTTCCCTGTGCTATACAGTAGGACCTTGTTGTTTATCCATCCTATATATAAAAGTTTGCATCTGCTAATCTCAAACTCCCAATACTTCCCTCCCCTACACCTCCCTCCACTTTGACAACCACAAGTGTGTTCTTTATGTCTGTGAGTCTGCAGAAACTGCTTTTTAATATCATGCTGTTTTGCTATCTGCTCTTTGAGCTTTTTTTGTTGTTGAATTCATGGAGAAAGGGAATTCATTTGGAGGCATGCACTGCCGCCGTTTTTGGAGAAGTAGGACTCTTTTGTTGAATGTCTTATACTAGCTTTTTTTTTTACCCACTTACTAGAGGAATATGTTGGATTCTGTGAGAACTGGGATAATTTCCCCAAGTAAAATAAAAGCCCTGAAAGTTGAGATTTAATCAGAGACAGAGAGTTGCATTGTTGGCTTTTCCTGTTTCAGCACTTTGCTCTTGCCAAGTAATAAGAAGGAAATGCTAAAGATAATGCCTCCTGTTTTTCTGTCTCCAAATTTGTGTGTGTTAATTCATGTTTTTACCATTATTTAGGTATTGCATGTAGTGAAAAAACTTTGGGAAGCACTTGTGTAGAGTTCTATAAAGTCAGATATGATAGGAATCATTTTTCTTACTACTTGATGTTTGAGGTTTTTATATTGTCCTTATTCTTTTGAATTTAACATTTCTGACTTTAAGCTATTTCTGCAGAATTATTTGACATATACAGTTGAAATTATTCTTAAGTCACTTTGCTAACTGAGGACTTCCTAATTATCTCTTTATGGGAAGAAAATCCTGCCTTAGCAACTTTGCTTTTCATTGTGTTGGGAGATAATTCTCAATGCATTTCACGTTTCTGCATGTCATGTCAAAGACATGACACTGACTATTCTTTTCCAGACTGTTTTTTAAAGTATGTACAGTGAGCCTTGGAAGATAGAGATGACAGAGATGATGGCCTCCTCCAGAACAAAGGACAGGTTTGCTTGCAGCTCATTGCTTGGGATATCTCTCCTGTATGGTAGCTCATCATTTGAACTGTGTCACTTGTCCCTCTTCACACTGCTTTTGAGATTGAGGAATTTATGCAAAAATGAAGGTACTCTGGCTACTCTCATTGCTGTGAGAAATAAATTGTCCTCTTTCTCTGATCAGGAATTTCATGTCTTCTGCCAACATCCGTGAAACTGGCATTCTAATTTGTTGGGTTACAAATAGCGTAAAGTCTCAGATTTTTCACAGTTCTTGACACACTTTACACACATTATTAATCAAATAGCACTAAGACAAAACAAAACAAAACTGTGGAGAGTACACTGTCAAGTGCTTTGTTAGGCCTAGCTGAAGGAATTTAGGAATAGAGAAGTTAAGTAGCTTATCTGAGATCTGGCTCTTAAACTGGTGTTCACATACTCTGCTGCCTGTAGTTCCTGTCTTGAAGGCAGTTTAATTTATAAAAATAAATATTGATGGAATGCTCTTACTGTAGTAAGTATAAATTAATATAATTTTTAATCTTTTGTCTGTGGGATTATTGAAATTTAAATTGAATTTTGACATCTAAGTTAAATGTTTCGATAGTTTTCTTTTTAAAAACATAACTAACATTTTTTTTTTTTTTTTTTAAGAATTGTTCTCTGTGTACTTCCAGCTGTATCTTAAACCTTCACAAGACATTAATAGAGTTTTGGTGGCTAGAATAATTGAAGCTGTGACCAAAGGATGCTGTTCGCAGACTGATGGATTAAATTCCAAATTTTTGGATTTTTTTTCTAAGGCTATTCAGCATGCAAGGTAATCTAATCTGTTTTTGTTTTGTATTGGAAATCCATTTGCTCTTTTTGCAAGACTGTGTTTTAGATTGAGTAACTAAATTTTACCAACTTGAAAACATCATTGGCCGATTATAGTAGAACTAGTGGATTCCCAAGGAAAGTGTTAGGTCCAGCACTTCCTGAATATCCAATATGCAGAACATGTAATGATGTTCTAGATCTGTCTTGCTTTTTTAATAACAGGAAAAGCTATATGGCCTCTAAATATTTTTATTTTCCTGAATTTTGAAGATAGTTGTAACGTGCTAAGAATAAAATGAAATATATTTTGGAAATATCAGTATCTTATATTTGTGTGGCATTACCCAATTTATAATGTGAAATATTTTATAAATGGTAGGTATTACAAATTAGTTTTATATAATTTTAGACAGTGTTTCAGCAGCAGGGAGAGCTAACAGAGTGATCTCCCAATGCCGAATAGGAACTATTTTTTGTTGTTGCTAAGTAGTGCTGCTGTGATTTTTCTGAATAATTCTGAAAGTAAGGCTACTATTATTTGAAAATCAGAACTTTTTTTCTTTCAGCACGCAACTTCATTACTGTCTTCAGTTTCTGCATTTTCCCCTGTTATATTAAGTCTGTTTATTTTCTGTTACAGACAAGAAAAGAGCTCTGCAGGTCTAAATCATATCTTAGCAGCATTTATTATTTTCCTCAAGACTTTGGCTGTTAACTTTCGAATTCGAGTATGTGAATTAGGAGATGAAATTCTTCCTACCTTACTTTATATCTGGACTCAACATAGACTTAATGATTCCTTAAAAGAAGTAATTATTGAGTTATTTCAACTACAAATTTATATCCATCATCCAAAGGGAGCCAAAACTCAAGAAAAAGGTATAAAGAAAGTTTTTGCTATTTTGAATTTGCTTCTTCATTGAAATATAGAGGGTTAAGTATGAAATCTGTATGTTATAGGAGGTTATGACCTTCCTCTGGATTGCTTTGCTTGGTAATAGTGTCAGTCATGAGGATATTTTTCACACTTTTTTTTTTTTAATTTGAAGCTATGGTAGGTAGCAAATCATATCATGCCTTACCATTTGTTTAGTACAATGCTACGTTTTGTGAGGAATACAAACAAATATGAGACACTATTCCCTCTAGGAGCTGATTATGCAGCAATAATTAGGTGCTAAGAGGTGTGACGCAGACTGTAGGAGTAAAAGAATTTAGAGAAGACAGGATCTCGTTTATCTACATATTGCTTTTATTAGAAAATAAAATAGATAAATGTGGATTGAACCAGCCAGATTAGTCAGTTCCCAAGGAAGATAAATACATATTTGCTAGGGAAACCAGAAATGAATGACTTATCCTCCCTTCATTCATTTATGTTTGTCTTTCACCAAAAGAGTATTGCATGGATGATGTAGCTCCATTCAGTAGACAGGAACTTTACTGGGTGGAACTGGAATTGAATGAGTTCTCTCATGCTTAGGCTATGTTTTGAATCTGGCTTGTACTAGCCTTTGGACCAATTCATCATGGCTAGTGTAATGACCTTATTAAGGACATTAATTGAATAGTAGCTAAAATAGAGGAAAACTGTTTGTAGCCACTTTTTATCAAAAGCAGCTGTGTATGTTTCATGGGCTCTTCTAGTATGTATAGTTAGATGTATTTGTAGCCCATGAAACCACTGGAGGTGAAAGAATGGTGGCTTTCCTTAGTTTTTCATCTTTCACATAGCTCTCACCAGAATGAAAATCAGGCTTATTAAGAGATGGTGAGACATGTTTAGGGTTTTAGTTAAGTGCATGTTTAGGATCAATTGAAAATTGGCAGATGATGAGGCTGTCAGAAACACGAATATAGTTTTAGTATACATTAATAGACTTTATTAGGTTCTTTAATAGATTAATTAAATTCATTAATAGATTTTAAATAGGTTCTTCGTTTTGTGGGAGGAAACAGCCCCATTGTTCCCCATACTCGTTAGATCGTGGTTGGGAATATTATGCTTACCAGAGTTTGTAGAGTCATCATTTTAAGAGGGACATAAGTTGACTGGAGTGTGTCTAGGGAAAGATGACTGGGATGATGATAAGTCTGGATAACATGTTATTTGTACACTCGTTGAAGGAACTGGTAGTGTTTTTCTCTTAAAGACATACAGAGAAGTTGGTCCTTATGTATAAGAGGGACAGTATTAATTTGCTTTGGGGGAGAGAAGAAATTAAAGTTTGATTGAGATTTTGATTGAATTGGTTAGAGATAGATGAGAATATGGAAGAATTTTATAAGAAATACAGTTAACTGAGTGTGAAATGTGTGAAATGGACATCATTATGAAGTAGAGCTTGTAAGGATATTGTCAGAAGAGCCATTAGTACTAAATAGGCTGGACCAGATGTCTCCTAATGTTTCCACCTTAACAGCTGAATAGTTTTGTGGGAGTTGGCAGTGCAAATGGATTGTATGTATAAATTATATTTTAATTTAATTAATTATTTTTTAAAATTACAGGTGCCTATGCATCAAGAAAGTGGAAGAGTATCTTATACAATGTATATGATCTGCTAGTTAATGAAATAAGTCATATAGGAAGCAGAGGGAAATATTCTTCAGGATCTCGTAATATTGCTGTCAAGGAAAACTTGATTGAATTGATGGCAGATATTTGTCACCAGGTATAGTAGATCTTGTCACATTTTGAAATTTCTCATTCTCCTTTTATTGGCCTGTAAAAAGCGTGTAAAATTACTCGGTACATGTAACTATTCCTTTCTAAACACCATAAATATTTAGCATTGCTCTTCTAACTTAAGAGGTAACTATCTTGCCAATATAAACTTAGGGAAAACTGATGATGAACTTTTCCATTCTTAAGAAAACTGTCTACAAGCAATAAGATTATCCTAACCCTATGTGTTTTCTTTCTTTGTTTTTTTCCTGATTTAGAAATCACATGACATAAAATTCATTATTTTAAAGGGTGTAATTCAGTGGTTTTTAGCATTTTCACTCTGTTGTGCAACCATCAGCACTAATTCCAGAGCATTTCCATCACTGCCAAAGCAAACTTTGTACCTATTAGCAGTCAGCCTCAATTCCCTGCTTCCAGTTCCTAGCGACCAGCCACTAATCTACTTTCTGCCTCTGTGGATTTGCCTGTTTTGGACATTTCATATAAATTGAATCATACGATGTGTGGTCTTTTGTGTCTGGCTTCTTTCACTAAGCATAATGTTTTCAAGGTTCTTCCATGTCATACCATGAATAAGTATTTCATTCTTTTTTATCGCTGAGTAATATTCAGTTGTAGGGATATATTACATTTTGTTTACCCATTCATCAGTTGATGGCTTAATGTTTCTTTTTTTTTCTCCATAGAAGAAATTTTAAAATTTATGCAATTTTTAAAGGTTATACTCCATTTACAGTTATTGCAAAATATTGTCTACATTCCCCGTGTTGTACAATACATCCTTACAATAAACTCCCACTCATAGTTTGTTACCCCCCATCCCCCACTGGTAACCACTGGTTTGTTCTCTGTATCTGTGAGTCTGCATCTTTTTTGTTATATTCACTAATTTGTTGTGTTTTTTAGATTCCACATGTAAGTGATATCATACAGTATTTGTCTTTCTCTGTCTGACTTATTTCACTTAGCATAACGCCCTCCAAGTCTATCCGTGTTGCTGCAAATGGCAGAACTTCTTTCTTTTTTTATGGCTGAGTAGTAGTCTTTTGTGTGTGTGTGTATGTGTATATATATACGTATGTATATACACTCACCAATCTTTATCCATTCATCTCTTGATGGACACTGAAGTTGCTTCCATATCTTGGCAATTGATGCTGCTGTGAACATTGGGTGCATGTACCTTTTTGAATTAGTGGTTTTGGTTTTTTTGGATATATACCCAGGAGAATTTTACTGGGTCATATGGTAATTTTTTTTTTTTCATATGGTAATTTTAATTTTTGAGAAACCTCCATAGTGTTTTCCACATTAGCTGCACCAATTTACAGTCCCCCCAACAGTGTATGAGGGATCCCTTTTCTCTGCATCCTTGCCACTGTTTTTTATTTGTGTTCTTTTTGATGATAATCATGATAACCATTCTGACAGGTGTGAAGTGATATTATGGTTTTGATTTGCATTTTCCTGATGATTAGCATGTTGAGCATTCTTTCATGTGCCTGTTGGTCATCTTCGTTTCCTCTTTGGAAAAAATGTATGTTCAGGTCTTCTGCCCATTTTTTAATAATGTTGTTTGTTTGTTTGTTTGTTTTGATGTTGAGCTGTATGAGCTGTTTATATGTGTGAATATTAACCCCTTATAGGTCATATTATTTGCCAACATTTTCTCCCATTCAGTAGGTTGTCTTTTCATTCACTGGATAGTTTCTTTTGCTGTGCAAAAGCTTGTGAGTTTAATTGGGTCCCATTTGCTTATTTTTGCTTTTATTTCCTTTTCTTTAGGATATGAATCCAAAAAAGTATTGCTATGACTTACGTCAGAGGGTGTTCTGCCTGTGTTTTCATCTAGGAGTTTTACAGTATTCAGTCTTACATTTATGTCTTTAATTCATTTTATTTTTGTATATGGTATAAGAGGACATTCTAATTTCATTCTTTTACATGTAGCTGTCCAGTTTTCCCAGCAACACTTATTGAAGAGACTGTCTTTTCTCCATTGTATATTCTTGCCTCCTTTGTCATAGATTAATTGACCATAAGTGCATGTGTTTATTTCTGGACTCTCTATCCTGTTCCATTGATCTATGTGTCTGTTTTTGTGCCAGTACCACACTGTTTTGATTACTGTAGCTTTGTAGTCTTTATAGTCTGAAGTCAGGGAGTGTGATTCTTCTAGCTCTGTTCTTCTTTCTCAAGACTGTTTTGGCTATTTGGGGTCTTTTGTGTTTCCATACAAATTTTAAAGTTATTTGTTCTGGTTCTGTGAAAAATGCCATTGGTATTTTGATAGGGATTGCATTGAATCTGTAGATTGCCTTAAGTAATATGGTCATTTTAACAATGTTGATTCTTCCAATCCAAGAACACAGTATATCTTTCCATCCGTTTGTGTCGTCTTCAGTTTCTTTCATCACAGTCTTACGGTTTTCCAAGGACAGGTCTTTTGTCTCCTGTAGGCAAAAGGTTTATTCTAGGTATTTTATTCTTTTTAATGCAAGGTAAATGGGATTGTTTCCTTAATTTCTCTTTCTGGTAGCTCATTAGTGTGTAGAATTGCAACAGATTTCTGTATATTAATTTTGTATCCTGTGACTTTACTTAGTTCATTGATGAGCTCTAGTAGTTTTCTGGTAGCATCTTTAGGGTTTTCTATGTATAGTATCATGTCATCTGCAAACAGTGACAGTTTTATTTCTTCTTTTCCAATTTGGATTCCTTTTATTTCTTTTTCTTCTCTGATTGCTGTGGCTAGGACTTCCAAAACTGTTGAAGAAAAGTGGCAAGAGTGGACATCCTTGTCTTGTTCCTGATCTTAGAGGAAATACGTTCAGCTTTTCACCATTAAGTATGATGTTAGCTGTGGGTTTGTTATATATGGACTTCATTATGCTGAGGTATATTCCCTCTGTGCTTGCTTTCTGGAAAGTTTTTATTATAAATGAATGTTGAATTTTATCAAAAACTTTTTTGTATCTATTGAGATGATCATTTGGTTTTTATTTTTCAGTTTGTTAATGTGCTATATCATATTGATTGATTTGCAAATATTGAGAAATCCTTGCATCCCTGGGATAAATCCCACATGATCCTACTTTTTTAATATAAATTTATTTTTATTTATTTATTTGTTTATGGCTGTGTTGGGTCTTTGTTGCTGCGTGCAGGCTTTCTCTAGTTACGGAGAACGGGGGCTACTCTGCGTTGTGGTGCGTGGGCTTCTCATTGTGGTCGCTTCTGTTGTTGCGGAGCACAGGTTCTAGGCGCACGGACTTCAGTAGTTTTCGCTCACAAGCTCTAGAGCACAGGCTCGGTAGTTGTGGCACATGGGCTTAGTTGCTCCGCAGCATGTGGGATCTTCCCGGACCAGGGCTTGAACCCGTGTCCCCTGCATTGGCAGGTGGATTCTTAACCACTGCGCCACCAGGGAAGTCCCAGGTATGATCCTTTTACTGTATTGTTGGATTCGTTTTGCTAGTATTTTGTTGAGGATGTTTTCATCTATGTTCATCAGTGATATTGGCGTATAATTTTCTTTTTTTGTGATATCTTTGTCTGGTTTTGATATCAGGGTGATGCTGGCCTCATAGTTCAGAATTGTTCCTTCCTCTGCAGTTTTGTGGAATAGTTTGAGGATAGGTGTTAAGTCTCTACATGTTTGTAAAGTTTACCTGTGAAGCCATCTGTTGCTGGACTTTTGTTTGTTGGGAGTTTTAAAATTACTGATTCAATTTCATTACTGGTTATTGGTCTGTTCACATTTTCTATTTCTTCCTGGTTCAGTCTTGGGAGATTGTACCTTTCTAAGAATTTGTCTGTTTCTTCTAGGTTGTCCACTTTATTGGCATATAGCTGTTTGTTGTAGTCTCTTATGATCCTTTGTAGTTCTGTGGTGTCAGTTTTAACTTCTTTTTCGTTTCTGATTATATTGATTTGGGCCCTCTCCCTTTTTTTTCTTGATGAGTCTGCCTAAAGGCTTATCAATTTTGTTTATCTTTTCGAAGAACCAGCTTTTAGTTTCATTGATCTTTTCTATTATTTTTTCAGTCTCTATTTCATTTGTCTAAAACCTATGCGACACATCAAAAGCAGTTCTAAGAGGGAAGTTTGACCTCAGAAAACAAGAAAAATCTCAAATAAACAACCTAACCTTACATCTAAAGGAGGTAGAGAAAGAACAAATGAAACCCAAAGTTAGTAGAAGGAAAGAAATCATAAAGATCAGAGCAGAAGTAAATGAAATAGAGACAATGTTTCTTAAGTAAAACTTTTTCCCAGAGATTTGGTTACCATCCATTTCACATGTGAAATATTTTCTTAACACTAAGTTTATGATTTAATATCTTTGAAAATAGAGGTTTTTGCTTTACTTTTAGATGTTTTGGTGCTTTTAGTAAAGTTTCTCAGGAACTAAAACTAATAACTTACTTGGTAATATCTGCTTTCTAGAGAGCCATTATTGTCTGCAAAATGTTTGTCACCATATTTTCATATTCATATATTTCTGTAGTTTATTACTCTTGCTTTATGACTAACCTGTATCTTCATCTAAGAAGGAACATTTTTTCCTAATGAACTATTAGAAACAATAGCAGTATTAAAAAAATAGGTTTTCCTTTTGTTGTTTTACAGGTTTTTAATGAAGATACTAGATCTTTGGAGATTTCTCAGTCTTACACAACCACACAAAGAGAATTTAGTGATTACAATGCACCTTGCAAAAAGAAGAAAATAGAATTAGGCTGGGAAGTAATAAAAGATCATCTTCAGAAGTCACAGAATGATTTTAACATTGTGCCTTGGTAAAATATTGTTTTTTTCTCTTTCAATATCATTTTAGTCTCATTAATTTTTCTCACAAGACCCCGGTATATTCCTTTACCTCATTGGCCTGGCCAGAACTAGGTCACTCCCAAAGCAATGACTGACAAAGGGGAAGGTGATTACTAGGACATGTGAGATCAACCACTGTGGTTTATCTGCTGGAAGCCAGGAATAGGGCACCTTTCCTAAGCATATTGCCATATCAAGGAAGAAGGAGAATGGCTGCTTGGTAGGCGATCGGTACTGTGTGCCTCGTGGAATTCACTGAGTTGTATACCTCAACACAAAGAAATTTTACCATGCTTGGCACCTTCTAATAGAATTAGATTAGGAAGAAATTAAAGATAGTATTCAGAAATCACAGAATAATTTGGACCTTATGCCATGATAAAGGTTATTTTTTACTATTTGCTTTGTTCTTTTTTTAAAATTTATTTGTTTTTGGTTGTGTTGGGTCTTTGTTGCTGCGCACAGGGTTTTCTCTAGTTGCAGCGAGCGGGGGCTACCCTTCTTTGTGGTGCGTGGGATTCTCATTGCGGTGGCTTCTCTTGTTGTGGAACATGGGCTCTAGGTGCACGGGCTTCAGTAGTTGTGGCACGTGGGCTCAGTAATTGTCGCTCACGGGCTATAGAGCGCAGGCTCAGTAGTTGAGGCACACGGGCTTAGTTGCTCCGTGGCATGTGGGAATCTTCCCAGACTAGGGCTCGAGCCCGTGTCATCTGCGTTGGCAGGCGGATTCTTAACCACTACGCCACCCGGGAAGTTCCATTTGCTCTGTTCTTTAGTCTCATATAGCATTTGCAGTTATTTAAGTAATTAAATAAATTGTGGAATTCTTTGGAATCACAAAATATTAGGTCTGTTAGGAATCTGTAGAATTCATGCAGCTCAGCCTTTTTGCTTTACCAAAAAGACAACTGCAACTGAGAAAGGTTAAGCAGCTTGCGTAAGGACAGTTAGAAATTTGTAGATTACAGTCATACTTTTGTTAACAGTGCTCTTTGATTTTTCCCCTGTTGATGTAATGTTTAAATATAATTGAGTTGTGGAAGGAAATCGTATTGATTTAGATACCTATTGCTAAATTTTCTATAGTTGATGTTGCCAATTTCATATTCTTTAATTTGTCCACTTAGTGAAGTTATTTATTGAACACCTACTATGTGCCAAGCATAAGGGATAGAGGGTGAACAAGATATAGTTCCTATTCTTGAGTAGCACTCATTTTAGAGAACTCGCAGCAAATACTTACTGAATTAACTGAATTAACGTCAAGGGAAAACAGTTTTTGGGGTTTTTTGTTTGTTTTACTGTTCTAGAGGAATATTATTGGTGGCCAAAGAGCAGGGATGTGTGTGATAAGTAAGAAGTAGAATGTTGGTAATTTAGTTATTTAAAGTTACTGTGTAAGCAAAATATGATAGCTTACCCAGCTAGCCTAAATGTTTTCAATCTTCTTGCCACTTTAGGAAGTAGGGCCTAATAAATATTAAGAGCCAGTTTATTATGAGAGTAGTCTGGAAAATGATGATGATAATATTCTAATTAGGATATTATAAGAGTACTATGTCTATATATTTTCTTTTAGCCTCTTAATGGATTTGAATAATTTTCAAATTATTTATACTTTTTTTAGGTTACAGATTACAACTCAATTAATATCAAAATATCCTTCAAGTTTACCTAACTGTGAGTTGTCACCATTACTAATGATACTACACCAGCTTCTACCTCAACAACGACATGGGGAACGCACACCATATGTGTTACGATGCCTTATGGAAGTTGCATTGTGTCAAGGCAAGAAATCAAACCTAGAAAGCTCTCAAAAGTCAGATTTATTGAAACTCTGGATTAAAATTTGGTCTATTACTTTTCGTGGTATAAGTTCTGAACAAATACAAGCTGAAAACTTTGGCTTACTTGGAGCCATAATTCAAGGCAGTTTAGTTGAAGTTGACAGAGAATTCTGGAAGTTATTTACTGGGTCAGCCTGCAGACCTTCATGGTAAGTTGACTATGGATTGTATTCTATTTTGCAACATATATATATATATATATATATATATATATTTTTTTTTTTTTTTTTCCCCCTGAGTTTTGTAATTTCTAACTTCAGTTAAAGATATGTTAAATTCTGTTTCAGATGCTTTAGTTGTTTGTCCGGGAAGTCTTAATAAATAAATAAGTGTAATTTAGTTTCAAATGTGAAGAGATTACTAAGGCCAGTTTTAAAGAATTAAGTGTTTATATTTCTTTTATTTGTAATTGACAATTATTTTTTGTTCAATCTTCATAAACTTTATTTTTTTTTAGTACTGCATACTGTTACAATAAGAGATAGTTCTTAATCAAGAATTTTCTCAAATGTAGTCAGACTTTTTAGAATTTTTTTGTGTTCATTTAGTCCATAGAAGTTTACTAAATGTCTACAGCATGCCAGGCACTGCCCTAAGCATTGGAGGCACAGTGATAAATAAGATAGACAAGGTCTCTGTCCCTGAAAGAGCTTACTTTTTTTTAAATTGAAGTATAGTTGATTTACAATGTTGTGTTAGTTTCTGGTGTACAGCAAAGTGATTCAGTTTTATATATATGTGTGTGTGTGTCTGTGTATATATACACACACTCACACACATATATATATTCTTTTTCATATTCTTTTGCATTATTGTTTATTACAGGATATTGATTACAGTTCCCTGTGCTATACAATAGGACCTTGTTGTTTATCTATTTTACATATAATAGGTTTTTTTTAACATCTTTATTGGAGTATAATTGCTTTACAATGGTGTGTGAGTCTCTGCTTTATAGCGAAGTGAATCAGCTGTACATATACATATATCCCCATATCTCCTCCCTGTTGCGTCTCCCTCCCACCCTCCCTATCCACCCCTCCAGGTGGTCACAAAGCACGGAGCTGATCTCTGTGTGCTATGTGGCTGTTTCCCACTAGCTATCTATTTTACATTGGGTAGTATATATAAGTCCATGCCTCTTTCTCACGTCGTCGCAGCTTACCCTTCCCACTCCCTGTGTCCTCAAGTCCATTCTCTATGTCTGTGTCTTTATTCCTGTCCTGCTCCTAGGTTCTTCATAACCTTTTTTTTTTAGATTCCATATGTATATGTTAGCATATGGTATTTGTTTTTCTCTTTCTGACTTACTTCACTCTGTATGACAGACTCTAGGTCCATCCACCTCACTACAAATAACTCAGTTTGTTTCTTTTTATGGCTGAGTAATATTCCATTGTATATAAGTGCCACATCTTCTTTATCTATTCATCTGTCAGTGGACACTTAGGTTGCTTCCATGTCCTGGCTATTGAAAATAGAGCTGCAGTGAACATTGTGGTACATGACTGTTTTTGAGTTACATATAATAGTTTGTATCTGCTAATCCCAAACTCCTAATTTATCCCTCCCCCACCTCCTTTCCCCTTTGATAACTATAAGTTTGTTTTCTATGCAAAGAGCTTACTTTTAATATTAATTGTCCTTTGTTTTGCTGTAGTCCTGCAGTATGCTGTTTGACTTTGGCACTGACCATCTGTGTAGTTCCAGAAACAGTAAAAACAGGAATGGAGAAGAATATATATGATATAAACAGAAATTTTTCTTTAAAGGAATTGATAATGAAATGGCTCTTATTCCATCAGTTAGAGGATGACTTTGAAGACAATGCAGAGCTGCCTCCAATTCTTCACAGGTAATTTGAGTTCAGTTAGCATGCTGCTGGCTTTTGTTTTGTTTTATAAGGTGCCCTCCATTTCTTGTTTGATATTAGATGGCTTTATTTTACAGTGATCATACAGGATTTCCCAGAATTAGTCCTAGAGATTAAACAGTCCCTTTGTTTTTATAGTGTTCTGTATCTTTGTGCCTGGATCTTTGTCCAAGTTCTTTTACTTTGTTTTCTCTCTCTGCCTAGACAGTGAGAATAAGGGGGATGTGCATGAAGAATATGTATATATTTCTTTGAGCACTTATATGTTCCTTTGTGATCGTCTGTAAATAGGTCCATCTGAACATATATCCAACTCATGTATATCCTGGAATCATAATGAGAGTATCTTCTAGGCGAAATATTTTAATGAGGGGAAGAAATGAGAAAAAGCCAAAATGGGACTTAAGCACTAGGATGGGAGCAGCTTGCCCACTTAACCTATCCACAGTCAGTAAATGGAACTGAGTGATTGGAGGACAGACCTCTGGATCCTAGTGATTTTACTTTAATGCCTTTTTTAAAAAAAATTTTTATTTTTAAAATTTTTTTATTTTTTGGCTGTGTTGGGTCTTTGTTGCTGCGTGTGGGCTTTCGCTAGTTACAGCGAGCAGGGGCTGCTCTTTGTTGTGGTGCATGGGCTTCTCATTGCAGTGGCTTCTCTTTGTGGAGCACAGGCTCTAGGCATGTGGGCTTCAGTAGTTGTAGTATGCGGGCTGTAGAGTGTGCAGGCTTCAGTAGTTGCAGCGCATGGGCTCTAGGGCACATGGGCTTCAGGAGTTGTGGCATGTGGGCTCAGTAGTTGTGGCTCGTGGGCTCTAGAGCACAGGCTCAGTAGTTGTGGCACACGAGCTTAGTTGCTCTGCAGCACATGGGATCTTCCTGGACCAGGGTTTGAACCCATGTCCCCTGCATTGGCAGGCGGATTCTTAACCACTGCACCACCAGGGAAGTCCTACTTTTATTTCATAATTGTTTATGCTCTTTAAAAATTCAGTATGAGCCTGCTTCTAGGAAGTGTTGAAAATGATAGTAACGTGAAATGTATGCTCTTTAAGACCTGTTTTCAGATGTTAAATTCAGTAGAGATGAAAGTAGTTTTAATTTTGGATCCAAATTTTAGAGGTCAATATTTATAGCTAAACCTGGGTGTTTAAGTTTAAGAATGCTTTAAATGGCTTTTGGTCTTCTAAGTAAAGATTTTTATTTTACTTTATAGTAATTTTCCTCATCTTGCCCTGGAGAAAATTCTTGTGAGTCTCACTATGAAAAACTGTAAAGCTGCAATGAATTTTTTCCAAAGTGTGCCAGAATGGTATGTTATCTAATAGAGTTCTGTGTTATTTTAAGATACGGCTTTAATTAACAAAGATAATATTTTAGCAGAGTAGTAGCTACATCTTAAAAATTATGAACTGAATTGGTCAATTAAAAAAATCATAACTGTTAGCAAGGGAAAAGTTTCTTTTAATTCAATAATTATACTTTATATCCTATAGTTTATATTTATGCTGGGATATTAAGAACATAAACATCATGTGGAAATGAGTTCTTTAAAGGTGTGACCCATTTTTATATGTCAAGTAAAATCTGACTCTTCGCTAAAAACTAATGATAATTGAGGATAAGGGAAACAAGAATAAATCTGAAAACCTCATTTTAGTTGATTGACTCAAGAGGCTTATGTTTATCACTGTGACTGAAAATGATTCACTGCCATGAAGATTCCTATTCTTCCTCCAGAGGGCATAAGATGAAAAAAGATCTATATTTTGGAGAAATCGAAGGTGAAAAAAGGGAACTGTTTTCAGATAATGTTATTCTTAGTGTTTATATCTGTTGTTAATTTTTTTTAATACTTTCTGAATTTGCCTTTGAAACTGTAACTTTTATTTTTTTGTTTATTAGTAAAATTTACTACTGAATAATGAAATTCTATACAAGTAATTATCAAAATCCAAAGAAGAGAAGCATTTAAAAGAATAATTCACTAATTGTATAAGCAGTCTTTGAATAATATAGATGCTATTAATGTTTTTATTTGTAATAGATTGCTGCTATATGAAGGTGAAATAATAGATAATTTGATTTTACAAATTAAGAATCTTATTTCTTTGAAGTGAGCAACACCAAAAAGATACAGAAGAACCTTCATTCTCAGAAGTTGAAGAACTATTTCTTCAGACAACTTTTGACAAGATGGATTTTTTAACCATTGTGAAAGAACATACTACAGAAAAGCACCAATCCAGTGTAGGCTTTTCTGTCCACCAAAATCTCAAGCAATCACTGGATCGCTATCTTCTGGGATTGTCAGAACAGCTTCTAAATAATTACTCATCTGAGGTGAGATTTTCAAAACAAACTAAAGCCTATATTTGATTCTACTTTGGTAGACTGTTAGGAAGCTTAATTTTAAAAACAAAGTAGTAGCACATGGCTATATATAGGGAAAATTCAGCATGAAAAAAGGAAAACTGAAGAAAAACAATTTGACTATTTTCTTTTACCAGGAATTCTCATAGACATTAAAGAAGTAGAATTCTTTGTGTGAGTTGATGAGTAGTAATAAAGGTTTTGAGCATAGTGATTGTTTGATGAAAAAGAACCTCAATACAGAGGAGGGAAATATTACAATAACAGAAAATGACATAATATAAACTGATCTGATAGATTTTGGTTGCACTTGAAGAGGGAGAAGTCATTAATAAATGAACTAGCAGTCACCCATATTTTAGAGGTCCTTTAGTAATGTCTCACATATCATTTCCTTTGTCCTCTTAAAATCACAAATTCTCTTCGTGTGTGCTGTTCTCTTGCCAAAACTCCTGTGTCTTTCTACCCATTTCTATGTGTTCAGATAATCCATATGTCAAAATCCTTGCTAAAGCCTTTCTTAGATAATCTCAGCCGTACATCTTTTAATTTTAATAGTACTTAATATTTCTTTTTCTTTTTTTTTTTTTTGTGGTATGCGGGCCTCTCACTGTTGTGGCCTCTCCCATTGCGGAGCACAGGCTCCGGACGCGCAGGCTCAGCGGCCATGGCTCATGGGCCCAGCCACTCTGCGGCATGTGGGATCTTCCCAGACCGGGGCACGAACCCATGTCGCCTGCATCGGCAGGCGGACTCTCAACCACTGCGCCACCAGGGAAGCCCAATATTTCTATTTTTAAATGACACTTAGCATCTTCTTTGTACCATATACACAAATATCTCTTAAACTATGCTAGAAGCTCATTAAAAGGCATATATAATTTTTATTAATCTTTGTATCTTCTGCAGTGCTTAGTTATATGATAAATGATAAAATATTTGTTGACTAAAATAAAACCTACAAGCTACTCAAAGGGGTTGATTCAGTAGCCATAATTAATGATACAAACAGCCAGAGAAGAGACAGTGTGCCTATTTGCTCTATCTTGCCCCTATTACTGACTTACTTCTGGATTATAGTTGTAACCATTTTCATTACAAAGTAATGAGATCTTCCGTGTTTTCCCCTAAAATGATATTTCATACGATATAGGAACAGAAAAATCTGAAAATTTTATTTTTCTGTGTAACCTTTGCACATTCTTACATAATTCTATAAAATTGGTTAAGCAGTATCTACTGGCAAAAATGCCTTGTGCTAGTCTGTGGAGTGTAAAGAGCTGAATAAATCAAGGTTCTTATTTCTTAGAAGCTCAAAACGTCATTTTAATGTCTCTTATTATGAATCTAACTTCTACTCATGTTCTAAGAGTTACAGACATTTATTTGCCTATCAGTTTTTTTTCTTTCTTTTCTCCTTACCTCAGATATTTAAGGGCTTGTGTGTGTAGTACATTAAGCCACTTTAAGAAGAGATATATTACTTGGCCATTAGGACATACTACTTCTGTTTTTCCTGAGAACCCTGGTTATCACAACTCTGCAGGGATCCCTCAGATGGTTTTAGAGATGATCAGAATTATGCCACTATTAATTCAATTAACTGAACTTTTGTTTTTTAATATGTACATAAAATTTGCTCTTACAAAAGATAATAGTACTCGAAATGATTTACAAAATATAAAAATTTTTTATTTGGGTTTTACTTTAAGACTTCAAATTCAGAAACGCTTGTCCGGTGTTCAAGTCTTTTGGTGGGTGTTCTCGGCTGCTATTGTTATGTGGGTGTAATAGCTGAAGAGGAAGCATACAAATCAGAATTATTCCAGAAAGCCAAGGTAGGAAGATTTATGTCAATAATGTTTTGGATTAATTTGAATGAAATATATTCCTGGGAAAACTGGTATATTTGTTTGGAAAACAAATTTTTATGTAGGTTAGCTCTTTCTTTTTCATTTATGCAGTCTGAGAAGAAATGATAATTGTATCTCCTTCCTTAAATTTGAAATTATTTTAAGCCAGCTATAAATACAGTAATTGAAATTATATCACATTAAAATTTGATCTCATTAACAAAAGTACTGGTGTTTATCTGTACTTTAAAAATTTTTTCCCGGATCAATTATCCTAAAGAATTTTTAACCAGGAGTGTTAATCTAGTAGGCCCTAACCATGAAACTGACTTTTATCTCTGGGTGCTGTTCTGTCAGTTGTGTGATTTGTAAGGATAACAGGTATAAGATTTGTTGTTTTTAAAAATTTGTTCATTTTTAATTATCTTTTGTAACCAAGTATAACTTCTTAAAATGATTACTTTTACTTCTTAAGTAAAACAAAAAAGCAATCAATCAGCTATGATTTTAACTGAAATTTGGATTTTTCCTCCTTTTTTTTTAATAGTCTCTAATGCAGTATGCAGGAGAAAGTATCACTTTGTTTAAAAATAAGACAAATGAAGAATCTAGAATTGTTTCACTGAGAAATATGATGCATCTATGTACATGTTGCTTACATAACTGTACCAAGGTAAGATGTTCCTACTTGACAGCATAGCCTACCTAGGAGGATGATAACTGGTTGGTGCTGTTACTATTTTTTGGGTCCATTCATAAGTTGATACACTGATTTTAAATTAAATTGGTAAATTAAGGTAGTATCCAGAGGAAAAAAGCAACAGGTAATATGAGTTTCTCATGAAACTAACTGCACGAAACTAACCTTCTCAGGAAAGTTTCTGAGATTATTTTACCCCTTTAATATACAACTGATTGGTGACTCTTTTATTGCCAGTGTATTTTCATTTATTTAGTAAAATCTTGTTGACTACTAAGTATGTGATGTGCATACCAGTACGCGAGGGCTAGTGGGCACTGCAAAGATAAACAGTTCTAGCACATACATTACTCTCTTTTGCCCAGGTAGTCTTACATAGCATTTGGTAGAAAGGGTGCTACTGTGTGTAATCTTTGTTTTGATTTGGAGCAGGCCTGAGGGGTAGCTGAGCCAAACCAGAGTATTGATAATAACTAGAAACACTTTTTAAAGCTAATGTTAAGTACATGGCCATATATCAATATTATCAGCATGTATTTTTGGATTTTTAATGTGTTTTTTTGTGTTTTGGTATAAGTGGGGAAGGAGAGAGTGGATGAATAAACTCTAAGCTATGATTATTGCTTGCTTATGTTTAGGGGCAGTAGCTGGTATTTTACTTTAATGTTATTTATGCTCAATGAAAGATATTTGCTATAGTTATTATTACTTTAAGAAAAGAGGTTTGTATGTTTGAAGCAATTCATATCTTGCTCCTAATAGTAAACTCTTTATCCATGCTTATTCTGATAATTTCCAGTGTAAAATAAAATCTGCATTTCATTCAAGATAGAGAAAATATTATCTGCAAAGAATAATTGTTTGTTTTTATTTCTTTGTTTGCTTGGTGTTTTGTTTGTCTTAATTACAGCACAGTCCAAATAAGATTGCATCTGGCTTCTTCCTGCGATTATTAACATCAAAGCTAATGAATGATATTGCAGATATTTGTACAAGTTTAGTAAGTATGCTTCCTATTTTACTACCATATTTCATTGATTCTAAGATGCTTTTTATAACTTTGAAATCTCTCTTGAAAAGGGATGCATCTCACAGAATATGGTATGTTATATTTTTAAAATGTGGAAATTAAATAAAGTTATTTGGTTTGCAGGGGGCAATGTATTTGATTGCTTCTTAATATCAATACCTAGCATAGTGCTTGGCTGTTAATTTCTCAATAAATAATAATAGACCAAGTGATTGGGAACTAATCATCCGGACTCAGTACCTTTTTCTATATGACATCGTACCAAAATTCAAAATAATTCTCTATTCTTAAAAATAAAAACAAAAACCTTGCCAGACAAGCAACATATTCTTATCGTAATATTTATATTTCTTTTTCCATATAAATGGGCTTACATACTTTTTTGTCTGGAACAGTGCCTGGCACATAGTAGATATTCAAATATTTAATGAGTGAAAGAATGTTCTGTAACTTGAGTGTTTTCATTTAATAATAAATCTTGGTCATTTTTCCATGTTGCTACTACATAGGGATATACCTATGTAGACTTTTTTTGGGGGGGCAGTATTTCATTATATATGGGAATAGTATATATGTATTTTAACCCAACTAATCTTAATTAAAATTTAAAATTTTTTTTTTTTACAAAGAGTTCTGCAGTAAATTTCTTATACTTTCATCTCCTTCTATTTGTGCCTATGAAGGATGTAGGATAAATTCTAGAAGTGAAATTGCTTGTTCAAAAGGAATGTAAATTTTACTTTTCGATGGATAATGTTATTGTCCTCCAAAATAGTCTTACCAATTTATAATTTTACCTACACCCTCATCAATTTGGGGTAGTATGAAACTTCTTAATATAAGAAATCATTTGTAAAGATTGTGTATTATTCTGCTGTGTAGACAATACAGTTTATATATCTGTTTTCCTGTTGCAGGACATTTAATAGAAATAATACTGCAGGGTTTCATACACTTGAATCTTGAATTGTTTGATTAGGTCAGTTTTAACAACAGCATGCTTCTGAAAGAAGCCAACTTGGAACGTCTTTCTTTCTCTGATTTGAAGGTATCCATTATCAAAAAGCCATTTGACTTTGGAGAAGTAGAATCAGTGGAAGATGGTACTGATGAAAATCTAATGGAGATGGAGGATCAGTCATCCATGAATCTATTTAATGATTACCCGGCTAGTAGTGTTATTGATGCAAATGAATCTGGAGAGAGCCAAATTACTATTGGTAAATATATTTTTACTGCATGGGATTTTTTTTTACCTCTTTACATTGATTTGGTATTATGAAAGGCCTCATAGATACTAATTTTATGTGCATTTTATTTCCTTTTTGTATAGTCTATTGGGATTGTTCACCTCTATACATTTTAGAATTCCCTGATTTTTAATTGAATTTATTAGTTTCCTATTTTATTCTTCATGGGGGAATTTAAAATAATTATTAAATAAATAAAAACATATAATAGGTTATTTGGAAAATAGAAAGCAGGATAGTGCAAGAGCACCCATAATGCCATCATTGTTTACCTTTTTCTGTTATTCTACATAGACCCTTTCAAAATTATAATCAGCATTAACATTCAAATGCCTTTTTATACCTTGTCTATTTTCTTTCAACATTAACTGTAAGCATTTTTTTCATTTAGGTACTTGTGATATTGATAATCATACTTTTTAATGGCTCTATAATATCCCAATTAACATACATACCATAATTTACTAGAGCACTTTTTTTTTAAACTTATTTATTTTTTTTTTTTTGGCTGGGTTGGGTCATAGTTGCAGCACGCGGGATCTTTGTTGCGGCATATGGGATCTTTCATTGTGGTGTGGGCTCTTCTTTTTTTTTTTTTTTTTTTTTTTTTTTTGCCTTACGCGGGACACAGGCTCTGGACGCGCAGGCTCAGCGGCCATGGCTCACGGGCCCAGCCGCTCTGCGGCATATGGAATCCTCCCGGACCGGGGCACGAACCCGTGTCCCCTGCATCAGCAGGCGGACTCTCAACCACTGTGCCACCAGGGAAGCCCCATGGTGTGGGCTCTTTGTTGCGGCGCGCGGGCTTCTCTCTAGTTATGCAAGAGCTCCAGAGCGTGTGGGCTCTGTAGTTTTGACGTGTGGGCTCCAGAGCATGTGGGCTCTGTAGTTTGCGGCACGTGGGCTCTCTAGTTGAGATGTGTGGGCTTAGTTGCCCCATGGCATGTGGGATCTTAGTTCCCCGACCAGGGATCGAACTGGCTTCCCCTGAATTGGAAGGTGGATTCTTAACCACTGGACCACTTCTTTATTGTCAGAAATTTAGATTCCTTTCTAACAGTATTGCAGTGAATATTTGTCTATATAGATTTTTCCATAGATTATTTATTGATGACAGAATCCTAGGGTAACCTTTTATGAAGAATTTTGAAGCTTTTAGTGTGTAATCAATTTCATCATAATTTTGCTTTCCATATATTTTTATCTCTTTTTTTTTGTTGTTCAAGGGGAAGATATTTATGTTAATATTCAATGTATGTATTTGTTGCACACCTCTGTTAGTCTTAATAAGTGCTTTTTATTTTTAGGTGCCATGAATCCTTTAGCTGAAGAACATCTGTCAAAGCAAGATCTGCTTTTTTTAGACATGCTCAAGTTCTTGTGTATGTGTGTAACCACTGCTCAGACCAATACTGTATCATTTAGAGCAGCTGACATTCGAAGGAAATTGTTAATGTTAATTGATTCTAGCATGCTAGACCTTACCAAATCTCTCCATCTACACATGGTGAGTTCAGTGAAATGAAGAAGTGCTTCATTTGTGTCTGATGTTGCTAGCTAAATGTAATGGACTGACATATTAGAATCTTATAGTACCTTTGAAGACTTGAAATTGCTTCCTTGAGAAATGAATCTGAGACTAGTTATAAAATACACTTTTCTTCTAATATACTGTGAAAAAAATTTAAGTGGATACTGAAACATTAAAACTTGGATGGACTTGGATAGATTTATTCTCTTTGGGTGTAATTATTATTATTTTAAAGTAGGCCAAGAGCCACAGACTCTGAATGTAAAAATAATACTCATATAGCATTGTTGTTGAAGTCTGAATCTTGCCTTGACCTTGGTTTATATGCTTTAAAATTTTTAAATGTAATTTCAAAGTGACTGTAAAGTTAAAATACTACAAAACTCCCATATTTCCTTCATAAACCTCTGTAGTTAACATTTTACCACATTTGACTTATCATTCTCTCTCTTTGCACACTACACACACACAAACACACACAAGCACACACTTTTTTTCTGAACCATTTCAAGATTAAATATTCAGACGTGATGCCCCTTTACTTCAGTGTGTATTTCCTAAAAACAGTGATACTCTCCTATATAACCATAGTATAATCATCAGGAAATCAACATTGTATCATTGAATTTACTTGTCAGGTCTGTTCAGTTTTTTTCAGTGTGGAACAGTTCCTTTGTCTTTCCTTATCTTTCACGACCTTCATATTTTTGAATAGTACAGCCACCTGCTGTATGGAATCTGTCGCTTTGAGTTTATCTCATGTTTCCTCGTGATTAGATTTAGACTTAACAAAAGTAATCTCTCTCCTTCCCTTCTCTCATCACTTTACTCATCTACTGATAGATATCTCCAATTCCAATCTAACATCATAGGATTTATTTTCTGTGTCCATATTTGTAGCTCCCTTTTCCAACAGTAAGAAACCAGGCTTCCTACTTAACCTCAGTGCATTTACTTGTTTACTCAATATTATTACATGTAACTTATCTCCCAACCATGTGGGCCATACCCTTAGCCCCAGTGCTGGTGAACATGTGGGGAGAGCTCCTGTCTCAGCAGATATCCTGGATGAGTCCATGGTCATATCTTAGTCCCAGCAAATTGGCAAACATGGCAAGTGATTTCCCCAGCCCTGGGAAACATGCCAAGTTATTCCCTAATTAGAACCTCTTGGAAACATTCAGGTTGAGTCCCTGGTAGAATTCCTTGTCATGTTCTAGCTGTGGTAAACGTTCTGGTTGATCCCCTAGCCCCGGCAAATATGCTTATTTGAGCCCTATTTGATTCCCTGGTTTCAACCCTGGCAAATACTCTAGTCAAGTCTCTAGCCCCAACCAGTGGGGAGGGCTGTATGCTTTTCTTGGGACTTTGATGTTCAAAGTCACTTCAAGACACTTAGTAACATCACACATGGCAAATATTTAAAATGGTCCAATTTAATGTTCTTTTATAGTATCAGAAGGAGTAAGAAACAATTTTCTACATACAGATGATAGGAAAAAAATGCCTTCTGATTCTTAATACAGCTAGAAAATTATTTGTCAGCTGTCAGAAACTGGCTGCCTCGTTATAACTACCAGCTATAACAACCGGTAGTTGCTGAGTAGCCCTTTATATCCATCGTTCCATAGAGAGCCTTACAAGGTTGCCTTATAGGAGGATAAGTCAGGGTATTTGGATTCTTCACTGCCCATAATTATCTCTGCTTTCCAGAATTCATTAATAGAATAGTGTTTAACCATTGAAGTTATCCCCAAGCATTGTTTTCGGAGGGTGGTGACATAATATAGTTTCAGACTCTTGCTCAGGCACTTAACTCCAACAGTGATAACACTGTCACTTACTGAATTCCTACAATAAATGCTAGACCTTTACATTCATTTCCTTTAATCTTCACAGTAATCTGGCCAGGTAAGTGCTATATCCTCATTTTAAAGCTGGGAGTACAAAGACTCAGATGACAAGGCAAGTTTTTAAAGCACTCAGGTAGTAACAGGTTATGGTACGGGGATTTGAATCCAGCTCTGTTTGACTTCAAAACACCCCTGCCTCCCCCTTTTTTAAAATTATATTGCTTCATAAAAATTCACTGCTCGTGTGTGTGTGTGTATGCACATGTGTTTATATATGAATTTATGGTTACATATATGTACTTATTTAAATAAATGATATATGAAAAAACAACAACAACTAATTTCCCCCACCCAACTATCTTAGTATCTAGTGCTTTTAAAGGACCTTCCTGGAGAAGAATATCCCTTGCCAATGGAAGATGTTGTTGAACTTCTAAAACCGCTATCGTAAGACATTAAAACCATATAAAATATTCACTCTAAATTTGTAGATTAAACTGGTGTGTTCTGTTATGCTGATAAAGTTAAATTTTTTTCCATCACAGCAATGTGTGTTCTTTGTATCGCCGTGACCAAGATGTTTGTAAAACCATTTTAAACCATGTCCTTCACATAGTGACGAACCTATGTCAAGGAAATATGGATGCTGAGAACACAAGGGATGCTCAAGGACAGTTTCTAACAGTGATTGAAGCATTTTGGTGGGTATAGACATTTTGTGGAGTTACTTTTCTTTTGCCACTTCTGCATACAAATGCAAACTTTGCATTTCTTCTAATCCTCGAATGTAACTATATACATCTTTTAACAATAGTGACATGTAATTTGTGTTTCCCTCCTTAATTGCTTGAAGAACTGAATTGTTTTCTGCTTAAGACTTGGCTTCCTAAAGTGGTTTTAGTGTATTTCCCTGCGAATTTTGAATCTCTTACTAGTTTGACATATATGATGAATAAAGCAAAGTGCAACAAGTCTAAATCAATTGAGTAGTTTATATTCCTAAAGTGGACAAATTGGCCTTGTCATTCTCTGGTTATTTCATGCATATAGTCATAGTGTGAGTTAATACCAAGACACCTATAGAGGAGCACATATATGTAATTTAGAGCCCTCCTACCATTTGGTGGGCAAGGACTTCTGAGTCAGTATAGAATGTCGTTTTTAAGTCTTTGATATAACAACACAGCAACTTTAAAAATGTTTTCCTTTTAAAGCAAGTTTTCTATAACATGGTTAGCTGAAGTGGAATAGCCCCAAAATGAGGCATAATCATGTGACACAAATAACATACATTAAAATGAACTTTTCAAACCAATTTATTTTAGCTGGAATTTTTGGAAGGTGAGAATATTGGCATATGCCACATAGTGAGAATTAAATTTAGCATGGAAAGAAATTTTGGAAGCAGCCTAGAATAACCTTAATGTCCAGTGATTTTTTTTTTTTACTGTGCTTTTATTGGAATAATTACTTGATATTAAGACACATACTTTATTTCAGGCACTTAACAAAGGAGGGAAAATGCACATTCTCTGTAAGAGTGGCACTAGTAAAATGCCTTAAAACTTTGCTTGAGGTGAGTTATTCTATTTCAGTTATTAGTATGGTCTCCATTGGCATTTTTAAAGCAGTCTTTGTTTCTGTTTGTTAATGGGTGATTTTTCCTTAGTATTTCACATTTAACCTCAGTTGTTCTTTTCCCATAGGCTGATCCTTATTCAAAATGGGCTATTCTGAATGTAATGGGAAAAGACTTTCCTGTAAATGAAGTATTTCCACAGTTTCTTGCTGATAATCATCACCAAGTTCGCATGTTGGCTGCACAGTCAATCAATAGGTAATGGGTCAAGTATTCATGAAGTGTCTGGAGTGCTGCAGATAGCAATTCAATGTGCAGGACAGTCATAGTTCACTAGTTGTGATATTAAAAATAGTTAACGTTTACTGAGCATATATTGTATGCCTGGCATTTATGTTTTCTCTTAATTCTGACAACTGTATCACTTTGATACTATTATTTTCTCCAATTTATTAATGAAAACTGTGGCTTAGACAGATAAAGTAATTTGCTCAGTGCCATACAGCTAGTAAGTGGTTGAGTTGAATTAGGTGTGTCTACTCCCACTTACAAGAGATATAGGATGTTTGGATATTACTGAGATTTTATATGAGTTTGTAAAATGAAAATTAGCACATTTTACATTGTGCTAATTACAATCATATTTATTCAAGTGAACATAGAGTTAGACATTGGAGTGTTTCTCTCACAGGGATGTGTTTTATGTTTGAGTACCTGAAGAAGCAAATATTAATTTTTCAACAACTGCATGTTTATCAGGTTATCAACTTGATTTTAAAACTCTAAATTATAACCTACCTCTGCCTCTCCTACCTCACACTCCTGTAAATAAAGCACCTCTCTGCTTTATTTTTCTCTGTAGCATTTATCACCAGTTGAAATAATTGTATTTTAGCACATTTACCTAGGATATAAGCTCCTAGAGGGCATTGATTTTTCTCTTTTCTTGTATATTTAGTACCTAGAATAATACTTGGAATGTGCCAGTTGTTTAATAATTTGTAAAATCAATGAACATTTGAAAAAAAATTACATTATGCTTTAAAAACATCAAAGCTGAAAATCATTTAAGTAATTTTACTGTTCAAATGTAAGTGACCAATAATTAAAGAATGCTATAAAGAACTTGCCCAGCAGTCACATAAATACATGTGTTAGATGTGTCCAAAATTTGGATATGCTGACAATATTTTTTTTTAACATCTTTATTGGAGTATAATTGCTTTACAATGTTGTGTTAGTTTCTGACAACAATGTTTTCATAAGTCAGTCGTGTCTGGTAAAGTAAGCTCAGGCTTAGGACTGTTTTTAATAAAAACCATAGAGCATTGTAAGGTTTGCTAATGAATGTGTGCTTACTTCAAGTGCTTAAAAAAGATAGAAAATATATACTAAAGTTAAAGATCTGGGGTTACAGAGGATCATAAGTTGAATATAATAAAGCAAGGTAGTGGTGGCATTAAAAAAATCTCTTTAAGATTCAAAAATGTATAAATTCATGAGTGACATGAGCATAGCATTTATTTATTGGTTGTTTACTTGTTAGATATCTAATATTAGACTATTTAAGAGAGATTAGAGAAACTGAAGGAGTCAGAGGAACACCAAAAAAGTTGATACTTCCATAAATTTTGATTAGTAAAAAAGGGTAAAGGACAAAATTGGTTAAAGAGTTGTCCTTAAATATGATTGTACATTGTGCAAAAAGCTGATCAGCTTTTCTCTATCACATAAAATTTTTGTAATGGAATATCAAGACAGTAAAGCTATCCACTTTTAAGTTGTGATTAAATATTAGAGCAGGTTGATGTAAGAGTCTGTGGCTGCTTCTAATTGATATTTGACCAGAGGACAATTTTTCTTTTCTGGTTAGTTAGAGTTAAGGGATATTCAGGTTTGGGCAATAATCTAAAAGGTCTGTTGAGACCCTTTTCAGTTCTAGGAGAAAATGGAGTATATGGTAAAGACCCTAATATTAAGCAGTAGATTTGAACCTCTTTAAATAGACTCACATTTCCTTGGTCTTTTGAAAGAAAATCTAATATGTTAGTATGTCTCACAGAGTGATTTATTTTTGCCCTGTAAATATGCTTTGGAAAGTATGGTTTATATTTCACTTTTTGCTTTTTTTTTTTTTTTAAGATTATTTCAGCATATGAAAAAAGGAGGTCCTTCCACATTATTGAAAGCACTTCCTTTGAAGCTTCAGCAAGCAGCATTTGAAAATTCATACTTGAAAGCTCAGGAAGGAATGAGAGAAGTGGTAATTTTAGTAATGCTTATTTGCTGTTATCATATGCTTTCTATAAATATGCCACATATTACTTTACCAAGTTTGGCCTAAGACAGTATATATCCAGTAGTTCACAATATAAATTTAGACTAGAACAGCTATATGAATTTATTGAAATTACTTTATTTATAGGTCAGAATTGGTTGAATAATGACAGTTTCTTTTGGTTCAACTTATATGCAGCATTTTTGTAGGAAAAACAGAATTTACTGAGTTTTTATAGGAGTATAAATGGCTTATTTTTTAATTAAAAACTATATTTTGGTAAGATCTGATTAAAAGCTAATTCACAGAACAGGTGACAAGAGGAAGAAATGGATTGAGGAAAAATGTTCTAATTGGGAAGATCAAATTATCTTTGTGCTCCTTAATGAACCTTATGATTTTCATATTTTTCTGTAGATAATATTTTTCTTAAAATGGCAAAAATTGTCTTAGTGGTAGAATTTATTCATTTATCTATGCCTTGATTTGTTTATTAAAAGTGTGTGAAGCAGTTAGTCAAATGACTATATATTCTGTAACAGCACCAAACTGAAAAGGAAAGTTGCATGAAAGAATGTGAATTTAGAAAAAGGTTTCAATAGATTGGAAAAATGAGTGTAAATAATACTCATTTAAAATTTACTAGAAATAACATATTATATATTTTAAAATCAGCCTGTCATGTGCAAAAAGGGAGAATACTGACCTGACAGTTAATTTGGAGAAAGATCTAAGAAGTTTTACATCTTGAGAGCATAATATGAATCAACATTGTTATCAAAAAAAACCAAATTCTGTCTTAGATGTCATTAATAGAAGCAGACTGTAATGAACAAGTTTATAGAAAGAACTTGAATCTTGTATTCATTTTTTTTTAACATCTTTATTGGAGTATAATTGCTTTACAATGGTGTGTTAGTTTCTGCTGCATAACAAAGTGAATCAGCTTTACATATACATATATCCCCATATCTCCTCCCTCTTGATAGCATGTTGGGTTTAGTTCCCAGTAAAACTGAATTTTTAACTATTGCTAGAATGTTAGAGAGTCTGAATATTAGAGAGTCTGTAGATCTGTCTTTTATAAGGAATAGGTAAAGGAGTTGACTTAGTGGGAACCTCATAGCTATTTTCAAACATGTCAGTGATTGCCATTTAGTAAAGGAATTAGGTCCTTCCTTTTTTTTGTACCAAAAATAGCAATAGGATCAGTGACTAGCAGTTTTTTCCAAATGTGAAGAGAAACTTCTACCAAGTATAGCAAGTCAAAAAATGTACATGTCTGTTGGAAAAATGATTGGTTGTTAAACTAGAAGCATATATCATTCTATCTAGTTGCATGAATTTATTGGTCTTTTTAGTAATATATATGATAATATTTTTAAAGAATAAAGAGCTATATATTAAGTTATAATGGTAAACATCTTAGGAGGTAATACTTGGTAGTTGAAGAGCTTTTAGTCTCTCACTTTCCTGCAATTTCTTTCTTTCTCTTTTTTTTTCTTTAAAGTGCTTTATACCCATTGAAATGTTTGGCAATTCTTTCTATAAGATCTTATCAAAAGCAGTCTTTCCCTCTGTGGAAACTGTGGTCCTTTCTGATAATATCTCTTCTTAGCCCCATCACTATAGGATTTAAAACTGTTCACGGGCTGCTTAGATGTTGTCGTGGTGTACTCTGGTTTTAGTCTGGTTGGTTTATTTGTAATATTTAAATATTAACATTGCATATTGTTTTTAAAATTATTCCGAAGTCCCACAGAGCTGAAAACTCTGAAATTTTGGATGAGCTTTGTAATAGAAAGGCCATTTTACTGATGATGATAGCTGTGGTGTTATACTATAGCCCTGTATGTGAAAAACAGGCTTTATTCGCCCTATGCAAGTCTGTGAAAGAGAATGGATTAGAGCCTCACCTCATTAAAAAGGTAACTGTGGATTAATATTTTTTATTATAATCTTCCTTGGGTAACTTTTAAACAATTAAGGTTAAAGCTAGATTTTTAATGTGGCATTTATTAAAGACTTAGAGGCAGTTTTATTTTTTAGATTTGGAATATTAGAAAGCAGTAACTTTTAAAATAGTGTATTTATTTGTATACAGTGTCATTTTTTACATTAAGTTTAAGAGCATTTTACAAGGCAGTTATTGAACTAACGAGAGTAAGTGACCTATCATATGCAGACCAGGCCCTCTGGAATAGTATTTATTGGGGGAAGCGGAGAAAAAAGGAGTAGTACGTGTTTTGCCTAGTGGATTCTGGAGCAGGACATTGGGATCTAGCGGGGCCAGGAGTCAAATTTTAGAGCTATAAAGCTTTTAAGTTGCATGATTAGGAAGACCAGGGTCCAACACATTGTTGTAGAATGCTTACTCCTGCCCCTGTTCCAACACCTCAGCATTAATGGTTTGGGAGGTTCCAAGCCTTTACATCCTAGATTTTTACATGATGAACCAGTGATAGATCATGGCTTGATATAACTAGCATGGTTTCCAGTGGAGCTTTACAATAGGCCAACCTATAAGTAATCAGTCTAGATAGTAAAACTTTTACCTTTCAGTATTAAAGTAAGAGGTTACTTTAAAAAAAAATTATACAGTTACACTACCTAATTATTATTGTACGTGGAATATAGTGTTTGGATTTTTCTCATTTGGGTTTAGGACTGAGAAGAATTGTTTTACTTTATAATGAAATATAATCAAATCTTGAAAATTGAAACATTTTTCTGTTTTTATTCATTTAACATTTATTGAGGGTTTGCAGTGTACCAGGCACTGAGTAATTATATTAAATACATTTTTCTTGTTGAATTTTGCTGAAGTGGGTTCTTTATTATCTCCATTTCATAGATGAGTGAATCAAGGAATAGAAAAGTTAAATGAATACTTAAAGTCATACTGTAAATAAATATTAAGGATTTAAATGATTTATTATTTCATTATTTTCTTAAAACATTGACTTCTTTTTTGATTTGTATAGGTTTTACAGAAAGTTTCTGAAACTTTTGGATATAGACATTTAGAAGACTTCATGGCTTCTCATTTGGATTATCTGGTACTGCAATGGCTAAATCTTCAAGATACTGAATACAGCTTATCTTCTTTTCCTTTTACTTTATTAAACTACACAAACATTGAAGATTTCTACAGGTAGGTTTACATCTGTCACATGTGAAATATATTTAATTTAAAATTAGGTATTAATCATGATGTGAGTGTCGCAGCGTTTTTTAATGGAAATGTATTGAAGTGGACTTAGGATCTGGTCCTAGCTGTGTCAGTAGCCAGCTACATGACTTCAGGCAAGCCACATGAACACCTTCTGGGACTTGATTTCTTAATCTTTTTCTTTTTTTTTTTTGCGGTACACGGGCCTCTCACTGTTGTGGCCTCTCCCGTTGCGGAGCACAGGCTCCGGATGCGCAGGCTCAGCGGCCATGGCTCACGGGCCCAGCCGCTCCGTGGCCTGTGGGATCTGCCCGGACCGGGGCACGAACCTGTGTCCCCTGCATCGGCAGGCGGACTCTCAACCACTGCACCACCAGGGAAGCCCGGTTTCTTAATCTTTAAAGTAAGGGAGTTACATATAGAGATCATTAAGGTCTCTTTCAGCTTTAATATTTAATAATCTTCCCTATGAAAAATCAAAGGTAAATTATTAGTGGCTGATTATTTCAGCCTTATTTTTCTTATTTGTTGTTTAACTGTGGGCCATTTAGTCATTATTTCTGTTTGATTTAAAGTTTAATGTACAAGTATTTATTTTGCTAACTCCAAGTCTGGAGAAGAAAATTTTGAAAATGGAGAGATTTGAAACAACTAAATAATAATGTTTAGGTATCAGGATGATGGGAAGGCAATTCGTAATTGTTTAGTGGTCCTTACTGTTTGTTCATTTTGGCAATAATAATATTTACATTTATTCTTCGAATTTATTAATTGCTTTCACTTTACAATAATTTTGCATAAATTGATTATGCGGAATAAATAAATTCAATTTTCACTTGTTTTTGATCACACTATTAGGGTGATCTCTTTTTTTTAGCGTTACTATTTAGAATTCACTTCACTTCTCCATTTCTAAAATTAGAGTAAGGGTGCTTAATGATCTAGATACAGTGATGCTCTAATGCTTATTAAACCATTTTATTTTTTTATTTTTATTTTTATTTTTTTTTGGCTGTGCCACACAGCTTGAGGGATCTTAATTCCCTGACCAGGGATCAAATCCATGGTGGAAACATGGAGTCCTAACCACTGGACTGCCAGGGAATTCCCAAAACCAGTTTATTATTTTAAGGACTATATTATAAAATTTTACTTTGAAACATTATATTTTAATGTATATTAAAAATGTATATACTTTAATATACATTGTTATTTTTATATTTTTAGGTCTTGTTATAAAGTTTTGATTCCACATCTGGTGATTAGAAGTCATTTTGATGAGGTAAAGTCCATTGCTAATCAGATTCAAAAGGATTGGAAAAGTCTTCTGATAGACTGCTTTCCAAAGATTATTGTAAATATTCTTCCATACTTCGCTTATGAGGATACAGGAGACAGTGGGATGGCACAGCAAAGAAAGATTGCTACCAAAGTCTATGATATGCTTAAAGATGAAAACTTATTAGGAAAACAGGTATGACTTCAACATCTGCTGTACTTTTTATCCCCTAATTGATCTGAGGTGTAACTTTAAAACTTTAAGGCTATTTATTCATGATTTATACAATTAAATTTAATACTATGTGATAATCACTATCTAACATAGGCAGTCCATTAATTTTTTGTTATTGTTGTACAATGTTCTCTCCTTTTGATTAGCTTTGAAATGAAATGTTTTTAATCAGAAATTTTTTTAAAAGTTTGGAATAATTTTATCACTTTTTCTTTTAAAATTTTGTTTTAATTGGCAGTAATACATTAATGCAAGCTGGTTGTTAAATTCAAACAATACTGAACAAGGTATAGAAAATCTTTTTCACTTCCTCTTTAATCTCATTAAGCCCTTCACTTTTCATGGAAAAGTACATCCCAAGTTACCATATCCTGTTTTTTTCCATGACATTTACTACCTTCTAACATATGATGTAACTTACTTATGAATTATGTTCATTGGTTTTTATCAATCTTCTCCACTATAAGTACTGTGAAGGTAGGATTGTTTTCTTTCTTCTTTTTTGCAGTTGTATCCCAACTATCTAGTATATATTGAGTACTCATTATTTGATGAAAGATGGAGTAAAGTTAAAAAGGAACTAACAATTTCTGTTTATTTTTATTTTTGGTTGTGTTGGCTCTTCTTATCTGTGCATGGGCTTTCTCTAGTTGCGGCAAGCGGGGGCCACTCTTCATCGTGGTGCGCGGGCCTCTCACTGTTACAGCCTCTCATTGCGGAGCCCAAGCTCCAGACGCGCAGGCTCAGTAGTTGTGGCTCACGGGCCTAGTTGCTCCGCGGCATGTGGGATCCTCCCAGACCAGGGCTCGAACCCGTGTCCCCAGCATTGGCAGGCGGATTCTCAACCACTGCACTACTAGGGAAGCCCTTCTGTTTGTTTTGTAGTAATTTATATATATATAAAATTATTTGAGGCAACTTATATTAAAATACATATGGAAACTTTTTAAGGTAAAAGAGGATTGGTCACTCCAATTTTTTTTTTAATGTGAGTAAGGGATGACTAACCAAGCTTGGTCAACATTAGTATTACAATTGGATAAACTTCAAGAGACTCTTTTTTTGTTGCCCAGTTATCTGTGTTGAACCAAGAAGTGGAACAGCAAGACTCTCAGTTGCTTAGGTGGGCCATTCCCAGTCAGAACTGGTTTTAAGTCTGTAATCTGGAGGCAGATGGTGAGTAGAGGTACTCCTTGCCCAAAAGGCAGTTGGAACAGAATGTTGGCATGCCAGGGGGTATGGACATTACGACAGACACTCTGCCTCTAGGCCCTTTTACTCAATCTCCCAGCTTAGACTTCTGAGCAAGCCTACTCTTACTATTCTTCTTTATGTGTTCAAACCAAAAGAGCAGTTTTGAGTCAGAATAAGTCTAGAAGGGAAGCGTGATTACATTAAACCCTGATTAAAACACCAGTCTCAAGCATGAAGAGAGGTAAAAATTAAAAATAATTTCTTAGCTTCTTGGTTAAAGACATAAATCTAATTTTTATTAGTCTCAATTTCATTTAGCGTCGTCATTATAAGTTAATTTTTTCTTTCTCTAATATGCAGTTTCTCTGAAACAATCAAGATTCTTTTTTCTGTGGATAAGTGTTGGTACCACTATTATCAGTCTTTGAGTCTTCTAAAACTGTCCGTTGTTGAATGCTTAGAATATTTAGTTATAAGATTGTTTAGCTATACCTAGATATCTGAATAATTTATATGTACCTTAGGTAAACATTACAGATCTGGCTTAGAGAATCATGAAATTAATGAAGTCAGCTGTCATCTGTGTGCATGGAAACTCACTAATTTTTCCTCTGATATTAATCAGATTTGGCCAGTTTGTCCTTACTTATTCCAGATATACTGAAAATGGGGGTAGATTTTTTTTAAATTATTTAATTAATTAATTTATTTTTGACTGCATTGGGTCTTCATTGCTGCACGCAGGCTTTCTCTTGCTGTGGTGAGTGGGGGCTACTCTTCGTTGTGGTGCATGGGCTTCTCATTGTGGTGGCTTCTCTTGTTGCGGAGCATGGGCTCTAGATGCGCGGGCTTCAATAGTTGTGTCGGGCGGGTTCAGTAGTTGTGGCTTGCGGGCTCTAGAGCGCAGCCTCAGTAGTTGTGGCACACGGGCTTAGTTGCTCTGCGGCATGTGGGATCTTCCCAGACCAGTGCTCGAACCCATGTCCCCTGCATTGGCAGGTGGATTCTGAACCACGGAGCCACCAGGGAAGCCTCGGGGCTGGATTTTTAAAAGGGCTTAAACCTTGGAAATGATGACATGACAACTAATGTGTAAGCCCAGGGAAAGGCTAGTATCGTTAGATTTCTTTAGTGTCACATTCCAGAATATTTTTGTTATATTAGGAAGTGTTTCCAAACCTCTGTGTGGAAGAGGTAAAGATAGTAGAGATAATAAATCAGCCATTTGCCTTTTGGTTTAAAGCACTGTAATTCCTCATTTGGAGAGCTAACAAATCCACCTTTAAGACTTCACAGTTCTCATTCATTCGGCTGAGGTGTAATGTAGTACACCCATTCTTTATATTTAGAGAACTTAATGCCTTTTGTGAGGCTACCTGTGGCAGGAAGTGGATGATGAAGGGTCTGTTCCTGTCCAGGAGGATTTAGCCTACTATTGATGACAGGGCATGTGGGTAGCAGAATTTGGGATATCAACCAAGTAGAAATCTGGGGAAAAGTTATGCAGGGAACAAAGGGATGATTATTGCCAGTCACCGAGAATTCTTACTAGTAAAGTTCTCTAAGTGAGGTAGTGTTCTCAAATAAGAGTAAAATGTAGATTGATGAGCAGTATAGATCAGTGGGGAATTTGGTTGGCAGGAAAATGATTAGGTTGAAGAATTTTAGGCTAGACCTGAAGCCTTACTCATTAAAATGGTTCATTTTATTTTATTTTTTAAACATCTTTATTGGAGTATAATTGCTTTACAATGGTGTGTTAGTTTCTGCTTTATAACAAAGTGAATCAGCTCTACATATACATATATCCCCATATCTTAAAATGATTCTTTAAAATTAAACGAAAGAGTTGGATTAAGAGAGTCTTGTTTGGTATGATTTCCCTATTTTCCTTTCAGTCTGTAGGTTGGCTGCATAACAGAAAAAAGTGGAGTTAGCTGTATGTCTTGCAGATCTTAGATCTTTGGTCACTTTGAATAATTTTGGAAATGAGGCAGTAACATGAGCCCCTTAAGCTGTCTTAAAGATCACAGACACGAAAACTTAAATATATTTTAATTTTGTATCCTTGCAGATTGATCATTTATTCATTAGTAATTTACCAGAGATTGTGGTGGAGTTATTAATGACGTTACATGAACCAGCAACTTCTGGTGCCAGCCAAAGCACTGACCCCTGTGACTTTTCAGGGTATGGGTATTTTTAACTTAGAGAATTAGCTGCAATTTCAGAACCTTGAGAAGTTTATTGGTTAACACATTCAAATGTCCATTTCAGTTGTTAGGCATGTACTCTGCTTTTAAATTCTGTTTCTTTAAAAATAATTACCTTTGTATTGAAGTATCTGCTCTACTGTAGCCTCTCCACAGTAATTGATCTTTTAATTGACCACCTTATTCTCAAATTCAGTGACCTTTTTCTCCTCAATCTTTTTGTAATATTTGAGCATTCTGCCATCTCCTGTCTCATGAAATTTTCTTCTTCATGACATTATTCTTTGTTCTCTTCTTATCTATGACTCGGCTTTCTGTATCACCTTTGCTTTATCATGCTCCTTTGCTAGGGGAATCTTACTGTACTATAATTTCATTTGGATGTGAAACCCACTTGGTTGTATGTGAATGTTAAAATTATTTTCTCAGCTTGATTGTAAGCTACTTGAAAATGCCCTTAACTTCTTTTATATGCTCTACAATGCTAAGCGTATAAAATAGTGATAATATCTACTAAAATACTTTTACATATGTAATTTCATTTGATGTAGTATTTGATTGCTGTGTCTTAAGATATTATTGTGTTTATAGTACTAGCATAGAGCTTTAATTCATAACTGAAGTGAATTGGTATTAAGTCTCATTTGTGGAATTCCATTAACTTTATAAAAGATTTTTTAAGCAAATTATTTAAAATTGACTAAGTCCTAGAAAGTTAAAGTATTTAGGTATTCTGATTGATGTATATAGTCTGTGATATGTCATTTGTGATTTCATTAAAAGTCTAGTTTTCAGTAGAAAATAATTTCAAAATTTGGGGTTACTGTAATCTAAATTTTCTTTTTGGATTTTCACTTGTCTATTAAGAAAATGTTTTTTCTTGATAATTTTTTTCTGAAAATGACTGTATTTTTTTCTGTAACTCTTAGGGATTTGGATCCTGCTCCTAATCCACCTCATTTTCCATCACATGTGATTAAAGCGACATTTGCCTATATCAGCAATTGCCACAAAACCAAGCTTAAAAGCATTTTAGAAATTCTTTCCAAAAGCCCTGTAAGTATACATTACTAGTATAATAACTGAAGGGAGAATTCCTTCTTTTTCAGTTAGAAAATCTGTATATCTTAAAGAGAAAAAAAAGTAAACAAATGGAAAATTTATCTGAATAAATTAAGAAAAACACTCATTTACAAGTTTATATCTTGGTATTTTACTTGTCAGTATTAATTGAAATATGTCACATATGAGGGCTGAATTTCATGACATTTTAGTCATGTTGGCTCGGAATATATACATATATATATAATGTATATTTTAAGGATATACTATTATTTACTCTCTGAAAACTAAGTAAATTGACAGTAGTTTTTTAGGTTTAAGATAGTAATTTTCTTAATGTAATATTTTGCATTTGATATCAAAACCCAAAACAAAATTCTATAATTTAGAATTCTGTATTTTGAATAAAAAATGTATGTATTATGGGCTGAGTATATGTGATTAGGCAAGTTTTTACTAAATGTATCTTTATTTTCTAGGATTCCTATCAGAAAATTCTTCTGGCCATATGTGAGCAAGCAGTTGAGACAAATAATGTTTATAAAAAACATAGAATTCTTAAAATATATCACCTGTTTGTTAGTTTATTAATGGACGATATAAAGAGTGGCTTAGGAGGAGCTTGGGCCTTTGTTCTTCGAGACGTTATTTATACTTTGATTCACTATATCAACCAAAGGTAAATAATATATTTAGACCAATATATAAGTAGTTTTTCTACCCTTTTATCTTAATTGAAAATTTATATACTTCTACAAGGTAGAAGCCAGAGTATTGTTTTCTGAATTTTGCCTTTTTAATATATATTATATCTACCTATTATATTTTACAAAGTGCATCACTACTTCTCCAACTCTAGAAATCTTTAAGTATTAAGGGTCTTCAACATTTTAAATATTCTAATTTTAGATGGCCATAAATGCATATATTACCATAGCAGTTCTGGTCACCACTTACAGTGTGTGTGGTAGGGGGCAAAGAGGGGTTCCCTGTACACATCCAGGGAATTATCCAGACATCAGCGGATACCTAGCTGTAGATAGTGTTAGATCCCACAGGTTAAGAGCTCAAGTTCTGCAAGATTGTCCTTTCCAACCTCATTAGACACCATTTGAAAGCCCAGGTTATCAGTGGCTACAGATTTCAGTGACCCCTTTCTTAGGTTTGATTAATTTGCTAGAGTGGCTCACAGAACTCAAGAAACCTGTTTACTCACTAGATTGCCGGTTTATTACAAAAAGAAATAACTTAGGAATAGCCAGATGGAAGAGATGCATAGGGCAAGGTATGGGGAAGGGGCATGGAGCTCCCATGCCCTCTCCAGGCATTTCACTATCTCCATACCGGCAAGTGTTCACCAACCCAGAAGCTCCCTAAACCCCATCATTTTGGGTGTTAATGGAAGCCTCATTAAATAGGCATGACTGATGAAATCATCACAGTCATTGGTGATTGAATCAGCTTCCATCTCCCTATGCCCTTCTTGGAGGTCAGAGAGGTGGGACCGAAAGTTCCAACCCTCTAATCACAGGGTTGGTTCTCCTGGCAACCAGCCCCCATTCTTAGGTGCTTCCCCAAATTTACTCATTAACATAAAAAAAGACTCCTTTATTGTTCTTGTCACAGGAAATTCCAAGAGTTTTAGGAACTCTGTGCCAGAAATGGGGACCAAATATATATTTCTTATTATAAATCACAACATCACAGTTACTATAGATTTTGGGATGTATGTTCTTTTTAGCATCTCTATTCCTTTCCATTGACTTTAATGATGTTTCTATTATTTGTTTTCTTATTAGTAGATAACATAGCCATCAAATAAATTTAAGTCCTTCAAAGCACATGAAGGTACCTATTTCCATTTTGTTTTCTCATAATTTTCTTTTTTGGCTTTTAAAAAATATTTTATAATTTTTATTTTAATTTAAGTCACATGTTTGTATAGTCATTCAGTCTTTTTCCAGCACTAATTTTTTTTTTAGGTTTTATTATTTTGGTAAAATATATAACATAAAATTTGTCATTTTTAACCATTTTTTTAAGTGTCCAATTCAGTGATATTAATTACGTTCACAGTTTCGTGTTTCCATCGCCACTGTTTCCAAAACTGTTTCATTACCTCAAATAGAACCTCTGTACCCATTAAGCAATAATTCCACATTACCACTTCCCTGTAAGCCCCTGATAACCTCTAATATACTTCCTGTCTCTATGAATTTGCCTGTTACAGATATTTCATATAAGTAGAATCATAACTTATTTTTCCTTTTCTGTCTGGCTTGTTTCACTTAGCGTGTCTTCAGGGTTCATCCAGCATCATACTTTTTTATCACTAAGTAATATTCCATTGGATATATGTACCACATTTTGTTTATCCATTCATCTGTTGATGAACACTTGGGTTGTTTCATGGGTATGAAGTGGCATCTCACTGGGGTTTTGATTTTACATTTTCCTACTGACTAATGATATTGAACGTCTTTTCATGAGCTTAGTGACCATTTGTATATCTGTTTTGGAGAAATGTCTGTTTAAGTCCTTTGCCCATTTTTTAAAATTGGATTGTCTTTTTGTTGAGCCGTAGGAGTTCTTTATATATTCTTGGTGTTGAACTCTTAATATATGATTTGCAAATATATTCTGGATATTGAATTCATATATGATTTGAAAGTAGTTTCTCCCATCCTATAAAATTTTCACTTTCCTGATAATGTCTTTTGATGCGCAGATCTTTTTAATTTTGATAAAGTCTGATTTATCTTGTTTGGTTTTTTTTTTTGTTTCACGTGGTTTTGGTATTATATGTAAGAATTCATTGTCAAATCTAAGGTCACAAAGATTTATCCTTAGAGTTTATTCTAAGAGTTTTATGCTTTTAGCTCTTATATTTAGGTTGTTTATTCATTTTAATTTTTATATGTGGTGTGAGTTAGGGGTTCAATGTCATTCTTTTGCATGTAGAAATCTAATTGTTCCAGCGTGTTGTTAAAGAGAATGTTCTTTCCCCTTTGAAGGGACTTGGCATCCTTGCCAAAAATCAGTTAGCCATTGGTGTATGGGTTTATTTCTGGATTCTCAGTTCTATTCCATTGGTCTTTACTTGTGCCATACCATGCTGTGTTGATTACTACAGCTTTATAGTAACTTTTGAAATCAGGAAGTGTGAGTCATCTAGTGTTGTTCTTCTTTTTCAAGATTGTTTTGGTTGTTTGCGGTCCCTTGCAATTCCATGTGAGTTTATGCAAAAAAGTCTGTTGGAATTTAGAGGGAGATTGCATTGAATATGTGACTATTTAGATAGTATTAACATCTCAACAATTTGCCTTCCAATCCATGAACACAGGATGTCTTTCCATTTAGTTGAACTTATTTAATCTCTTTCATCCATGCTATATAGTTTTCAGTGCACAGGCCTTTCACATCCTTGGTTAGATTTATTCCCAGGTATTTAATTCTTTTAGATGCTCTTGTAAATGGAGTTTTTTTTGTTTGGTTGGTTGGTTTTTTGCGGTATATGGGCCTCTCACTGTCGTGGCCTCTCCCATTGCAGAGCACAGGCTCTGGACGCGCAGGCTCAGCGGCCATGGCTCACGGGCCCAGCCGCTCCGCAGCATGTGGGATCTTCCCGGACCGGGGCATGAACCCATGTCCCCTGCATCGGCAGGCGGACTCTCAACCACTGTGCCACCAGGGAAGCCCTGTAAATGGAGTTTTTTAATCAATTTCCATTTTAGATTGTCAACTGCTATTGTATAGAAACAAATAATTTTGTACGTTGATTTTGTGACTTGTAACTTTGCTAAATTTGTTTGTTACTTCTAGTAGATTTATTGTGGATTCTTTTGGGAGTTTCTATATATATAGAATCATGTCATCTGGATTTAGTTTTACTTCTTCCCTTCTGATTTGGATGCCCTTTATTTCTTTTTCTTTTTTAATTGCTCTGGCTGGAAGTTCAGTGCAATGTTGTGTATCAGTGGTGAAAGTGGGCATCCTTGTCTTATTCCTGATCTTAGTGGGAAAGCTTTCAGTTTTTCAACATTATGTTGTTAGCTTTGGGTTTTCATAGGTTACCATTATTTTGTTGAGAAAGTTTCTCTCTATTCTGATGTTTTTCTGAGTGTTTTTCTCATGAAAGGATGTTAGATTTTGTCAAATGCCTTTTCTATTTGTTGAGATGGTCATGTGTTGTATTCTTTCATTCTATCAATGTGGTATATTACATGGATTGACTTTCCTATACTGATCCACTCTTACATTCCTGGGATAAATCCCACTTGCTCATGATGTATATCCTTTTTTTTTTTTAATAGGTCTTTATTGGAGTATAATTGCTTCACAATACCGTGTTAGTTTCTTTTTTTATATAAATTACTTTAAACAAATTACTTTGTTACTGCATGTGGGCTTTTCTCTAGTTGTGGCGAGCAGGGGCTACTATTTGTTGCGGTGCGCAGACTTCTCATTGTGGTGGCTTCTATTGTTGCGGAGCCTGTGGCTCTAGGCACGCAGGCTTCAGTAGTTGTGGCTTGCGGGCTCCAGAATGCAGGCCCAGTAGTTCCGGCACATGAACTTAGTTGCTCCATGGCATGTGAGATCTTCCTGGACCAGGGCTCCAACCCATGTCCCTTGCATTAGCAAGCGGATTCTCAACCACTGCGTCACCAGGGAAGCCCCCATGTTAGTTTCTGTTGCACAACAAAGCGAATCAGCCATATGCATACACATGTCCCCCCATATCCCATCCCTCTTGAGCCTCCTTCCCATCCTCTCTATCCCACCCTTCTAGGTCATCGCAAAGCACTGAGCTGATCTCCCTGTAGTATGCTGCTGCTTCCCACCAGCCAACTATTTTACATTTGGTAGTGTATATATGTCAATGCTACTCTCACTTCGCCCCAGCTTCGTCCTCCCACCCCATGTCCTCAAGTCGATTTTCTATGTCTACCTCTTTATTCCTGCTCTGCAACTAGGTCATGAGTACCATTTTTTTGTTGTTTTTTAGATTCCATGTATATGCATTAGCATATAGTATTTGTTTTTCTCTTTCTGACTTACTTCACTCTGTATGACAGACTCTAGGTCCATCCACCTCACTGCAAATAACTCAATTTCGTTTCTTTTTATGGCTGAGTTTGTATACATTGTATATATGTGCCACATCTTCTTTTCCATTCATCTGTCGATGGACATTTAGGTTCCATGTCCTGGCTATTGGTGGCTACTAAATAGTGCTGCAGTGAACATTGTGGTGCATGTCTCATTTTGAATTATGGTTTTCTCAGGGTATATGCCCAGTAGTGGGATTGCTGGGTCATATGGTAGTTCTATTTTTAGTTTTTTAAGGAACCTCCATACTGTTTTCCATAGTGGTTGTATCAATTTACATTCCCACCAACTGTGCAGGAGGGTTCCCTTTTCACCACACCCTTTCCAGCATTTATTGTTTCTAGCTTTTTTGATAATGCCCATTCTGACCAGCGTGAGGTGATACCTCATTGTGGTTTTGATTTGCATTTCTCTAATAATTAGTGATGTTGAGCATCTTTTCATGTGCCTCTTGGCCCTCTGTATGTGTTCCTTGGTGAAATGTCTATTTAGGTCTTCTGTCCATTTTTTAACTGGATTGTTTTTTTTTTTGATATTGAGCTCCATGAGCTGTTTGTATATTTTGGAGTATAATCCTTTGTCTGTTGTTTCATTTCAAGTTTAATTCAGTCCCATTTGTTTATTTTTGTTTTTATTTCTGTTACTCTAGGAGGTGGGTCAAAAAAGATATTGCTGTGGTTTATGTCAAAGAGTGTTTTTCCTATGTTTTCCTCTAAGAGTTTTATAGTGTCTGGTCTTACATTTAAGTCTTTAATCCATTTGGAGTTTATTTTTGTGTATGGTGTTAGGCAGTGTTCTAATTTCATTCTTTTACATGTAGCTGTCCAGTTTTCCCAGCACCACTTATTGAAGAGGCTGTCTTTTCTCCATTGTATGTTCTTGCCTCCTTTGTCATAAATTAGGTGCCCATATGTGCGTGGCTTTATCTCTGGGCATTCTATCATGTACCATTGATCTATATTTCTGTTTTTGTGCCAATACCATACTGTCTTAATTACTGTAGTTTTGTGGTATAGTTTGAAGTCGGGGAGCCTGATTCCTCCAACTCCGTTTTTCTTTCTCAAGATTGCTTTGGCTATTCGGGGTCCTTTCTGTTTCCATACGAATTGTAAGATTTTTTGTTCTAATTCTGTGAAAAATGCTGTTGATAGTTTGATAGGGATTGTGTTGAATCTGTAGATTGCTTTGGGTAGTGTAGTCATTTTCACAATGTTGATTCTTCCAGTCCAAGAACATGGTATATTTCTCCATCTGTTTATGTCGTCTTTGATTTCTTTCATCAGTGTTTTATAGTTTTCTGAGTACAAGTCTTTCGCCTCTTTAGGCAGGTTTATTCCTAGGTATTTTATTCTTTTTGTTGCAGTCGTAAATGGGAGCGTTTCCTTAATTTCTCTTTCTGATTTTTCGTTGTTAGTGTATAGGAATGCCAGAGATTTCTGTGCATTAATTTTGTATCGTGCAACCTTACCAAATTCATTGATTAGTCCTAGTAATTTTCTGGTGGCATCTTTAAGATTTTCTATGTATAGTATCATGTCATCGGCAAATAGTGACAGTTTTACTTCTTCTTTTCCAATTTGTATTCCTTTTATTTCTTTTTCTTCTCTGATTGCTGTGGCTAGGACTTCCAAAACTATGTTGAATAAGAGTGGCGAGAGTGGACGTCCTTGTCTTCTTCCTGATCCTAGTGGAAATGCTTTCAGTTTTTCAACATTGAGTATGATGCTTGCTGTAGGTTTGCCATATTTAGCCTTTATTATGTTGAGGTTGGTTCCCTCTATGCCCATTTTGTGGAGAGTTTTTATCATAAATGGGCGTTGAATTTTGTCAAAAGCTTTTTCTGCATCTATTGAGATAATCGCGTGGCTTTTATTCCTTAATTTGTTAATGTAGTGTATCACATTGATTGATTTGTGTATATAGAAGAATCCTTGTATCCCTGGGATAAATCCCGCTTGATCATAGTGTATGATCCTTTTAATGTGCTGTTGGATTGTGTTTGCTAGTATTTTGTTCAGGATTTTTGCATCTACGTTCATCAATGGTATTGGTCTATAATTTTCTTTTTTTGTGATATCTTTGTCTGGTTTTGGTATCAGGGTGATGGTGGCTTCATAGAATGAGTTTGGGAGTGTTTCTCCCTGTGCAGTTTTTTGGAAGAGTTTGAGAAGTATTGGTGTTAGCTCTTCTCTAAATGTTTGATAGAATTTGCTTCTGAAGCCATATGGTCCTGGACTTTTGTTTGTTGGAAGATTTTACAGTATGGTTTCAATTTCATTACTCATGACAGGTCTGTTTATATTTTCTAATTCTTTCTCGTTCAGTCTTGGCAAATTGTACCTTTCCAAGATTTTGTCCATTTCTTCATGGTTGTCCATTTTATTGGCATACAGTTGTTGGTAGTAGTCTCTTATAATCCTTTGTATTTCTGCAGTGTTAGTTGTGATTTCTCCTTTTCACTTCTAATTTTATTGATTTGTGTCCTCTCCCTTTTTCTCCTGATGAGTCTGGCTAAGGGTTTATCAATTTTGTTTATCTTCTCAAAGAACCAGCTTTTAGTTTTATTGATCTTTGCTGTTGTTTTTTTCGTTTCCATTTCATTTGTTTCTGCTCTGATCTTTATGATTTCTTTCCTTCTACTGACTTTGGGTTTTCTTTGTTCTTCTTTCTCTAGTTGTTTTAAGTGTAGGGTTAGATAGTTTATTTGAGATTTTTCTTGTTTCTTGAGGTGAGATTGAATTGCTATAAACTTCCCTCTTAGAACTGCTCTTGCTGCGTCCCATAGGTTTTGGGTCGTCGTGTTTTCATTGTCGTTTGTTTCTGTGTATTTATTTCTTTGATTTCTTCAGTGATCTCTTGGTTATTTAGTAGTGCACTTTTTAACCTTCATGTATTTTGTTTTTTACATCTTTTTTCCTGTAATTGATTTCCAGTCTCATAGTGTTGTGGTTAGAAAAGATGCCTGTTACGATTTCAGTTTTCTTAAATTTTCCGAGGCTTGACTTGTGACCCAAGATGTGATGTATCCTGGAGGATGTTCCATGTGCACTTGAGAAGAAAGTGTATTCTGCCACTTTTGGATGGAATATTCTGTAAATATAAAGTAGATCTGTCTGGTATATTGTGTCATTTAAAGCTTGTGTTTCCTTATTTATTTTCTGTTTGGATGATCTGTCCATTGGCATAAGTGGGGTGTTAAAGTCCCCTACTATTATTGTGTTACTGTCAATTTTTCCTTTCATGGTTGTTAGCATTTGCCTTATGTATAGAGGTGTTCCTATGTTGAGTGCATAAATGTTTATAATTGTTATATCTTCTTCTTGGATTTGTCCTTTAATCATTATGTAGTGTCCCTCCTTATCTCTTGTAACAGTCTTTATTTTAAAGTCTTATTTTATGTGATCCGAGTATTGCTACTCCAGCTTTCTTTTGATTTCCATTTGCATGGAATATCTTTTTCCATCCCTTCACTCTTAGTCTGTATGGTCCCTAGGTCTGAAGTGGGTCTCTTGTAGACAGCGTATATATGGGTCTGGTTTTTATATCCATTCAGCCAGTCTGTGTCTTTTGGTTGGGGCCTTTAATCCATTTACATTCAAGGTTATTATCGATATGTATGTTCCTATTACCATTTTCTTAATTGTTTTGGGTTTGCTTTTGTGGGTCTTTTTCTTCTCTTGTGTTTCCTGCTTAGAGAAGTTTCTTTAGCATTTGTTGTAAAGCTGGTTTGGTGATGCTGAATTCTCTTAGCTTTTGCTTGTCTGAAAAGCTTTTGTCTTCTCCATTGAATCTGAATGAGGTCCTTGCTGGGTAGAGTAATCTTTGTTGTAGGTTTTTCTCTTTCATCACTTTAATTACATCCTGCCACTCCCTTCTGGCCTGCAGAGTTTCTGCTGAAAAATCAGCTGATAATCTTATGGTATGTTATTTTTTGTTTTTCCCTCGCTGCTTTTAATATTTTTTCTTTGAATTTAATTTTTGTTAGTTTGATTAATATATGTGTTGGTGTGTTTCTCCTAAGGGTTATCCTGCATGGGACTCTCTGTGCTTCCTGGACTTGGGTGACTTTACTTTCCCATGTTATGGAGGTTTTCAACTATGATCTCTTCAAATATTTTCTCAGACCCTTTTTTTTCTTTTCTTTTCTGGGACCCTTATAATTCTAATGTTGGTGTGTTTATTGTTATCCCAGAGGTCTTTGAGATTGTCTTCAATTCTTTTCATTCCTTTTTCTTTATTCTGCTCCTTGGCAGTTATTTCCACCATTTTGTCTTCCAGCTCACTTATTCGTTCTTCTGCCTCTGTTATTCTGCTACTGATTCCTTCTAGTATATTTTTCATTTTAGTTATTGTGTTGTTCATCTCTGTTTGTTTGTTCTTTAGTTCTTCTAGATCTTTGTTAAACATTTCTTGTATTTTCTCATTCTGTGCTTCCATTCTGTTTCCGAGATTCTGGATCATCTTTGCTATCATTACTCTGAATTCTTTTTCAGGTAGATTGCCTATTTCCTCTTCATTTATTTGGTCTTGTAGGTTTTTACTTTGTTCCTTCATCTGTGACGTATTTTTTTGCCATCTAATTTTTTTTTTTTTTTATGAGTAGGACTGTGTTCCTGGTTTATTGGTTGTTTGGCCTGAGGCTTGTAACACTTGAGTTTGTAGGCTATTGGGTAGAGCTGGGTCTTGGTGCTGAGATGAGGAGCTCTGTGAGACCTCACTCCAATGAATATTCCCTGGGGTCTGAGGTTCTCTGTTAGTCCAGTGTTTCAGACTTGGAACCCCACCGCAGGAGCTTCCACCCAACCCCGGGCTCGCCAGTCAAGATCCCACAAGCCCCGTGGGGTGACAGGAAGAAAAAAGAAAGAGCAATAACAAAGTAAAAAATAAAATTATACTAGGAAACTAACAGATATGTTAGAAAGAATGTAAAAATAAAAATATAGATGAATCAACCACCAGAAGGTACATCAGTACCACCATAGTAAAAAAGAGGAGGAGGGAAAAGGAGAAAAAAAAAAAAGGTGGGGCTTCCCTGGTGGTGCAGTGGTTGAGAGTCCGCCTGCCAATGCAGGGGACACAGGTTCATGCCCTGGTCCGGGAAGATCCCACATGCCGCTGAGCGGCTCTGCCCGTGAGCCATGGCCGCTGAGCCTGCGCGTCTGGAGCCTGTTGCTCCGCAACGGGAGAGGCCACAACAGTGAGAGGCCCGCGTATGGCAGGAAAAAAAAAAAAAAGGCGGAGGGCGGGAGGGGGAAGGCATTGGCTGTGGAGAGTGGGCCCTAAGCAAGGGGGAGGTTTGGGTGGTGGGCAGGGCCAATGCTCAGGACCCACAGCACTGGAAAAAGCCCTGGGGGCTGTGGGGGGTGGGGCTTAGGCTCAAGGAACTGAAGGGCCCCAGGTGTGCCCCCCACCCCTTGTCTCAGACGGCAGGGGATTATCTGGGAGCCCAGCAGGCTTCCTGGGCTTGAGTGGGCGGGTCAAACACCCTCCTCTCCTCTCCTGCTCCTCTGGTCTGGGGTCTGGGAGGGCCCCTACCGCCTCTGTCTCCTGATCTCCCCGGCGTCCCTCCTATGCCCGGAGGACCAATGCAGCCGGGCAGGGGTGTGAAGGGGGGCCTTGTAGGGCAGGGGACTGGCCTGGAAGCTTAGGAGCCTCCCAGTGCCCGAGTGAGGCCATTGCCCACCACTCCTCTCCCTCTCCTCCCCAAGGGCCCCTCCCACCTGCCACTCCTGATCTCCCTGGCCTCCCTCCTATGCCCCCAGGACGCACGTGGCCTGGTTGGGCTTTGGAGGGGGGAAACCAGCTTGGGAGCTCAGCAGGCTCCCCGGCCCGAGTGGGCCAGGCAGTTGCCCTATGCTCCTCGCTTGCTCTTCCCAGAGAGTCCCTCCCACCTGCCTCTCCTGATCTCCCCAGCCTCAGGGGCACCGATCTTGTCTGGCCTCTGCTTCTCCTCCCCACCTCGGTCCCCCTATGTTCTGCCGGTTCACTCTGGGGTTCCTCTTGTCTCCTTGGGGTTCAGAGTCCCCCAGCAGCAGCCAGCAGGCACCCTAGTTGTTGGGAGACACTAACTCCGCGTCTCCCACACCGCCATCTTGACTCCTGCCCTGATGTGTATCCTTTTAATGCACTGTTAGATTCAGTTTGCTGGTATTTTGTTGAGGAGTTTTGCATATATATATATATATATATATATATATATGTATATGTATATATATATATTCATCAGAGTATTAGAGACTATAATTTTCCTGTGGTGTCTTTATCATACTTTTGTATCAGAGAAATGCTGGCCTCATAAAATGAGTTAGGAAGTATTCCCTCCTGTTCCCTTTTCTGGAAGAGTTTGAGGTGTTAATTCTTAAGTGTTTGTAGTGTTCTTCAAGTCTTTCTTCTTTTTTAATGTAGCTGTTTACTGTAACATAGTTTCCTCTCAGCACTGCCCTTGCTGAATCCCATTAGTTTTGGTATGCTGTATCTTCATTTTCATTTGTCTTTAAGCTCTTTTAGCATGTTTAAGACAGTTGTTTGACAATGTCTTTGTCTAATAATTCCAGTCTGACCTTCCTTGGGAACTGTTTTAGTCAATGTATTTTATTCCTTTGAAGGGTCCATACTTTCCTATTTCTTTGAATGCCTTGTGATTTTTTTGTTGAAACTGGACATTTTACTATTATGATATATTACCTGTGGAAATCAGATTTTCCCCTTCCCCAAGGTTTGACTTTTTTTTTTTTTGAATTGTTGAAGGCTGTAGTGGTACATTTGTTTCATGAATTTACTCAACTGTTTTTCTAGAGAGCGTATTCCTTGCCATTGTAGTCACTGAAGACTGTTGCTTAACTTGCGTTCAGGTAGCGTTTTGACAGAGATTTCCTTGAATACCAAGAGCCAAAGAGAGAGAAAGAGAGAGAGAAAGCTTTCCTAGTCTTTGCAGATTGGCTCTGTGTTAAGACTCTCCTTCAGCATTTAGCTCGGCTTGCACTGAGCCTAAGGTTAAGCCCAAAGTGAAAGATTATGGTCTTCTTAGGTAGTTTTTGAGCAAGCACCTTACCCTGGGCAGGTGTGTGACTTTATAAATTCTCTGAAAATGTGAGTAAATTTTTTTTTTAATTTATTTTTGGCTGTGTTGGGTCTTCGTTGCTGCATGTGGGCTTTCTCTAGTTGCGGCGAGCAGGGGCTACTCTTCGTTGCGGTGCATGGGCTTCTCATTGGGGTGCCTTCTCTTGTGGAGCACAGGCTCTAGGTACTTGGGCTTCGGTAGTTGTGGCACGTGGGCTCAGTAATTGTGGCTTGTGGGCTCTAGAGTGCAGGCTCAGTAGTTGTGGCACACAGGCTTAGTTGCTCCGTGGCATGTGGGATCTTCCCAGACCAGGGCTCGAACCCATGTCCTCTGCATTGGCAGGTGGATTCTTAACCACTGCTCCACCAGGGAAGCTCAATGTGAGTGATTGTGAGTGTTCTAACTTTACAAGGAAACTCTCTCTCTAGCTTTTCATCCTAGGCATTAGGCAATCTGTTATCCCAGGCAGCTGTGGGTTGTTGGTTAGCCTTAACAAGCAGTGTTTTCAAGCAGTGCCCTCAGCTTTTCCAGCCTGTAGGAGACCCAAGTTAGGAAAAACAAGAGCCAAGCACCTTACATTAGTCCTTCAGGTAGCTCCCAGACAGGTTAAGAATAGATATACACTATCATTTGTGAATAAAATATGCTCTGCTCCCTTCAGAACTAAGGACCAGGATCCCACATTGGAAATGGGGACTGCAATTTTCATGACTATTGCCAGGCTGGGGGCGTCATGGGGCAAGGGCAAGTAAAATCACCACAAAGCTTTCCTAGTTTTTAAGTTTCCTTTTTCTTGATATCAACGATTGCTTGATTGCTGTAAACTTTTGACTGTTTTACAGAATTCTAACAAAGCTCTTACAGTTTGCTTGTTTTTCAGTGTTTCTGTCAGGGGAGCTTGGAGCTTCCTACTGTGTCATTTTGCTGATGTCACTTCTCTTTTTGGGTTTTAAACTACTAAGGACTTAGATGTGAAAGTGACTTTTATGTCAAGCCACATCAGAATTAGAGCTGTTGAATAAAAGTGACTTTTGAATGAGTTTATGTCAAAGTAGTGTCCTAGAACTTACTGTTTTTTTCCCCTGTGTTAGGCCTTCTCATTTCATGGATGTGTCATTACGTAGCTTCTCCCTTTGTTGTGACCTGTTAAGCCGGGTTTGCCACACAGCAGTAACTTACTGTAAGGATGCTTTAGAAAGTCATCTCCATGTTATTGTTGGTACACTTATACCCCTTGTGGATGATCAGATGGAGGTTCAGGAACAGGTAATTTCCCAAATCATATTCAAAATGATATTTGAAATACACTGATAAAGTATTGTTGGAAGGAGCTGAGTGTTTTATGTTTACTTGGTGTAATCAGTAATTTTAGTGGAAATATTCTTTGAAAAATGGTGGGGAAAACATTCTCAGTGAATTAATCCTTGTAATCATTTAATTACAGAGCACCTAGTAATTTTGATCTAATAAATAACCTGATTTCTATCTCTTACTTATGCTGAAGTGTAGAGGTAGTCAAAACTAAGGATGTAGTTCACTCCACTATGATGGTGTGTGAGGTATTACTTATATAAAATGTTTCAGTAGTATTGACAACTGTATACCTCAGTGTCCATCCTGTAATAAAGGCCTTACATATTTGTTGAATTATTTGAAAGCACAGAAACGGTAGTAGCTGGGTGCCTTAGAAGTGATTTTATCTGAACAAGTAGAGTTTTTATCATTTATTACAATGGCTTTGCTTGTTTTACTTTAAAATATAATTAATCCATTTCTCCTCATGATTTTTTCTTTTTTAATTATGTTTAGGTATTGGACTTGTTGAAATACTTAGTGATTGATAACAAGGATAATGAAAATCTCTATATCACGATTAAACTTTTAGATCCTTTTCCTGACCATGTTGTCTTTAGAGATTTGCGTATTACTCAGCAGAAAATCAAATACAGTAGAGGACCCTTTTCACTTTTGGAGGTAATAATTATTCCATAATATTGCTATTTTGTATTAGAGAGGTTGTACCTCTAATGCTCTGAAAGTAAACCAGTCTTTTTTAAAAATTGTGATTAAAGAAAACATAACATGAAATCTGTCCTCTTAGCAGATAAAAAACTGAATCTTAATATATACTCTTGCATTGCAGTAAAAGTGTAAATTCAAAATTTCTTGAAAAAGATCTGAATTTAAGTATTGAAGAAATATGATATAAAATATGCTTGATTTTCATACACATAAGATTCATTAATATCTCAAAATTACCATCTGACCCTCTGTCGGACAATATAATGTTTGAATTAGAAAAGATATGTAACTTTCTGAAGAGTTTTTCAAGTTTTAATCTTGTTTTAACCTTTATAAACTTCAAAACTATGTTCAGATAGATTTTTCTTTATAAATCTTATTATAATTTTAAAATTATACTCTACATTTGACTATAATCAGTATGAAAATGTGGTTAAATATATTAAGATAAAACTAGAGTTGCAATACTAAATAAATAGAAATTTAAGCTTTTCCCTCTGAGTATGCTATAACAATCTTAAACTCTAAATACTGTATCATGAGAGAGTCTATTGCAATTTAAATGTTTAAAACATTGTAGGGAAAAAAAAAGAAACATTGTAGGATTTGAAGTGAAATAAGTAATTTATTTCTACCTTGTTTGGTAGTAACAGTATTATGAATCAGTATCTGTAGAAGGCACTAATTTAAAAAAATTTTTGAGTTTTATTTTACAGACTCAACCAATACATGTCAAAAGCAAGTTACATTTTTAGCTGATTTTCTCTTTTAGGAAATTAACCATTTTCTCTCAGTAAATGTTTATGATGCACTTCCATTGACAAGGCTTGAAGGATTGAAGGATCTTCGAAGACAACTAGAGCAACATAAAGATCAGATGATGGATCTTATGAGAGCATCTCAGGGTACTAATTTTAATGACTTGGGTTATTTGTACCCATTTCTTTTTGAAAGAATCTTTTATAAATTCTTGCTCTTGGTTTAGTTGCCACAGATTTAGTTCATTTCAGACCCCCATCAGTTCTCATTTAGTTATGAAAGACTTCCTAAGTGGTCTCCTCACCTTGAACTACTCACATTTTATCCGTTCTCTGCACCTCTGCCAGAATGATTTCTCTAAGTCCAAATCATGTTATTTCACTGCTTAAAAAATGTTAACAATTTGCTACTGCCTAAAAGAAAAATTTGAATTCCTTAGAGCAGGCATGCAAGGTAATTTGTCTCTGCCTACTACCCCAATTTATTTAAATAAAAGAAATGTTATTTTTCATTTTATTTTAAACATCTTAGCCATGTATGTGTTTTGTGTGTATGTATATATGTATATATGTGTGTGTTTTGTATATATACACATATTTATATGTGTTTCTAGGTTTTTGGTTTTTTTACTTAAAAATCCATTTTATTTTGATTTGATTTGAGTTTAGATTATTATAGTACTGCACTTGGTGGAAACTTTCTGCTTATGTTTTGATTTTCGTCTTCCTGAGCTCATTGACTTCATGTTTCTATTGTGATATTTTTATCCTCAGTACTTTTAAAAATTAATTTTGTTTCGACCATCCAAAATCTGAGTTTCTAGTATATTTGTTCTTGAGATAGGTGTGTGTGTATATATATATATATATATATATATATATACATGAACCCCTCTTTCTATCTCCTGTTCTTGTGTGTTTGGGTATTTTATTGATCCAGACCAATATAGCCAATAGATGTTTATAGCTATTTAAATTTAAATGAATTAAAATTCAATAAAATATAAAGTTAAATTTCTTTGTTGTATTAGCACATGTCAAATTCTCTGTAGTAACATGTGGCTCGTGGCTGTCTTTGGACAGCACAGATTATAGACCATTTTCATCATTGCAGAAAGTTCTGTTGGACAGTGCTGGTCTATTCTATATGCAAGAGGCTAAAAAACCAGGCATACTCCCAAGGTTCCTTCTAGTTTAATGTTGAATGATTATGTGTTTCTAACTGTGATTTGGCTAAGGTATTGATTTCTCTGCACAACGTAAGATATTTTTCTCTCTCTGTCTGCCAAATATTGCTGATCATTTTTACATGATTCTCTTTGAGAAGAAAGTTCAGATACATTCATTCACCTCATATTTTTGAAATGCTCACAATTGAAAATCTTTTTTAAAAACTTTGTAAAAGTTTTCTAGTCACACAATTTAATACGTGAGCATAGTATAAAGAAAAGTGTTGTCTTCACTGTGGCTTAAACTAATATTTTCAAAACTGCTTCTAGATAACCCTCCAGATGGCGTAATGGTGAAGCTAGTTGTCAGCTTGTTGCAGTTATCCAAGATGGCAGTAAACCACACTGGTGAAAGAGAAGTTTTAGGTAAACTGTTTGGCTGAGTGAATATGAGTTTTTTTGTTTGGATGGTCATCTTCATAGCATTTTAAAAATCAGTAAAAGTTTGTTACTTGGAATATTGGGGAAATGTGAGAGGCTTTTTATATTTCTGTTTAGTTCAAGTCTCCCTAAGCAGCCCTCCTTTCATATTTTCCTCCCTTAGACATTCATATAAAGTAAAAAGTTAGTGATTAACACATGTGCATAACTACTAATTTGAAAATGCCTTGTGAATATTTAGGAAAGTCAGAAAAACCTATTTGTAGCATTAAGTTGCAAATAAATTGACTTCTGATACATTTTATAGATATAACTGACTGGTACTTAATATCTTTTTTATATAACAGAAAGAATGAGGACTTGGAGGGCTATATTAAGCTCAGATATTAAAACCATATTCAAGTCCTTTTCTGCCACCATTTGGGGGTAACCTAATGTAAGATAAATAGCCAGCATCATACCTGGTATAGGTGTTTTATATTTGGTGATCACAGGATGGAAAACATCACATGATTAAAGTCAGCTTGAAGTTGTCATGAAATAATTGCTTCAAATAAGAAAAGTGGGGGGCTTCCCTGGTGGCGTAGTGGTTGGGAGTCCACCTGCTGATGCAGGGGACATGGGTTCGTGCCCCGGTCCGGGAAGATCCCACATGCCGCGGAACGGCTGGGCCCATGAGCCATGGCCGCTAAGCCTGCACGTCCGGAGCCTGTGCTCCGCAACGGGAGAGGCCACAGCAGGGAGAGGCCCGCGTACCGCAAAAAAAAAAAAAAAAAAAAAAGAAAAGTGGGAGAAGTAAGAGATGCTTCACAGATTCTACTGTCTTTCAACAGAGTCTTCCTTAACTTCTCAGTGGAGGTCTAGTGTCTAGGGTACTTCTTTTCTTGTAAATTTTTTATAGAAATATATCTTACATATAGAAAAGTCACAAGTATATAACTTGAAGAATTTTTTGCAAAGAGAACACACCTGTGCATCTAGCACCCAGACCAAGAAACAGAACCTTATCAGTACTCTAGAACTTTCCTTTGACCAAGGAATTTACCCTTTGTCCATAGTAGCACTGCTTCTGGGGACAAATGTCACTTGCTACAGGAGGCCTAAGTGGCTTTCCTACATAGCATAAAATCTTAGTGATTAGTACCCACAGCTAATGTCATATTTAATGGTGAAAGACTGAATATCTTCCTCAGATCAGTAATGAACCAAAGTTGCCCACTGCTATTCACCATTGTACTGGAAGTTATAGCCAGAGCAATTGAACAAAAACTGGAAAGCAAAGAAGTAAAAACTATCTCTATTCACAGATGACATTCCTGTATATATATATATATAGAAAGTCCCAGAAAATCTATAGGAAAGTTACTATAAGAGAGGTAATAAATGAATTCAGCCAAGTTGCAGGATACAAGATCAACACACAAAATTCATTTGTGTTTCTGTACACCAGCAATGAACAATCTAAGAAGGAAATTCCATTCCATTTACAATTCCATTTATAATAGCATCTAAGAGAATTAAATACCTGGGATAATTTTAGTTAAGGAGGTGAAAGACTTGTGCACATTCTGTTTTTTAGAAGTAAGACACTAAGTACAGCCCACACTCAAGGGAAGAATTAGGCTCCACCTTTTGAAAGGAGGACTATCAAATAATTTTTTAACATGTTTTATTAAATTCCATCATGACTGGGAAAGAACATGAGGGGGCCCTCTGGCATCTTGAAAACATCTATCTTCATCTGGGTAGTGATAATACAGGTGGGAAAGAAATTGTGTTTTCCTGCATGTATGTGTATGTGTGTGTGTGTGAATTTTCACTGATCTGAGTATTTAAGATTTGTGGTCTTTATGTAATACCCCCCAGAAAATTGATACTCGCATACAGCTGCTATATTTAGACTTTCCTTAAAAACTACATTCTACTAGTTAATCTATCTCTTGGATATGATTTTATAGGGGAAAATATTGCCGACATGGATGATATGTAAAGGAAATGATACAGTATTTTGTAGCTTCTTTAATCTATTCAACATCTTTGAGAAAACACTTAAATCTTAACGGATGACAAAACATATTTTTGAAATTAGAAAATTCTGTTTTATGTATGATCTCTTAGCTATAACTTTACTGAAATGGAATTTCTATATATAGAGGCTGTTGGAAGCTGCTTGGGAGAAGTGGGTCCTATAGATTTCTCTACAATAGCTATACAATATAGTAAAGATACATCTTATACCAAGGCCCTTGAGTTATTTGAAGATAAAGAACTTCGGTGGACCTTCATAATGCTGACCTACCTGAATAATACACTGGTAGAAGATTGGTGAGTATTTAATGATACCTTGTACCTGATAGCACTTAATCTGACATTCAAGATTGATACCTCATATGAATTAGCATTTCCAATAACTAAAGCATTCTCCTTTTAGTTGCCATACTTTCAGTCTTAAATATTTAATGAATATCATTGTATTTTTATTAATTCACATAATTACTAAAACCCTACTGCTATATGCCAGGTAACTTGGTATAGTGATAGATATACCAGACAAGATCCATGTTAAATTTTAGTGAGAGTAGACTAGACAAACAATATGAAAACTACCAAGTGGTTCCACAGAAAACATTAAGATAGGGGAATGTAAATGGGGTTATTTTGTGCACTTGTCAGAATCAAAGGTGCCACTCTCCTCCTGGCTAGACATTTTGATCCTTTTAAATTAAGTCATAGAGCAGAAATTTTTTAATTCCAAAAGTCTTAAGCTAATCAGACAGGGCTTTCTTTTGCCCATTAATACATAAAATGCAAAACAAAATTGCAACAGATAGTATAATTTCAGCTTGCTGATTATGAGATTACTTTTTCTCCGTCTTCCACTCCCCATTTATCTATTTATTTGCAGTTATCTATTTATTATTTACAGATCCTTGAACAATGTGGGGGTTGGGATGCTTGACCCTTTGCTCAGTGGAAAATTCATGTATAATTATAGTTGGCCCTCCCTATCTGTGGTTCTTCATCCGAGGAGTCAACCAACTGCAGATTGTGTAGTACTGTAGTATTTACTGTTGAAAAAAATCCATGTATAAGTGGACCTGTACAGTTCAAATCCTCGTTGTTCAAGGGCCAGATGTATTTATTTTGATATATTTGAGCACCTTGTCACCACCATTTTTGGAGATTGGGTTCAAAGGATTTTTGCCCACAATTGGGCATCGTTTTAAGTAAATAGGTATTTTGCATCCGTTTCCCTATAACACCCCCCACTTCTCTTGGGGAATAAATGATTGGCAATAATGTCTACCTGCTCTGTTTTAATTGTTGATTTAATTTACACGTATCTTTCACTCTTTTGTTGTTGTTGTTACAGTAAAAAGGCTGGTATGATTTCCTTCCCAACTTTTTATTATAAAAATTTTCAAGCCTACAGCAAAATTGAAAGAATTTTACAGTAAATACCCATATACTCACCACCTAGAGTCTTCCTAGATTCTATTATTATCCTTGCTTTATCACATTTAGCCATCTTCCTATCCATTTATTAATCTATCTCATTTTTAAAAATGTATTTCAAATTATATCTAGCACAGCTTTTGAAGAGATTTTCCACAGAAAATTTGCAAGCAGTGTTTCATTTGTTACACAGTAATTTGCAATTGGTTTTTCTGAAGAAGGTGCACAGAAATATTAGTGTGACTTAAACTTGAGAACCACAGGGATAGGTACAATTTGTTTTTCATGTCTTTTTTGTAAGAGGAAGAAAATCATTACATGTTTGAGGGGCCTCAGGTATACAAAGGGAATGTTGACCAAGGAATTCCCAGAATCATGGAAGACTTCTCTGAGGAAGTGTCATCTAGCTGATCTGAGTGACCAGGAATCAGCTAGAAGTTGATTAGGGATAAAATATTGCATACAGGGAATAGCTAGAATGGAAATAAGCTTCATGTGTTTGAGGATCAGAAAAAGCCTGGTATGGAAGAAGATGGTATGAAATGAAATTAGAAAGGTAGGACTAATTCTGATTAAAAAATTTGGATTTTATTTGAAATATATAGTGAAGCCATGGAGTTTTAAGCAGAATAGTGCCATGATGCAACTTACATTTTGACTCTGACATATATGGCAAATGGCTTGTGATAGGGCAAAAGTGGAAACAGAAAGCTGATTATGAAACTATTGCAGTAGTCCAGAGGAGAAATCATGGTGACTTGGATAAGGGTGGCGGTAATGGAGATGAGATGGGACACGGATAGAACTAGGGTATGTTTTTAACATAGAGGCAGCAGGACGTGCTGATGAATTGGATGTGGAGGAGGGAAGGAAAGAAAGAGGAATGAGAGATGAATCCAAGTTTAGGGTTTATGCTTCTATGTCTTAAATTGAGACATAGAATTAAGCCTTTACTTGACAGCTCATCATCATTTATAGTATCAGGCTTTATAACATTTTTTGTCAGTTGTCATATTTTCAGTACTCTTGCATTGCAGCCCTCCTTTACTTAATTTTTTGCAAAAGAGAAGGACGTTCAATTTTTTATTAGAGGTTTTAGATGCCTTACCTAATGATTTCAACTAGCTTCTGGTCAGAATAAGTACATACTTACTGTTTGTTTAAAATTGTCCTAGACAATAATTTTATCATTTGTAGGGAAATTCCATTCTGTGTTACCCCAAATTATTTGTACCTCTTAGAGAAAATGGTATCAAAATATTTTTTTCTTGGGTGAATTAGTATTTTGTCATTCTTATTACTCATTCTTATTAGTCAATGTTATTCTGAAGTATTTGTTTTTATGAGTTTTTAATTTATAGTAGTCATAATATAAACTTTATTATATTGAATGAAGGGAATTGCTGTTACAGTGAGTAGTAACTCATGTTTACTCTAGGAATATTAAAAATCCTTTGGTAATTTTTGCTTTGATGTTATAGAATTTTATAGATGTAAAATTTCCTAATAAACGTAAACATTTCCTAATATAAATTTAAAATTTTAGATTTTAATTTTTTTCATTGGGAGTTGCTTAACATTCATCAAGATTAATAGTTGATATACTTTGTGGCATTTGAATTATATGTATTTTTCAGTGTCAAAGTGCGATCAGCAGCTGTTACCTGTTTGAAAAGCATTTTAGCCACAAAAACTGGACATAGTTTCTGGGAGATTTATAAGATGACAAGTGATCCCATGCTGATCTATCTACAGCCTTTTCGAACATCAAGGAAAAAGGTCTCTCAAATAATGAATGTTTATTGAATATCCACTATATCTAGAACAGTTCTATTTGCTGTGGGATATGAATATCATATTGCTTACTTACACTAACATTTAACCTTTCTTGGAAATAATTCTAGCTGTGCTTTTTGAATCGAAGGGATTTGTATTTTTAGTTATGGCAGTGTGGAAAAGCTGAGATAGGTAGCTTAAAGAAATAATGGTTGATTTGGGGGGATAGGAGGAGTTCTTTTTTATTTATTTATTTTTAATAGATCTTTATTGGAGTATAATTGCTTCACAATACTGTGTTAGTTTCTGTTGCACAACAAAGCGAATCAGCCATATGCATACACATGTCCCCATATTCCCTGGTAGGAGGAGTTCTTAATGACAGGCTTCTTTTCTTTAGGAGTGGAAAACCCTTACTTTGATCCCATGAAAGCCGTTTATAGATATTGTGATCAACAAGCAAGTGTTTATTTCCATAGCAAGTTAAAGTATCACAACCCTCTAGTGAAATTTAAGATGGCCTATAGATTTCTCCCTTTTCCATGTTGATATCATAACAAGGTTCCACTAAAGGTACTCTATGAAAGATACTTAAGAACTCTTACTTCTCCTTTATTTTGTTTAATATTTTCTTTTCATAAAGCAACTGAGAAATATGCTGTTAAGTTTTCACCAATTTAACTTCAGGGCTTACACCCATCGTTGAAATGATACTTTTAATGTATCGTAATATAATTTTGGTCTCAGTGAAATTATTGACAATATAAGCTATTAATAAAACTAATAGTATAACCTGTAAAACACTGTAGTTTTTTTTTTTTTTTTTTTTTTTTTTTTTTTTTTGTGGTACGCGGGCCTCTCACTGTTGTGGCCTCTCCCGTTGCGGAGCACAGGCTCTGGACGTGCAGGCTCAGCGGCCAGGGCTCATGGGCCCAGCCGTTCCGCAGCATGTGGGATCTTCCCGGACCGGGGCACGAACCCGTGTCCCCTGCATCGGCAGGCGGACTCTCAACCACTGCACCACCAGGGAAGCCCAACACTGTAGTTTTAACATTAAAATTTCATTTCATTCCAAAATCAACTCTGGTAGATTTGGTAGATTTGGTAGATTTGGACTGGATTCATACATGAGACGGATGAGGCAGAGAATCTGTGATTTATTTAACATACCGCTAGTGAGCTAAGAGTAGAAGTTAAGTTTCCTGGTGTTTAGATCAGTAATTTTTCACCAGATGACTCTGCCTCTCATAAACATAAATGTATTTTAATTTTAAAAGGTAACTGATGCCTCAAGATTTAGTTTTAAGCATATTTAGTTTTATTTGGAAACAGATTTGTTTATTCCTAGATATTTGTTTGGCATAGGAAAGGTAAAATGTATTTCTGGTTACCTTATTTACGTTTTCTCATCACTTTTTTCTAGTTTTTAGAAGTACCTAGACTTGACAAAGAAAATCCTTTAGAAGGCTTGGATGATACAAGCCTGTGGATTCCTCAAAGTGAAAATCATGACATTTGGTTAAAGACACTGACTTGTGCTTTTTTGAATAGTGGAGGCACAAAAAGTGAAGTTCTTCAGTTATTAAAGCCAATGTGTGAGGTAAGAAGATTAATTAGTCTGACTTATTCCCTTTCTAACTTTGTTTTTTTCATTTGTGCTTTCTCATAATAATTTTCTTTGATGGTCTCATTCCATTTCTCTTTTGTGTGAATGTTCATGGCCTGTATATAAAAAGAGTGCTTTGTACCGCACATCATCTTCATGCAGCGTCACCTATACTCAGCTGTTGTGAATCCATCCAACAGGGTGTCTTTATTTAGCCAGAACTTTATGCAGTAGGTTTCAGCTGCGGGGTAGCTACATATTGGATGCTGTGTTAGTTTCTGCTGTAGAGCAAAGTGAATCAGTTATACATATACATATATCCGCTCTTTTTCCCTGTGCTATACAGTAGGTCCTTACTAGTTATCTATTTTATATATAGTAGTGTGTGTATGTTAATCACAGTCTCCCAGTTTATGCCCCCCTCACTGTCTACCCTGGTAACCATAAGTTTGTTTTCTACGTCTGTGACTGTATTTCTGTTTTGTAAATAAGACCATTTGTACCATATTATTAGGTTCCACATATAAGTGATATATGTTATTTGTCTTTCTCTGACTGACTTCACTCAATATGACAATCTCTAGGTCCATCCATGTTGCTACTACAAATGGCATTATTTCGTTCTTTTTTATGGCTGAGAGTAATATTCCATTGTATATATGTACGACATCTTTTTTTATCCATTCCTCTGTTGATGGAAATTTAGGTTGCTTCCATGTCCTGGCTATTGTAAATAATGCTGCAGTGAACATTGGGGTGCATGAATTGTTTCAGATTATGGTTTTCTCTGGATATATGCCCAAGAGTGGGATTGCAGAATCATATGGTAGCTCTATTTTTAGTTTTTTAAGGAATCTCCGTACTGTTCTCCATAGTGGTTGTACCAATTTACATTCCCACCAGTAGTGTAAGAGGGTTCCCTTTTCTCCACACCCTCTCCAGCACTTATTGTTTGTACATTTTTTGATGATGGCCATTCTGACTGTTGTGAAGTGATACCTCATTGTAGTTTTAATTTGCATTTCTCTGATAATTAGTGATGTTAAGCATCTTTTCATATGCTTTTTGGCCATCTGTATGTCTTCTTTGGAGAAATGTCTATTTTGATATTTTGCTCATTTGTTTTGATTGAGTTGTTTGTTTTTTTGATATTGAGCTGTATGGCCTATTTGTATATTTTGGAGCATAATCCCTTGTCTGTTGCTTCATTTGCAAATATTTTCTCCCATTCTGTGGGTTGTCTTTTCATTTGTTTATGGTTTCTTTTGCTGTGCAAAAGCTAAAAGTTTAATTAGGTCCCATTTGTTTATTTTTGTTTTTATTTTCATTGCTCTAAGAAGTGGATCAAAAAAGATCTTGCTGTGATTTATGTCAGAGAGTGTTCTGCCTGTGTTTTCCTCTAAGAGTTTTATAGTATCTGGCCTTAACATTTAGGTCTTTAATCCATTTTGAGCTCATTTTTGTCTATGGTGTTAGAGAGTGTTTTAATTTCATTCTTTTACATGTAGCTGTCCAGTTTTCCCAGCACCACTTATTGAAGAGACTGTCTTCTCCATTGTATATTCTTGCCTCCCTTGTCATAGATTAGGTTACCATAGGTGTGTGGGTTTATCTCTGGACTTTCTATCCTGTTCCAGTGATCTCTATTCCTGTTTTTGTGCCAGTACCATGCTATTTTGATTACTGTAGCTTTGTAGTTTCATCTGAACTCAGGGAGCCTGATTTCTCCAGCTCTGTTTTTCATTCTCAAGATTGCTTTGGCTATTTGTGGCCTTTTGTGTTTCCATACAAATCGTAAAATTCTTTGTTCTAAATCTGTGAAAAATGCCGTTGGTAATTTGATAGAGATTGCACTGAATCTGTAGATTGCTTTTGGTAGTATAGTCATTTTGACAATATTGATTCTTCCAATCCAAGAGAATGGTATATCTCTCCATCTGTTTGTGTCATCTTTGATTTCTTTCATCAGTGTCTTATAGTTTTCTGAGTACAGGTCTTTTGCCTCCTTAGGTAGATTTATTCCTAGGTGTTTTGTTCTTTTTGATGCGATGGTAAATGGGATTGTTTCCTTGATTTTTCTTTCTGATCTTTTGTTGTTAGTGTGTAGGAATGCAAGAGATTTCTGTGTATTAATTTTGTACCCTGCAACTTTAACAAATTCATTGATTAGCTCTAGTAATTTTCTGATAGCATCTTTAGAGTTTTCTGTGTATAGTAGTGTCATGTCATCTGCAAACAGTGACAGTTTTACTTTTTCTTTTCCAATTTGGATTCCTTTTATTTCTTTTTCCTCTCTGATTGCCGTGGCTAGAACTTCCAGTACTGTGTTGAATAAGAGTGGTGAGAGTGGATATCCTTGTCTTGTTCCTGATCTTAAAGGAAATGCTTTCAGTTTTTCACCATTGAGAAAGATGTTTGCTGTGGGTTTGTCATATATGCCCTTTATTATGTTGAGGTAGGTTCCCTCTCCCTCTGGAGAGTTTTTATCCTAAATGGGTATTGCATTTTGTCGAAAGCTTTTTCTGCTTGAATTCTGTGACATGCTTTCTTGAGTGAGAAAAGAGGTGTGGTTGCAGTTAGCATTGCTTTTTTATTTTGGGGGGTACACTACCATTTATTTCATTAGAGAGTAATGGTACCTGCCAAGGTCAAACAAAAAGTTTATACGCTTTTATCAAATGTATCATCTAAAACAACACAATGTGATGATGCTCTAAGACTTTAAAAGCTAACCTAATTTATAATACTGTCAGGCATGATTCAACAGAAGTATGAAAACAAAATATCTGACTAGTTAAACATCTACCAATTAAAAATAACTGATAAAGAAGTGAATATTCTGGTAAAGTACCCTATTGAAAGCAGTTTGTAAAGCAGTCTTTGTTTCTACAGAGAAAATGTTAACAGTGAATAAATCATCACACTCTGCAGTACTACACTGCGTTCGTAGCAGTTCAGAGGACTTATTCCCTCAGCTGCTGCAAGTGCTACCAGCTAGAACACCCTTCAGAATTGCCTTGATAATAGAGAGTTGCTTCACCCCAAATCATACCCTATTCCCAGGGCAACCTGCATTCAATGACTGGTTGACCTTAGAGTATAAAAGCTCTGTACCATTACCACAACTCAAGACGGCTCTGAAGGTCCATCTCAGCTTCTGAGCTCCCCACAGGGTTGGTGGAGGCCTTTGTTGCTGCCGCACCATACCCCAGCTTTTCCCTCACTCCAGTCCTGCTTCTTCCTTCCCTTCCTTCTACAGACATTGATCCCAAGAGCACTCCCTAGTAAACCTTCTGCACTGCATGCTGATCCTGCCTCTGTCTGGCATACTGGCATAGAGTTAAGCACCCTAACATGTGTTTGATATAATAAATAACATCTTCTGAAAAAAAAAGTGAGTGATACCCTGGATACACACACAACTCATTTCTCATTAATGAATAAACCTAAGATTTTTTAAACACTTTTTTAAAAAATAAATTTATTTTATTTTATTATTTTTTTAATTTTTGGCTGTGTTGGGTCTTTGTTGCTGCGCACGGACCCTCTCCAACTGTGGCGAGCAGAGGCCACTCGTGGTCGCAGTGCGTGGGCTTCTCATTGTGGTGGCCTCTCCCTTTGCGGAGCATGGGCTCCAGGCATGTGGGCTTCAGCAGCTGCGGCACACAGGCTCAGCAGCTGTGGCTCATGGACTCCAGAGCGAAGCTCCATAGTTGTGGCACACAGGCTTAGTTGCTCAGTGGCATGTGGGATCCTCCCGGACCAAGGCTCGAACCCGTGTCCCCTGCATTGGCAGGTGGAGTCTTAACCGCTGCGCCACCGGGGAAGCCCGTAAGATTTTTAGAACATTCTGACTTTGGGCCAGAAGATAAAATGTTCCAAATATACATTCACACACACACACACACACACACACACACACACACACACACACACACAATTCTTAGTTACTTAACTTCTGTATTTCCAAAACTGTCTTTTTTTTTTTTTTTTTTTTTTTTTTTTGTGGTACCGCGGGCCTCTCACTGTTGTGGCCTTTCCCGTTGTGGAGCACAGGCTCCGGACGCGCAGGCTCAGCGGCCATGGCTCACGGGCCTAGCCGCTCTGTGGCATGCGGGATCTTCCTGGACTGGGGCACGAACCCGTGTCCCCTGCATCGGCAGGCAGACTCTCAACCACTGCACCCCCAGGGAAGCCCCAAAACTGGCTTTTTGATTTGTCTTTAGTTTGAAAGGGAAAAAGTGTACAATTGGTAATCAATAATCTGTTTCATGATGATGTCTTGGCAAAAATAAAGTTGAGTACTGTTTTAATGTATCACATATATTAAAGTAGTTTTCTATACTTTGGAGTATACCACAAATAAGTACCCTAATTTTATGCCCAGAAATTGGGGTTTATTAAAAAGTAAACATTTTAACATGACTGTTGTAGCTCTTCACTGAATGTAGAAAATGTTCAAAAATCAAATTTTCAGCTTTTCTCTTAAATTTTGATCCCCATTTTCCCTTTTATCAAATTAGAAAACTGCTTCTGTTATTAGTAACACTTTTCAACTGTGAAATTTTTTTTACAGTAGTGACATAATAATTTCATTTGTCAACAATGTCCTATTTTATTATATGCAAGTGGCCTAGACTGAAAATGAACACTTGCAGTGTAATGTATAGGTTTGATTTAGATATTCTAGGTTAGTTTGATTTTTTTTAACACTACCTAGTACACATGTTTTTTGTATGTTTTTTAGTAGTACATAGAGTTCATGACAGATTCATCTGTCATTTTTTAAAAAAGCTTAATATGTCAGTAACACGGAATGAAAATTTTAAGTAAAATATTTTTACTGAAAACTATTGACTGCATGTATTTGTATATTCTAGGTGAAAACTGACTTTTGTCAGACTGTGCTTCCATACTTGATCCATGACATTTTAATCCAAGATACAAATGAATCATGGAGAAATCTGCTTTCTACACACATTCAGGGATTTTTCACTAACTGTTTCAGACACTGCTCAGAAACAAGCCGATCCACAACTCCTGCAAATTTGGATTCAGGTATTCTGTTAAATTTCTCAAATTTATACTGTTAACATCTCAGTTCTAGGGAAAAATAGTTTGAATCCCATCAAGGCCCTTGTAGGCTTAATTCCATAACCTCTAATCATCTGTTCTCTTATCTGTATAATGGAGATAAAAGTTGTAGCAAGTTTTTGATGAGGTAATGTATGTAAAACAACTAGTATAATACTTGATGCATAGTATCCCTTCAGTAAATATTGACTACTATTAATGGAGTAACTAATTGAGCATTCAGTGTATGTCAAGCACCATGCTTGGCACTGGCAGTGAGGATGTGAGCAAGACATAGCCCTACATTCTTGTAACTGAAACAGCAGACAAATGAATGCAACCACATATTATAGGTACTGTGCTGGAGATGTGATGGAATTTTATATTAGAGCTATGGCCAACTCATTTTTTAAAAGCAACTTTTTTTTTAATAAAATCATATTTATTGTGGGAAATACAGAAAAATTGGCATAAATTAAACAAATTAAATTACCCATAATTCTGTCATCTAGGATAACTACAATTAACATTTGGTATATATACATCAGTTTTTTTTGTTGTTGTTGTTGTTGTTTTTGCGGTACACGGGCCTCTCACTGCTGTGGCCTCTCCCGTTGCAGAGTACAGGTTCCAGACACACAGGCCCAGCGGCCATGGCTCACGGGCCCAGCCGCTCCGCGGCATGTGGGATCCTCCCGGACCGGGGCACGAACCTGTGTCCCCTGCATCAGCAGGCGGACTCTCAACCACTGCGCCACCAGGGAAGCCCTATACATCAGTTTTTTAAAACAAAAATTGGATTATGCTTTACTTACTTTTATAACCTACTTTCCTTCCATGCTATATAAGAAGTATTTCCCATGCTAAGAGCTTATTGCAGGAAAAATTCAATGAGGAATTGGGTACACATAATACATATATACATAGTTGAGGGCTCATCATGGGTCAGATTTTCAAACCTAAATTTGAAAAAAGGAAAATGTTTACAGATTTGTAATGTTAACTTACTGTCTTTAATATTGATGCATATTACTAATGTATTTTATGTACAAACATAAAACTAGGTACAAATTCACTTACTGTACTTCAAGACCAACATAATTATAAGAATAATATTGAGTTAATGTGATATTTTGCTGCAACTAAATTATTCTTCCCAACCTTGACTATGGTTCCAGTCGCTTTGACATAGGTTGTGATTACTCGATTCTCCCGATTACTTCCTTTTACTTTCACTACCACAGCCTTTATATGACATGACCGTGTTGCCATTTAAACTTTACTTTGCTCTGTTTTATTATTTATGTATGTTCCTTTTTATTGGCTAACAGCATCCGGAGCCTGTGCTCCGCAACGGGAGAGGCCACAACAGTGAGGGGCCCGTGTACCGCAAAAAAAAAAAAAAAAAGTTTCTTAGGCTAGTTGGTGAGTTCTGTGTGGTCACAAATAGTCTTTGTTATATGGTTGTATATTGAGCCCCTAGTACACTGAAAAATCCTAGGTAAATAGTTTTTGAATCAATGAATTAGTCCTCTTCAGAAATAAAATATAAATTACTATTAAATTCTCAGTTTTTTTAAGCTCAATAGTTTCTTTTAAAAGAAAAAGAAATGCCATTAAATTCCATTTATTGAAAACCAATTTTGTGCTAGAACCTTATAGTGTAGAGGAAGACAGATACACAAACAAAAGGGAGAAAGTGCTTAAGCAAGTCTGCCTGGGACTGAGAGGACATAATCTTTGTTTGTCAGAGTCAGAGCACTTTTTCCGATGCCATTTGGATAAAAAATCACAAAGAACAATGCTTGCTGTTGTGGACTACATGAGGAGACAAAAGAGGTAATGTAACTATTGGTTCTTGAGTTGGGGATTTAGAAGTGTAACTTGTTATTGCTGGCTGAATTTTAACATGATTGTTTGAGGTAATGCTACTGCAAGTTGCTGTATTTAATATGTGTGATGCTTATATCTCCTTGTAATAATCCATATTTAGGGTGGCACTTTGGTGAAATCAATGTCAGGAACTCTGAATTCTTTTTCTTTTTCATGGAAGTATAGTTGATTTACAATATTGTGTTAGTTTCAGGTGTTCAGCAAAGTGATTCAGTTATATATATGTGGTTTTTTTCAGATTATTTTCCATTATGGGTTATTACAAAATAAATTACAAGATATTGAATACTATAGGAACTCTGACCCCCAACTGTAATAGTAACAGTGTTATCTTTGCTAAATCATTCACTCTTTGGGGGCTTTAGTTTATTTCATTTACAGTGAAGGAAAGGAGTAAGTGATTTTCCAGGTTACTTTTAGTTGCATTACTCCTCTTTTAACGTTTCTCTTTACATTTTGTCTCAGAAGTAGCTAGAGTTATGTAAAACCTCCTGCATGTATCTTTATTATGAAACATAAGTTTCTTTACTGTGTACCATGGTCTTCAAAATCTGTGGTTCTGTATAGTGATGCTGTGCTATAGCAGTGTTTATTTTCTCGATTGCTTTATAATATAGTATTTTTGTTCCTATTATTTCTCTTGAGATTTTTAACAGTGAGTGCAGGAATTTCTAGAGAGGATGGTCTGACTGATCTGTACTGCTCCAGAGTTGACCAGAACTTTGAAGAAATAATGTAGTAGGTCTAAATAATGTAATAGGTAGTCATTGATGTCTCATTAGTTTGTTTGGTGGTAGTGGCAGTGGTTGATAAAAATGGGAGGGAATGGTAGGGGAAAACTGAAAAATTGTTTAACCTAAATGCATTTACATCTTAAAAATTAATTCCTCTATATCCCCCTCATTCCTTTCCATCCCATTCTTAGAAAAAGAAGTGTTAGACCTTTCAGGGTTTGTGTTTCTGGTTAGAAAGTTACTGATTCACCATATTGTTTTGTATTGAATCCTCTTGTGAGAAAGCCCATAAGAAGCTTTAACTATAGCTGGAAACATGTCTTTTCTCAGTGTTGGGAGGCAGTTTCTGAATCATTCATTTTTTATTTATCATTGAGTTAGAGTGGTATTGACATTAGTTGGCCTTGGAGAAGATAACGTTTCTCAACATTAATTATTCCAAATACGACCTTGAGGAAGATTCCTTGAGAGAATATGACTGGGACATAGAATAAAGGGTAAGGACCTGAGTTCAGGTTCACATTTCTCAGAATAGCTACAATTAAATCTTGGCTATGTGATAGGCACTTTATTCACCAGCTTTGTAAGCATTATTTACTCATTACAACTATTCTCTGAGGTATATATTGTTTCTGCGTTTTACAAATGAAGAAATTGAGCCGTAAGAAGTTAAGTTGCCAAAATTCATACCGCTTGTAGTAGGTGAACCAGCTGGATTTGAACCTAGCTAGAGTATCCTACGCTAATACCAGTGCTCTTAACCACTACCATGTCACATCTCTGTAATGTTTGTTTTGAAAAAGATAATATCACGGTCCCTTCCAGTTATGGCCTATTGTTATCACAGTGGAAGATTTTTTTAAAATAACCTCAACCTAGGCAACTAAGAAGAAAATTAACAGCAATAGGAAAGACATGTAAATGTGTCTTAGAAGAAACAATATTTTCATTGAATTGGCCATTTAAAAACACTCGTGTATGTGTTATTAGTTATTCTGTATAGCCTATTCTTAGCCTATGATGGATGGATCCCTCAGTGGAGGCCGTATATGAACCCCAAATTTGTATGGGATGATGGTTCATAGCTTTCATCAGACTTTCTAAGAGGTGTGTGATCCAAAAAGAGTGACAGAGCTCTTCAGCTATGTTATGTTAGATGTTCATAGTTATATATTGGGGGTATGTTGTTTTTGGTTATTTAAATGTCATTTTCTTTCTAACTAGCATTTGCTACCATTGGATTCTATATCAACAAACTTTTCTTTTGGCATTTAAGTTAAAGAAATGGACATGACTAGATATTTAAATTTTTTTCTTTAGACCTTCTTCAGGAACAGTTTTTGATGATGCTTTCTGGCTGGAATTGAATTATCTAGAGGTTGCCAAGGTAGCTCAGTCTTGTGCTGCTCATTTTACAGCATTGCTCTATGCAGAAATCTATGCAGATAAGAAGAATATGGATGATCAAGAGAAAAGGTAATGGAATTTGGAAGTTTTTGTTTGTAAAATTGGTGTTGACATTGTTTCATTAAAGGTATATATTAAACATTTGTTTACTGCCACTCCCTTTAGATAGACGGTGTGTACCTTTTAAAGAGAAATGATAATAAAAATTTTTTAAAGAAATAAGCAATTCTCCTCTGAAATAGAGATGTTTATTACTTAAGAATTATAAAAATTATACACATAGCAAGCTCCTGGGGGACAGAGATCATCCTTATTTTCCTCTGTATTCCCCATAGTAACTAGCATTGGGAACTTAATATGTGATCAATAATTATTTTTCAAATGGTTGAGTGATTCTCTAACTTCAGTTAAATTGTTTACCACTATTCCCTCAGTTTATTGAAGATCCATTTTACTTATTGACTAGAAGTAATGTAACTGATTGCTTTCTGTGACTAAATCACTTTCATTATTTTATCTACCCGTATCTCTACTACTTTAATTTGCTTTTCCTCTGAGTTAGAACTTTCATAAAAGTCTAACAAGTATCTTAGATAATAGGGAAAAGCAAAAAATAGCCAGTAAAGTCGAAGAGTAAAAAATATACAGTTTATTGTCCCAACTGCCCTTCTCAAGTCTTTATTTCAAATAGCTTAGTGTTTATTTTTATAGTTATCCTCACTTTTCCACCACAAAATCACTCATATTACAAAATTAGCAAAGAGGTGTTATATTGATGCATTTCTTATGCTTGCTACTTATAATTTCTACTTTGGATTGTCATTAAGCTAGAAGCAGTATGGTTTTTGGACTGTGAAAAACCGGGAACCGGAATTCAGAGCCTAGTTCAAATATAATTAACTTAGTAGGCTTGGACTGATTTCTTAACTCTCTGGTTTGTTTTAATTTCTACTTTTCAATTGAAAACAATTAAAAATCTACAATATGTAGATCATTTGTATAATGTATAAGTGATATGTTTGTGATCACTTAGACTTTGTACAAAGACAAGTATTGATATGTTGTCCTTTAAGTATGAAATGAGTAAGAAATTGATTTTTGCCTACTCTTGATCTTAAAAATTTGGCAAAAATCCTGCATACTTAGTAGTAGTAGTTTTAATCTGAATGTGCCTCGGTATCTTGGTTCCATAGAATAATATTTTTTTACTAAGCAGGAGTGAATAACTGAGCTCTTATTTGAGTATAAATAAAAGCTCTTTTAATTTGAGGATAGGTGATCATATAGAATGTGGGACATTTTTGCAAAATTGCTTGTTTAACAAGCAGGAGTGCCTGGATTTTATTTTTGTTAACTTTAGGGGAAACGTGCTTGACAAATGGGGCTTGCTGTTTGCTTTGACAGTCTGATTTTGATTTTTTTTGTTTTCAGATGCCTGATGGGAAGGGGAGGGCAAACAGACATAAGGTGTATAGAGAGGGCAGGGAATGCTAATTTTCTTCAGTGACTCAGGTGAACTGAGACTTTTATAAATCTAAAGTGATCAGGAAAAGTATAAAAGCAAAATACAGATCAACAGTTTACAAACACTGTCAGGTCAGAAAACTGAATTGCTCTCTTAGGTTTTCTATTCGAGTTAGTTAATAGCAAAATGCCTTATACTAGGTATTCAGGAATACATACAGAGTTTTATTTGTTAACTTGCTCCTGAGAAAGTATGAGCCTTCAGAGTTAGTATCCATAATTTTTTTTAGAAAGAAATCAAAACTCCTTCAAACAGGATTTAGACAACCGGTCGTAGTTCACACCTCAGTCATTTTAGTATTCCTAATACCTAAGGCAATGCCTGACAGAAGTCCTGGCAACTCTGTCTTTTGCCTAGATGAATTATAGCTCTAGACTCAAAATCATAGACTCTAATACTGTTGTTCCTACTTTCCAAGTTTCTCCTCTAAAAACTTTTTTCTGCATAACTTACCAATAAGGAAAATATATGTAATATTTACATATAAAGGTTATAAAGCAAAATAGAATGTTGTCAGTGCCATTTTGTCAGTGGGTCTCCTCTATCCCACCCCTCTGTGCTCCTCCAAGAAGTAAATGTTATCTCATGTTTTGTGTTGCTCATTTGTTTGGATGATACTGTTTTCATGTGAGTAGAAACCCATAAATATAGTTTAGTTTCCTTATTTTTGAGCTTCCTAAGAAGTTATATGTGTGCTTTCCTACAACTTGTTTTTTTCCCTCAGTTTTTTGGTAAGATTTGTCTATGTTGTGTGTTGCTGTGGTTCATTAATTTGTCACTGCCACATAATATACCAGTGGGAGAATATGCCACAATTCATTTAACCATTCCCCTGTTAATGATAGGTGTAGAATTATTGGGTTGCAGGGTATACAAATTTTCAGTCTTATAAGATAGTACCAAATTGGTTTTTAAAGTGGTTATACCAACTCAGAAATGTAGTTCACAAAGAAGTGGCTCAGTAGGAAGCTTCACATTTGAAGAAGGGATTCAAACTACCACTATTTCTAGTTTGAGTAAAAAAAGTAAAGAAGAAACTGAAATAAGTATAGGTAAATAATAGAGATAACATCACTTATGATAGTATTTATTTTATACATTGGATTATTATTGTCATAAACATTGTATAGCTGGCATGGTTTTAGAATTGAAATTATTTATAGGACTGAGTATCATATGCATATGTAAAGCTGAGGCCTTGGAGTAGAGAAATTGAATTCTAATTCTGACTATCACTTACTAGTTTTATTACCTTGGTTGTTACTGATCCACTTCCTTTTTAACACTTAATATTATCAGACTTCTTAATTTTTGCCAAATTATCAAGTGTTAAGTGGTGTCTCAAGTACGGTCTTAATTTTGTGTGCCTGTGTTTATTAATGAGGTTAAACTTCAGGTAAAACCACTGACAGAACATTTAGGAATTGAACTCAGGGACTTCTCTATTTTTAAGCTCTGTAAATAAGCATATTTTGGCATATAGCCTTCCCATAAACGAGACTGTCATTCAAATGTAATTCTCATTCAAAGAATTAATACTAACAAATTCCTTTTCTATTCTAGGTCTAACTGGTATTGTTTTTAAATATAAATGGTTCATTATATTTTATTTGTAATCTTGTTAGTTTTTTCTGTCAAAGTGTATGGTATATGTATTAGCAAGCTTAAAAATAGTATATTCCCATTAAAAGAGGTGCTCTTGTGACAAACAGAAGTCTTACGTTTGAAGAAGGAAGCCAGAGTACAACTATTTCCAGTTTGAGTGAAAAAAGTAAGGAAGAAACTGGAATAAGTTTACAGGTAAATATTATTGACCTTATTATAAGTGATAATATTTGTTTTATACTTTGGACTATTATTTTGTTATAGAGACTGTATAGATTTGATTTGTCATTTGATTTTCAAACGGAAGTTACCTTTTTGGACTGTCATATACATAAATTCATGGTTTGAGGCTTAGGCCTTGGAGTAGACAAACTGGAGTTATAACCCTGACTCAACCACTTAGTTGTGTAATCTTGCACAAATGACTTGACCTTTCCAACCTTGAGTTCCTTTATCTGAAAGATGGAAGTAAAACCACCTATCTCATAGGGTGAATTTATACCATGTATTTTCTCCTACAGTACTCTGTTCATTTTCTTTGTAGCACTTAACATTTATAATTATATTTTTATTTGTTTACTTGTTTATTGTATGTCACATCTCAGGGCAGATTGCTTCTTCTGTAAATTTTTTAATGTTTACTCTTAAATTGACCCATTCTTACTGAATTTCTTTGGTCACCTAATTCCTCTAAAATGAGTTTCATCTTCTTCAGTTTGCTTAAACCTCTGATGTTCTCTTCTCTGTCTTTTGTTTGTCTCTCCTCCTACTTCTTGGAAAAAATAGGGGACATTATAGGAAGTCCCACCACATCCCACTGTCAAACATAGAAATCTCCCTGCATCTGCTGCCATTGTAATCTTTCCTCTTGTTAAAGCAGAGAAAGTTTCTCCTTCTGTCCTTCTTTCTGTGCTTTGTTTTTCATCAACTCTTTCTCAGGAACATTTTTTTTTATTGTGCCGTGCTCCTCAACATATTCAAATTTTCAAACTTATTAAAAACATTCTCCTTCAAACGGACACAAAATCATTTCCCTTTTCCCTATGTTCTCTTAAAGGTGACATCGTTTTTTTCTCCCTTTCCATCACAGCCAAACCTTGTGAAAAAGTTGTCTGTATTTCCTGTCTCCATTTCCTTCCTTTTACTCTCTCCACTGAATAGCACTTGCTAATGTCAGTCATAAACTTCATGTTACTAAGTCTAGCAGTCACCTTTCATTCAACTTCTTCCTTAATGTTTCATCAACACTTAACACCATCAACCATGCCTTACTTGAAATATGTTCTATCTACCTTTTTGATACCATTCTCCTGATTTTTCTGTTTCCTTTTTTTGCTTCTTTATAGTCTTAGCCTCTTTTCTGAGTTTCTGGAGTATCTCCTGTGCTTCAGGCACTGTTCTAGGCTTCTGAACTGAATGTTCCAATACTGAGGGCTTGATTTCACGTTTATGAATAGAAACAGTTTGATTAGAATACTAGAATTATGCCAATATCAATTTGTGTTTAGAAAGTATTTCCTGGAGCAAGTACCATTAAGATAATTAAATTGCTTGATCAATTTTCTCTGCAATGCAGTTTCTAATTTTCTGTTTTCTTTTTTGATTTTTGTTTTCTTTTTCCTTTTTTTCTTTCTGTTTTGTTTGCTATTTTAATTTTTATTTTACTGAGATTATTTTAAGCAGAATCAATTCTTTCCTGAGTAAATTTTATAACAGAGTTTTGAATCATCAAACCAATTCTTTATCCATATCACATTTTACCAATTATAACATAGTGCAACTTTGAATTTTCTCTCATAGAAAACCTTTACAGCTTGTATTTTTACCAAACTCAGTTTTCAAGAGTCAGACTTTGCAGGACTTCGTTTTCCCATGTCAGTTTTAGCTGTTGATGGGATTGTTTGCTTTTTTTTTTTTTTTTTTTTTTGCTTTTGTTTTTATGATTATTTCTGCATGTGTTAGAAGCCTGTTAGGTTGGGATTTATTTCTTATCTAATTCACTAAATCGTGAGCAATTCTTGTCAGGTAGTCCACAGTCATTCTGTTGTGTGGGATCAGTTTGTTGTGTTGCTGATCAGTATCTTTAGTATATATTTAAATATCATTATATTTTACTTTTATAACATAACATGTAGAGTTGGGAGTTACATGATGGTAATGATATAATTTCAAATTTGCTGAATTCATAAACTGATAGTTTTCCCCTCCAATTTTTGTTGTTTCCATGTTTTTAGGATCTGCTCTTAGAAATCTACAGAAGTATAGGAGAGCCAGATAGTCTTTATGGTTGTGGTGGAGGGAAAATATTACAACCCCTTACTAGGTAAATTGCTTTTTTATAGATAATGCTATAGTCATTCTGTTATGAAAGAAGTTACATGTATGTAAAACTCAAAAGCATTTAAAAACTCTTTTCTTATAGACTGCGAACATATGAACATGAAGCAATGTGGGGGAAAGCCCTAGTAACATATGACCTTGAGACAGCAATCTCCTCCTCAACTCGCCAGGCAGGAATAATCCAGGTACTTTTTTTTCTGCTTTGGTAAAGCACTACTAGTGTAGTGCTCAGATTATTTCAGTATGTCAGTGGAATATTTACACAACCAGATAAACTGTAGAGGTAAGACTGAAGGTTCTTTTTTAGGCACTGGGATTAAAATACAGAGGGATACACAGGTAAATTGGAAAAGTCACTGACCTGAAAGATAGTGTAGATTTGTTGGTCATAATCTTCTTAGCTAACAGTAGAAGACATTTCTTGACTGTGTACAATGTGCCCGGTAGTGAATTAAGTCCTTTGTATGGAAAACCTCATGTAAACTATTTCTCATAGCTTGCACTAGAGTTTGTCCCAGGAGTTGTCATTTCTGTTACTGGCTAATATTCCTTAGCCACTCTTTTATCCAATATCAGAACCCTTTGAGCTCTATCTTTGTGTTTTAGGTTGGCATTTTAAGTGATGTTGTGAACTACTAAAATTGTGAAAGTTACCTTTTTTTTTTTTTAAAGAAGATGTTGGGGGTAGGAGTTTATTTTTTATTTTTTTGCTGTGTTGGGTCTTCGTTTCTGTGCGAGGGCTTTCTCCAGTTGTGGCAAGCAGGGGCCACTCTTCATCGCAGTGTGCGGGCCTCTCACTATCGCGGCCTCTCTTGTTGCGGAGCACAGGCTCCAGACGCTCAGGCTCAGTAGTTGTGGCTCACGGGCCCAGTTGCTCCGCGGCACGTGGGATCCTCCCAGACCAGGGCTCAAACCCATGTCCCCTGCACTAGCAGGCAGACTCTCAACCGCTGTGCCACCAGGGAAGCCCGAAAGTTACTTTTTATGTTTGCTGTTTTTTGTATCTCTAGTATTCTGTTATTTTTTATTCCTTTTTTTTTTTTAACTCCTGCATAGGCCTTGCAGAATTTGGGACTCTGCCATATCCTTTCCGTCTATTTAAGGGGATTAGATCATGAAAATAAAGAGTGGTGTGCTGAACTACAGGAACTTCATTACCAAGTAGCATGGAGGAATATGCAGTGGGACCACTGCATTTCTGTCAAGTAAGAAGAATTCAGACATTTTTAATTGCCATTTCTCTAGCTATGAATAATGAACTGTTTTTATCTTGCTCTATGAATGTAGCAGGTGTTATGTTTTCATGTTTTGTAGATGCTGTAAGCTAAATGCTTAAATAATACAGCAGTATGCAGTAAGTGTACGTAAGGCTGAATTTCACTCTCTTCTTATATTAGGGCACCTCCACCCTCAAGATATTTTTGAAAATAGAAATATAAAAATTATTTTCTCATGAGAATCTTATTCACTTATTGTTTATAAATCCAAAGAGAAATATAGGCGTTTCCCTTCTCACTTCCTGCTGCAAACGTTTTATTTAGTTAGATGGCACTTTTATTGGCTGGATGGTACACGAAAGACTGTTTATCTTTATTTGTGAAATATTTTCTTTTATTAAAAAAAACACTGCTAAATCACTAGCACGAGAAGAAAACGTTTATAACCTACATATACCATCACCATGTGTTCTGAATGAAAAGCCAAACACCTAATCTAATAAAAGATTATGTATTTATGTAAAAAGTCTTTTGATGATATAAACAAAAAAATTAAATCATATTCATTGTATGTTTAATCACTTTCATAGAAAAAAATTTCATTAATTAGAATGTCTTTCAGATTTCAAACTGTTAGATTGCTGTAAAATTAGAGATATTTTAAAAACATTTTACTCTGTGAGCTGATTCCTACTTGTCTCTGTGAATCTCCATATTCTGTTTTTCCCCTTGCATACTATATTTCAGCCACATAGCACTTCTCCCATGTTTTTTTCCATCAAGCCAGGCTGTTTTTATATCTTCTTTTTCCCCTGTTACCGTGAAGGTGGCTACTTGTCATTCAGACTGTAGTTTAATAATGTGACATATTCAGATACATCTTTTCTGACTGTCCATTCTAAAATAGCCACCCAGTCATTCTGTTTTGTTACCCTATTTTACTTTCCTATATGTCCTTTGTCACTGTCTGGTATTTTTCTTATTTATTGTCCATCTGCAAACCAGAACATAAACTCCATGAGAATGGGGACCTGATCTGACTTGTCCACTAATGGATTCCCTGCATCTAGAACCTGGTGACTAGTGCCTGGCACGTAGTAGGTGTTCATCAAATAAATAAATGAGAATATAACATGTTTAGAGCCAGGAAAAATATCTGAGAAATTCACTTTTTTCTGCTTGAAGAATTTAAATGATCCACAAAATTCTTTGTAATTCTTAACCAAGTTTTCTAGAAATGCATTTTTTAAAATGGAGATATCTTAATTTTAGTTTAAAATTTTGCCTTTTGGTGAAGCTGTTTATGCATACATATCTTAGGAGTCTCTATTTTTAAATGTCTTTTTCTTTTATTTTTAAAATTATTTCACAGCAAAGGAATAGAAGGAACCAGTTACCATGAATCATTGTATAATGCTCTGCAGTCTCTAAGAGATGGGGAATTCTCCACTTTTTATGAAAGTCTCAAATATGCCAGGTATTATAAAAAGAAAGAGTTACTGTATTTTAATATTTAATGTCATGGCTTCTTTTCTGAAAACATGAAGAATAATTTCAACACAAGGATTTGCACTGGTGAAGGAGTAAGACCTGGTGGCTGTGGTCAGGTTGTTTCCTTGTCATTCCCTTTTCCTCCTTTAAAAAAATTCCCTGTGTAATTAATAATTCATACTAGTCAGTGTTGAAACTCAAAGTAGTGCAAAAGTGGGAGGAAATATTCAACAATTAAGAATTTCATAGCTTTTACATATCTGAGAAATGAGTGCTCAGATGAATTTTATCTGTTGCAAGCATGTTTTCATAAGAATTATGAGTATTCTTGTCTTAATAATTGTATTCTGTACTTCATATTTTAAATTTTGTACAAAAGAATTCTTTAATACACACTTGATATGTATATGTACACATATATATACACACAAATGTTTATATATATATAACCAATGTTACGTTTTAAGTTTTTGTTTTAGATGTAAGAGCATGCTCATATGTTAGGTACTTACATAAAGTGTAAGTTATTTTTTTCTTATGTAATAACTTTTTCTTTGCTTATGTGGTTCAGATATATTCTACCTTTAAAAATAAAATTCCCTTTGGGAGCCCTGATCAATTATTTACGCAGAACACTGAAGAAGGTCTTCTTGTTTCCCATTCCTTTGTTTTCTTCCAGGACCAGTGTACTGAGAATTTTAATCTTTTCTCCTCTAGTAGTTATGTGTCATTTACCTCTTTTAACGTTTAGTGTCCTTTTTATAAAATGGTGACTAATGGTCAATTCTTAAAGGCTTGTTATGAGGTACAAATGAGATAATGCACAACAAAGAACTTAACTCTAACAGGCTAAACAAATGTAACACATTTTTTTGTTTAACAGTATTTGTGATCTAATAAATCCTGTACTTTATTACAGAAGTAATACTTGCTACCATTTAAGTGCTTATCATGTGGTGGCCACTTTGTTAGGCTTTTTCTGTATGTATTCTTTAATTTTCAACTGGAAGTGAAAAAACTGGGTTCAGAGGAATCCAGTAATGTGCCCAAAGCTATTCAGCTATTACTGGCAAAACTGGGATTTAGATTAGGTCTGTACAATTCCAAGGCTTACTTTGTTTCCACTACCTTATGCTTGTGCTTGTGAGTGTTAGTATTATTAGATCCACACCAAGGCCTATAATGGGAAGTCAACTTTTATCTTCCTGCAAACCTCTTCTTAGTTTTTAAGTTTCTTGTCTTTTCTGCCACTAGAGTTAAAGAAGTGGAAGAGTTGTGTAAGGGCAGTCTTGAGTCTGTGTATTCCCTCTACCCTACACTTAGCAGATTGCAGGCCATCGGAGAGCTCGAAAACATTGGGGAGCTTTTCTCAAGGTATGTGATTGAAATGACTGTGTATTCCAAAGTATAACCTTTCTGTTACCAATAGGGACTTTAAAAAATAAAAACTATATAGAGATCAGCTATAGGTTTATTTCAATATCTTTTATCAAGATATAAGTAAATTAACCTAATGAACTGTGATCTTGTTAAAATAAACATTTTCAAAAATATTCATTGTAAAAATTCAGGTTATTAAAATTTAACTTATTGTGTTTTTCTCTTTACAACTTTTTCCCTGTTCAACCCTAGATGAAATTGTTTCCTCATGTTTTTTACCATAGCACATTATACTCCATTCTGTTTTAGTATCACATTGCATTAGTGTCATTTTATGTATACTCTGCCATGCTGTACTAGAAGCTCCCTAAAAATAGGGCTTATTTATTCTTGAATCCTTTGTATCCCTAGTGCTTTTTCCTGGTGACCAATTCTTAGTAAACAGTCAATGTTAATGAATATGGAGTGTTTAGGGGAGATTGCCTCTTATAATGGTGAAAAGGAAGTGATCTCACTTTCCAGTGTTCCTGGATCTTTCTCTGCTAGGGAGTTATAAGGAAGAAAGGGAAAGTTTGATGAGCTGGTACCAAATACCTATGCTCTAGGACAGCAGTTCGCAAAGTGTGGTGTAGAGATCCTGGTTTTCCCAAGATCCATTCAGGAGTTCATGAAATCAAAACTGTTCTTACAAAATGTTATCTGGTGTTTTTGCTCTCATTCTCTCATGAGGTATAGTGAAGTTTTGGTGAGGTATCAGAGAATAGCCACAATTATCTGAAGACTATGAAAATACTCCTCCCTTTTCCAACTATGTATCTGTATGAAGCTAGATTTTCTTCATATACTTCAGCCAAACATTATAGCACAGCAAACCAAATGCAGAAGCAAAGATGAGAATTTAACTGTCTCCATTAAGCCAGACATCAAAGAGGTTTGCATAAATGTGAAACAGTGCTCTTCTCACTAAATTTGTTTTGTTTTGGGAAGGATAGTTATTTTTTTATAAAAAATGTTATTTATGATATATGATATATAGTCGATTTACTATTGTTATTTTAAAATAAATTTATACATGTTAGATTTTTCTCAGTTTTAGTTTCTAATAAGGTAAATATTAATAGGTATAATCCAATAAACAAAAACTCTTTGGGGGTCTTCAATAATTTGTAAGAGTTTAAAGCATTCCTGAGATTAGAAAATTTGAGACCTGCTGCTCTAGGATCATTTTGGGAGGAATTAAAGTTTTGGTTCCTGTGAATTTATGTTACTGTTTCCTTCTTTATCAAGCAACTAAAAGAGCTTTCATTTCCTAGTCATCACCTTATCATCTTAGTCTCCTTGCTTCATCTTAATTTCTCTTCATATAGTAGGCCTAAAGGATTGGACAGTATTGCTTAGTTGAACATCTGGGAAGCACTCTGTTCATATAAACTAATTGTACAATATGCATTTTCTCTTCCTTTAATAAATAGTATTGGTATGTGAAACCTTTACCAGGTGCCAGCATTTCCTTCATTGGATTGTTCTTTCTTTAACAGCTGCCATTTTGCATAGAGTCATGCCCTGTGCGTGGCAGGCACAGTAGATAATGAGTTTATTACATTTCCTTGCTGACTGTCCTTTTTACCACAGGGAACATTGGAGCTGGACAAGAGGTATAGATGTTCTGAATGACAGGCCTGATGAATGTGTTCTCATTTCAGAAGAATGTTAGTTTAGAAGTGTTGCTTTTTGTGAGGTTGAAGAGTATTTTTAAGAAAATCTTGAAAGTATCATCTATAAAAATATTAAATCACTATGCTGTATACCTGAAACTAACATAAACAATACTTCAATTTAAACAAAGAAAGGAAAAAATCTTTAAGTGTTCATCATGTGTTGGGTTCTCTGCTGACTGACCCTCAGAGGTCTGACCATATTGTAGGTTTCTAAACTATGGTCCTTATTTTGGATTATTTTAGAAGTTCCAGTCATGTTACTGCAAAAATTCCTTTGTGTCCTGCCCCCCAGAGGTGCTTTGTGACCACCTAGAGGGGTGGGATAGGGAGGATGGGAGGGAGATGTAAGAGGGAGGAGGTATGGGGATATATGTATATGTGTAGCTGATTCACTTTGTTATAAAGCAGAAACTAACACAACATTGTAAAGCAATTATACTCCAATAAAGATGTTAAAAAAAAAAGAGAAAATGTTGGACCAGGTCAAGGGTAGGTAAACTATAGCCCGCGGGCCAAATCCGGCCCACTGCCTGTATTTGTCAATTAAAAAAAAAAAAATTCCTTTGTGTTTATTAAATCTTAAGTTTCAGAACCTGCATATTAGCAGGGTTTTTTGTGGTTTTTTTTCATTTCTCTTATGTGAATTCTGTGATTTGGCTTTCAGATCAATAACAGATAGGCAGCCCTCTGAAGTATACATTAAGTGGTGGAAACATTCCCAGCTTCTCAAAGACAGTGATTTTAGTTTTCAGGAGCCTATAATGGCTCTACGCACAGTCATTTTGGAGATCTTGATGGAAAAGGAAATGGAAAACTCGCAAAGAGAGTGTCTTAAGGATATTCTCACCAAGCATCTTGTAGAACTATCTGTATTAGCCCGAACTTTCAAGAACACTCAGGTAATCAGATTTAAGACTATGTCATCTCACCTCTTGACCTTGCCTTTTATTACCCAGAAAATAGAAAGCATAAGTAAAAAAGAAATGTCATTGAGAGACAGAGATTGCTATTAAAACATTGTATAGCATAATTGTTTAAGATTTCCCATTTTGGAATTAGACCTGAGTTTGAGCCTTGAACAAGGTACTCACCGTCTCTAAACCTCAATTGCCTGGTTAAAAAAATGAGAAGCTACCTAACTTACTCATTGTATTTATAACAAGTCAGCAATTTTATATACTGTGTATAAACACACATAATTAGATAGATGTCTTTATATAAAGAGAAAAACAGATAGGCCGACATCGGGCCTGGGGAAGGCAATCAGAGATGCACTTAAGACAGTCCTGACAAATAGTCAAGTCCTCAGTGAATGGTAGTAACTGCTTTTATTAGTAATAGTAGTGGTAGTATTAGTAATAGTAAAAGTATTTATTCTTATTTGTCATTTTCATTTCAGCTTCCTGAAAGGGCAATATTTCAAATTAAACAGTATAATTCAGCTAGTTGTGGAGTCTCTGAGTGGCAGCTGGAGGAAGCACAAGTATTCTGGGCAAAAAAGGAACAGAGTCTTGCCCTGAGTATTCTCAAGCAAATGATCAAGAAGCTGGGTGCCAGTTGTACAGAGGTTCACTTTTTTTCTATTGGCCAAATTCGTATTTTACTGTTATAAGAAAAATGACTGTGCATTAAAATATTTAAAATAAAATTTAAAGTAATTACCAATTTTATTAAAACTTTTATTAAAGCTTTGACCCATGAACAAGAAATTGTTAAAAGGAGTCTTGAAAATTAATATTTGTAAAAGAAGTTTAGAAAGTATTCATTTTTCCTATTTATAGCATTTCTATCAGTCCATCTTGTTGTCGGTTAATCTATCCCAGTGATAAGCCTCAGTTTTTTAAACTTTCTACAGTATGTGGGAAACAAAGATGAAATAGATACTATAAATTTGAAATGACAAAAAAAATGGAAGAGGAAATGCATAAGAGAACAAAACTTTTAGAAAAAAGCAAGTTGGAATAATTGGGTTGCTAATCCAAATACCTTGAAAACATCATGTCTAATATTTTATCTAACATTACCTATATTAGTTATTGTAAACTTGGTTGCTTCTTCAACTCTATCTCCAGCATATGATGGGCAAAGTAGCAGCATTTGTAGGAATCATGAAGTGTTTTAAAGGTTTGGACACAATGATGTCCCTCTGACATAAACCTACTTGGTGAATATCAACTTTTTGTACTTTTGGATAATGGAAACTTATATTACATCCTCCATCACTAGAGAATTCATCATTATACCAAAGCCCTGGGAACTCATATGATATGTTGTTTAAATATTGCTTAACAATGTGGACTCCAGGGAGTTACCTACTCTCTTTGACCTAAGTTGTAGTTTTCTAATTAAGGATAACAATAGTACTTATTTCATAGGGTTCTTTTAAGGATTAAATGAGTTACTATACATAAAGCTGGTAGAAATGCCTAGCATATGAAAGTACTCAATAAATGTGAGTTGCTTTGATAATAGTAATAATAATAAACAGTAGAGAATGATTATTTTATAAACCTACATATTTGGAATTATTAAAATAGTTGTAAGGTAAAAGCAAATGAGGAAAGACATTTTTAACCTGCTTTTTTCCCCCTACGTGGATGATTCTTTTATATAGTCATGATAATGCATTACATTTTAAGATTTTGCTTTCATATACAGAATGATCCCAACCTAAAACTAATATACACAGAATGTCTGAGGGTTTGTGGCACCTGGTTAGCAGAAACTTGCTTAGAAAATCCTGCAGTCATCATGCAGACCTATCTAGAAAAGGTAAGATTTTTGAGCAGCCCTTAAGAGAGTTGTTTAGCTTGAACAAATTTGATGTTTTTATTGGGATCAGATGTATTTCAAAGGCAAATAAAAGCATGACTTCACTTTTCTAAATATTATTACTGTTGTAGCTCTGTATACTCTTCAGGGCAGAATGAAACAATGTTACAAAAGAAGGAGCATGTTTGGAAAGTAAGCCCAAATGTGTCTTCTCTTTACCCCCATCACCAGCTACTCTTTAAACTACTCTGGTTCTAAGCTAAGTTTCTGATAATTTCTCCACTTAACTTATTTGTAAAAATAGGTGATTAAGTAATATGCAAGTCAACCTTTATTATTCATTTGTAGCCCAACACTACAAGTAGGACTGGGACTCCAGTGCTACTACTGCTTTTGACCTTCCTGTTTCTCCCTCTTATTTAGTTTAGCTAATTTTAGAAATAGCTACTTCACTAAATAAATGAACATGAAAAGCATAATATGATTTTTTTTTTTTTTTTTTTTTGCGGTACACGGGCCTCTCACTGTTGTGGCCTCTCCCGTTGCAGAGCACAGGCTCCAATGTGCAGGCTCAGCGACCATGGCTCACGGGCCCAGCCGCTCCATAGCATGTGGGATCTCCCAGACCGGGGCACGAACCCGTGTCCCCCTGCATCGGCAGGCAGACTCTCAACCACTGCGCCACCAGGGAAGCCCCCCATAATATGATTTTTTAAAAATTTTATAGAACTTTTTGTTTTTGCACTGTTCTTTGCAAATATTAGCTATTTTGGTTATTTCTGCCATGTCAAAGTTGTTTTGCAAAGTCAAGAAAATACTGTACTTCATATAATTTAGCTTATATACATATATATAAATTAAACTTTAGTGTGGATATTTCTTTGATCTGAGTAATTCTTTAGATGTATTTAGTATCTGTAAATATAATATAAATGTATTGTTTTTTCTTGAAGGCAGTGGAAGTTGCTGGAAATTATGATGGAGAAAGCAATGATGGGCTCAGAAATGGAAAAATGAAGGCATTTCTCTCATTAGCACGGTTCTCAGATACTCAGTACCAAAGAATTGAAAACTACATGAAATCGTCAGAATTTGAAAACAAGCAAGCTCTCCTGAAAAGAGCTAAAGAGGAAGTTGGCCTTCTTAGGGAACATAAAATTCAGACCAACAGGTAACTAGGGGTCTACAAGTGACACGATATACAGATATACAGTATATATACAGGTATAGAGAACCAGATAAGAATTCATGCTCTGGTTCTAAGCTAATTGTAAAGTATATTGATGTTAGCTTCTTGTTTTGCTTTTTTTAGTTTGTTTGTTGGTATCATAGTTGAAGAAGAGATAGGTGTTGAAATTAAATAGGAGTTACCTATTTTGATGTCATTAAATCCTTTATTCAAACCTGCTTTTGGTCTATATATTTTAGTGTAAGTAGAGAATAACATTCACGAAATACCTTGGATAGAGTCCACTTTGTCTTTGGTTGCCTAAGATAGCTTTTGAGTTGCACAAACTTACTTTAAGACAAAACTAAGTTTGTTCCCCTTTATAATTCTTAGAATTTTGCTTTTTCTCCTAAGGTGGACACCAGATTTTTTATTTACTTTGTATATCTTATATGATGTTGTAGTTCTATAAAATTTGATGGCTTTTGTGTTTTGCTTTAATTATCCAATGTAAGGTACACAGTAAAGGTTCAGCGAGAGCTGGAGTTGGATGAATGTGCACTCCATGCATTGAAAGAAGATCGTAAACGTTTCTTATGTAAGGCAGTTGAAAATTACATCAATTGCTTATTAAGTGGAGAAGGGCATGATACGTGGATATTCCGTCTTTGTTCCCTCTGGCTTGAAAATTCTGGAGTTTCTGAAGTCAATGGCATGATGAAGGCAAGTGTTCTTTTTCAACCCAATATTCTAGCCTGTGCTTTAAAAGTTTAGACATAAGCCCCTCAATGTCATGGATTTTGTATACTTGTATACTTTGTATACTTGTATCCTTGGCACTTGGTTCAGGGCTCTACACGTAGGTACTTAATTAGCTCTAATGATGTAGGTTTATGTGGCTATGAGAGAATTTAGGTCAGTCTTTTCCTATATCTTTGCAATCACCATAGGAAAGTACTCAGAATGCTAGACTGGGAGATTTAGAAAGCAATTAAAAATGATGTGATCACAGGTTGGGTATTTTTCCCCTGCTTTAATTCTTTTCTGGGATTTTTTATGGTAAATTATTTTTGTAAATGGAAAAAAAGATTTTAAGAAAACATTAAAGTGGCAGTATTTTGTAAATTTTTATTTAAAAAATCTTAGGTTTTATTGATGACACCTAATATTAAAGTTATGTTGGCAAGGTATATATTGGCAATCAGTTTGAAGCTTAGAAGTAAAATGGTTCTTCTGGCTGAAGAGAATGATACAACCAACCTCTGCTACTAATGTACATTAAATCCTGTTACTTTTAGCATGTAGGGAAAAATAGTTATTCCCTGTTATTCACACTGACTTCTCAGGAGTCAAGATTACAATAGTCCTTAGATCCACATTTGTTCTCCTTGGATTCACTGGAATATGAGCAGTGCCAAGTATTCCAGTTCTGAATACAGTTTGATTTAGGTTCAAATATTATGACTGACCAGTGAATCAATCTAGACTTTAAGATAAATGATAAGTAAAAATATGTGATTAGTGAAATTTTATTTAATATCTGCTAGATGATTACACTAGTAGAGGAGCATTTTCTTAGAATAATTTATTTGCTTAGTTGTGAGACTATTTGAAATGCATTGTTTTTTTAATTTTGTGTTCTTTTTAATGGTAGAGAGATGGAATGAAGATTCCATCATATAAATTTTTGCCTCTTATGTACCAATTGGCTGCTAGAATGGGGACTAAGATGATGGGAGGCCTAGGATTTCATGAAGTCCTCAATAATGTAAGTAAACCTGAAAATCAAACCACAGTTGCTTTTCTTTTATATTATTATATACTACTGTTCCACTCCAGGAAGTGGCAATACAAAAAAAGTTTAGTCACTCATATTTATTATGCTATATATATATATATATATATATATATGAGGGCAAGAATAAAGATTCCCTTTTGTCTCCTCTCATGCTCCACATAAGTTACTCAATTTCTTTCTCTTTCTTATTCCTCATGTACTTCTGTCTCTCTCTCTCTCATACATACCCATACTCACACAGTCCACCCACGGCAGCATCTAGTACAGTAACACATATCTTAATGTTAAGCAAAATTTAAAAGGTTATGGATTTTCTTTTTTTTTGGTTTCCATAAAACTAACAGTTCTTAATTTTATGACAGCTCATCTCTAGAATTTCAATGGATCACCCTCATCATACTTTGTTTATTATACTGGCTTTAGCAAATGCAAACAAAGATGAATTTTTGACCAAACCAGAGGCAGCAAGAAGGAGTAGAATAACTAAAAATGCACCTAAACAAAGCTCTCAGCTTGATGAGGTATCTGGATTGAACATGCATACCTTTTTGAACTGTAATATTCATTTTTTCCCAAAATATTCCTTTCTTAAGTCTCAGGAATTCTAGGAGTGTGTGTTCTTGACAGTATTCAGATTGTAAATCCTTTGTTATTGTGATGCTACCTAAAATTGGTTGAAAACTCCTGAATATTTCTCAAAGCATAAGAAATACCAAAAGTATTTTTACCTTTTTTCCTCAGAGCAATGAGCAAAGAAAAAATAAATTTTACAAGGCACCCAAGTCATTTACTCTTGAGATTATTATATCTTTGATGTATTTCATTCATAATAAGATGACTTGGTCTCTGAGGGATTATAGTCCTTCCATTGTCTAGCTTTGTGCATAAATTACTTTTCCTTTTGTTATTATAACTCTGAAAAGTTTAAGTCTTGGGTATTTGCTTATGTAATATTTTTTGTTTGTTTTTTATTAATAGGATCGAACCGAGGCTGCAAACAAAATAATACGTACTATGAGAAGCAGGAGACCTCAGATGGTCAGAAGTGTTGAGGCACTTTGTGATGCTTACATTATACTAGCAAATTTAGATGCCACTCAGTGGAAGACTCAGAGAAGTATGCAGTTTGAAAGAATGAGTGTTGCCTTCTTGCTGTGTTATTCTCTGTAGGGATGTATTAATTATAGAGCTTAATAATGTAAATCTGTTCAACTCACACACATTAATTATAGATGTGAATGTCCTGATGATTACAACTTACACATGATTCAAAACTTAATTTTTGTATAATAGCTTCAACACCCCTCCAGTCACTTTTTTACTTAATATCTTTTTGTGGAACTGATAATAGGTGACTGCACTCTAGGACTTAAAAATGGGAAGACCTTATCATTTTCTCCATTATTCTTCTTGCTGTGTCTATTTAAATAATTATAAGCTGCTATAATATTTGGTTATTTGTATCTCTCTCCCCATACTTTAATAATTGTATTCTTTTTTCTGTTCAGAATCATATCTTCACATTTAAATTTGTATTATTTTAAAATAAGAATGAGGCTTCTCATAGTGTTCCTCTCTAAGCAAACAAAGACTATTGTCATGTCCTTTAGTCAGATTTAATAGTAATATGACAGGAGTACATTATCTATGTGCTATTTACACTGTATATAATTATCTTAAGTTGCTCGATTTGACCCCTCAGGTAAATCTGGTCTAGTTACCCGCGCCAGGTAACCTGCAAATTCATTTGTAAGCCATGTTAACCATTGTTATGCCCTGACCCTGAGTGGCATTGTGTCCTGAGCTCTTGGTCTTCATTTCTAAATCAGGGCCTGAACCACAGATTAGCCACAGTTTGGGTTTATGGTACCTGCTGAATTCTCCTGCTTTACCTTCAGTACTATTCCTCAATTTGCAGTTGTCACTGAAACCTCTTTATTTTAAATACAGAAGGCATAAGTATTCCGGCAGACCAGCCCATTATCAAACTTAAAAATTTAGAAGATGTTGTTGTTCCTACTATGGAAATTAAGGTAATCTACCATTAACTGTTTTGATTATTTTTTAATTAAATAATTTATTTATTTTTTGACTGTGTTGGGTCTTCGTTTCTGTGCGAGGGCTTTCTCTAGTTGCGGCAAGTGGGGGCCACTCTTCATCGCGGTGCGCGGGCCTCTCACTATCGCGGCCTCTCTTGTTGCGGAGCACAGGCTCCAGACGCGCAGGCTCAGTAATTGTGGCTCACGGGCCTAGTTGCTCCGCGGCACATGGGATCCTCCCAGACCAGGGCTCGAACCCGTGTCCCCTGCATTGGCAGGCAGACCCTCAACCACTGTGCCACCAGGGAAGCCCCTGATTTTTTAATTAAGCTAAATTACTCTTTAGTAGGTTAAACCATTTGAAATAGCCTTTTTTTGTAGGTCAAAATTGGTTAAATATTGGCAGCTTCACTTGTTTCAACCTATAGTTTGTTTTATTTTTAATATTTATTTATTTGGTTGCATCAGGTCTTAGTTGTGGCATGCGGGATCTTTCTTTGTGGCACGCAGGCTCTTAATTGCGGAGTGTGGGCTTCTCTCTAGTCCCGGTGCACAGGCTCTCTAGTTGTGGCACGCAGACTCTAGAGTGTGTGGGCTTAGTTGCCCCATGGCATGTGGGATCTTAGTTCCCCAATCAAGGATCGAACCCACATCCCCTGCATTGGAAGGTGGATTCTCAGCCACTGGACCACAGCCTATAGTTTTTTTTCTTTATTGGATTCCCTTTGCCCAAGAATTAAAATATATAAAGTCCTCTCCTGCTTTCTTTTCTTTTGCCTTCATTTTTACAGCTTTCATCTTTCTTATGAAGAAGTCTATAGACTTATTTTTATTGGCCAGAAGAAGGAAAGATTTCATGTGTTTATGCCAAAATTAAGTTTTAACTGAGCAAGAAAGTCCCTAATTGTTTTATACTGGTTTTTAAAATTCTGTATGCATTAGAATGTATTGACTGTGATGTATTACGGTATTAAATAATACAATATGTATTACAATATTAAATTGACTATAATATACATGACACTTTCAGCTATGTCCTGATGGTCTTTTATTGTTAGAAGTACGGTGTTGCCAGGGATATATGTAATGATAAAGGTTACAGTTTAGAAAATGATGTTTTTAACTACATTGTAAAATCTCTCCTTTGAGTTTGTAGTTTAGTGTTTAATATCTGTAGTTGTTTGATTTGCAATGTAGCTTCATCATGTGGATTAACCTATCAGCAAATTATTTAACTGAATATTTCCTGAAAATGCCAGATTTAGCAATTACAACCAAGAAAACTCCTCTCCATATTTTTCTAAAATTTACCTTGTTTTTGTGAGGAGATGACTTAATTTATACAGATGACTTAACATATACAGGTCAGTGGCAAGACCCAAACCAGGGTTTTTCAGTAGTTTTTCAGTAACACTATTCTAACTTTGTATGCCCTACTTTTATTAAGAGATGTTTAGGGAGGTAAATTTTATCTATGTCAGTTTTTAAAGCCTTTCCAATGTCAGATCTTCTTTCTTTCATTTATAAAGTTACCACTTCAGTTCTTAACCAACAGCACATTGTCATTCATTCCTCTGTTTAATATTAAAATTGTCATTTATAATTCATTTTTCTTTAAATGCAAATTGTGTATCTGAGCTATTGTCATATTTATACATTTTATTAGGTCGACCCCACAGGGGAATATGGAAATCTGGTGACTATACAGTCATTTAAAGCAGAATTTCGTTTAGCAGGAGGTTTAAATTTACCAAAAATAATAGATTGTTTGGGTTCTGATGGCAAGGAAAGGAGACAGCTTGTCAAGGTGAGATTTTCCTTTTGTTGTTAATGAAAAAAGTCAAATAGAAAACTTTAGTTGATATTTTCTTCCTACTTTGGGTCTTTATTTTTTTATTGTTTTTTGCGGTACGCGGGCCTCTCACCGCTGCAGCCCCTCCCATTGCGGAGCACAGGCTCCGGACGCGCAGGCCCAGTGGCCATGGCCCACGGGTCCAGCCACTCCGAGGCACGTGGGATCCTCCCGGACCGGGGCACGAACCCATGTCCCCTGCATCGGCAGGCGGACTCTCAACCACTGCACCACCAGGGAAGCCCTGGGTCTTTATTTTTATTCTGAATAAGGAAAACATAAACTAGAAATATATTGTTTTCTAGAAGCAGAATGCTTTTCCTCATTTTTTTGTCTCTCTGAAAGACCAGCCTTATTATAATAGTTGGTTGAAGTAAAAGAATACTTTTAACATGTACAGACATGATGAGATTAACAATCAACCTGCTTGTTATGGGAAAAAAGATTTCTGGTGAGTGTAGCTTATTTTTTTGAATAGTTCAAGTTGAAGGCCCTTGCCTCAATATCCTGAGTCTGGCACTGTGCTAAGTGCTATTAAATGTATCAGAAAGCAACAGCATTCCTCCCTTACTCTGCTCTTAAGCTCTTTGGGCCTTGCTGGGAAGTAGTAGAGGAACAACAGTGCTCTTCTACACTTGTATTTTACAGTGTGCCCTCAAGTGGAGGGATTCCAATTATTTTAATTACAAGAGCAGCAAGTGGGGGGAAACTTCTTATTTCTAAATTGGTCTGCCTACCCAGTGGTATAGCTTATTCTAAATGAAAGAATAGTATTAGGTCTTAATTATTTAAGAGACTATTATGAGGAGCACAATCCTCGGATTGATTTCTAAGTTCCCTTTGGCTGTCCTCGGATGACTCTTCGTGTGATTTTATAATAAAGAAAATGAACTACACTTAGTTATTTGTGTTTTGATTATTCTGAAGGGCCGCGATGACCTGAGACAAGATGCTGTCATGCAGCAGGTTTTCCAGATGTGTAATACATTGCTGCAGAGAAATACTGAAACCAGGAAGAGGAAGTTGACTATCTGTACATATAAGGTAACTAGTTTATACTTCTGCTTCATTAAGGACATGTAAAAGACACCATTATTCAGGCAGGGGTCAGCAAGCGTTTTCTGTAAATTTTGGAGATTAATCCTTTGTCAGTTCCTTCATTTGCAAATATTTTCTCCCATTCTGAGGGTTGTCTTTTGGTCTTGTTTATGGTTTCCTTTGCTGTGCAAAAGCTTCTAAGTTTCATTAGGTCCCATTGTTTATTTTTGTTTTTATTTCCATTTCTCTAGGAGGTGAGTCAAAAAGGATCTTGCTGTGATTTATGTCATAGTGTTCTGCCTATGTTTTCCTCTAAGAGTCTGATAGTTTCTGGCCTTACATTTAGGTCTTTAATCCATTTTGAGCTTATTTTTGTGTATGGTGTTAGGGAGTGTTCTAATCTCATACTTTTACATGTACCTGTCCAGTTTTCCCAGCACCACTTATTGAAAAGGCTGTCCTTTCTCCACTGTACATTCCTGCCTCCTTTATCAAAGATAAGGTGACCATATGTGCGTGGGTTTATCTCTGGGCTTTCTATCCTGATCCATTGATCTATCTTTCTGTTTTTGTGCCAGTACCATACTGTCTTGATTACTGTAGCTTTGTAGTATAGTCTGAGGTCAGGGAGCCTGATTCCTCCAGCTCCGTTTTTCGTTCTCAAGATTGCTTTAGCTATTCGGAGTCCTTTGTGTTTCCATACAAATTGTGAAATTTTTTGTTCTAGTTCTGTGAAAAATGCCAGTGGTAGTTTGATAGGGATTGCATTGAATCTGTAGATTGCTTTGGGTAGTGTAGTCATTTTCACAATGTTGATTCTTCTAATCCAAGAACATGGTATGTCTCTCCATCTAGTTGTATCATCTTTAATTTCTTTCATCAGTGTCTTATAATTTTCTGCATACAGGTCTTTTGTCTCCTTAGGTAGATTTATTCCTAGATATTGTATTCTTTTTGTTGCAATGGTAAATGGGAGTGTTTTCTTGATTTCACTTTCAGATTTTTCATCATTAGTGTATAGGAATGCCAGAGATTTCTGTGCATTAATTTTGTATCCTGCTACTTTACCAAATTCATTGATTAGCTCTAGTAGTTTTCTGGTAGCATCTTTTAGGATTCTCTATGTATAGTATCATGTCATCTGCAAACAGTGACAGCTTTACTTCTTCTTTTCCGATTTGGATTCCTTTTCTTCTCTGATTGCTGAGGCTAAAACTTCCAAAACTATGTTGAATAAGAGTGGTGAGAGTGAGCAACCTTGTCTTCTTCCTGATCTTAGTGGGAATGCTTTCAGTTATTCACCATTGAGGATGATGTTGGCTGTGGGTTTGTCATATATGGCCTTTATTATGTTGAGGAAAGTTCCCTCTATGCCTACTTTCTGCAGGATTTTTATCATAAATGGGTGTTGAATTTTCTTGAAAGCTTTCTCTGCATCTATTCAGATGATCATATGGTTTTTCTCCTTCAATTTCTTAAAATTGTTTATCACATTGATTGATTTGCGTATATTGAAGAATCCTTGCATTCCTGGAATAAACCCCACTTAATCATGGTGTAGGATCCTTTTAATGTGCTGTTGGATTCTGTTTGCTAGTATTTTGTGGAGGATTTTTGCATCTATGTTCATCAGTATATTGGCCTGTAGTTTTCTTTCTTTGTGACATCTTTGTCTGGTTTTGGTGTCAGGGTGATGGTGGTCTCGTAGAATGAGTTTGGGAGTGTTCCTCCCTCTGCTATATTTTGGAAGAGTTTGAGAAGGATAGGTGTTAGCTCTTCTCTAAATGTTTGATAGAATTCGCCTGTGAAGCCATCTGGTCCTGGGCTTTTGTTTGTTGGAAAATTTTTAATCACAGTTTCAATTTCAGTGCTTGTGATTGGTCTGTTCATATTTTCTAGTTCTTCCTGCTTCAGTCTGAGAAGGCTGTGCTTTTCTAAGAATTTGTCCCTTTCTTCCAGGTTGTCCATTTTATTGGCATAGAGTTGCTTGTAGTAATCTCTCATGATCCTTTGTATTTTTGCAGTGTCAGTTATTACTTCTCCTTTTTCATTTCTAATTCTATTGATTTCAGTTCTCCCTTTTTTTCTTGATGAGTCTGGCTAATGGTTTATCAATTTTGTTTACCTTCTCAAGGAACCATCTTTTAGTTTTATTGATCTTTGCTCTCGTTTCCTTCATTTCCTTTTCATTTATTTCTGATCTGACCTTTATGATTTCTTTCCTTCTGCTAACTTTGGGGAGTTTTTGTTCTTCTTTATCTAATTGCTTTAGGTGCAAGGTTAGGTGTTTATTCGAGATGTTTCCTGTTTCTTAAGGTAGGATTGTATTGCTATGAACTTCCCTCTTAGAACTGCTTTTGCTGCATCCCATAGGTTTTGGGTCGTCATGTCTCCATTGTCATTTGTTTCTAGGTATTTTTTGATTTCCTCTTTGATTTCTGCAGTGATCACTTCATAATTAAGTATGTATTGTTTAGCGTCCATGTGTTCGTGTTTTTTACAGATCTTTTCCTGTAATTGATATCTAATCTCATAGCGTTCTGGTCAGAAAAGATACTTGATACAATTTCAATTTTCTTAAATTTACCAAGGCTTGATTTGTGACTCAAGATATGATCTATCCTGGAGAATGTTCCATGAGCACTTGAAAAAATGTGTATTCTGTTTTTCTGGGATGGAATGTCCTATAAATACCAAACATCAAACAAGTCCATCTTGTTTAATGTATCATTTAAAGCTTGTGTTTCCTTATTTATTTTCATTTTGGATGATCTGTCTATTGGTGAAAGTGGGGAGTTAAAGTCCCCTACTATGAATGTGTTACTGTCGATTTCCCCTTTACTGGCTGTTAGTATTTGCCTTATGTATTGATGTGCTCCTATGTTGGGTGCATAAATATTTACAATTGTTATATCTTCTTCTTGGATCGATCCCTTGATCATTATGTAGTGTCATTCTTTGTCTCTTCTAATAGTCTTTGTTTTAAAGTCTATTTTGTCTGATATGAGAATTGATCCTCCAGATTCTTTTGGTTTCCATTTGCATGGAATATCTTTTTCCATCCCCTTACTTTCAGTCTGTATGTGTCTCTAGGTCTGAAGTGGGTCTCTTGTAGACAGCATATATACGGGTCTTGTTTTCATATCCATTCAGCCAGTCTGTGTCTTTTGGTGGGAGCATTTAATCCATTTACATTTAAGGTAATTATCGATATGTATGTTCCTATTCCCATTTTCTTAATTGTTTTGGGTTTGTTATTGTAGGTCTTTTCCTTCTCTTGTGTTTCTTGCCTAGAGAAGTTCCTTTAGCATTTGTTGTAAAGCTGGTTTGGTGGTGCTGAACTCTCTCAGCTTTTGCTTGTCTGTAAAGGTTTTAATTTCTCCATCAAATCTGAATGAGATCCTTGCTGGGTAGAGTAATCTTGGTTGTAGGTTTTTCTCCTTCATCACTTTCAATATGTCCTGCCAGTTCCTTCTGGCTTGCAGAGTTTCTGCTGAAAGATCAGCTGTTAACCTTATGGGGATTCCCTTGTGTGTTATTTGTTGTTTTTCCCTTGCTGCTTTTAATATGTTTTCTTTGTATTTAATTTTTGACAGTTTGATTAATATGTGTCTTGGCGTGTTTCTCCTTGGATTTATCCTGTATGGGACTCTCTGTGCTTTTTGGACTTAATTAACTATTTCCTTTCCCATATTAGGGAAGTTTTCAACTATAATCTCTTCAAATATTTTCTCAGTCCCTTTCCTTTTCCCTTCTTCTTCTGGGACCCCTATTATTTGAATGTTGGTGCGTTTAATGTTGTCCCAGAGGTCTCTGAGACTGTCTTAGTTCTTTTGATTCTTTTTTCTTTATTACGCTATGCAGTAGTTATTTCCACTATTTTATCTTCCAGGTCATTTATCTGTTCTTCTACCTCAGTTATTCTGCTATTGATCCCTTCTAGAGTATTTTTAATTTCACTTATTGTGTTGTTCATCATTACTTGTTTACTCTTTAGTTCTTCTAGGTCCTTGTTAAATGTTTCTTGCATTTTCTCTATTCTGTTTCCAAGATTTTGGATCACCTTTAGTATCATTTTTCTGAATTCTTTTTCAGGTAGACTGCCTATTTCCTCTTCATTTGTTAGGTCTGGTGGGTTTTTATCTTGCTCCTTCATCTGCCGTGTGTTTTTCTGTCTTCTCATTTTGCTTACCTTACTGTGTTTGGGGTCTCCTTTTCGCAGGCTGCAGGTTTGTCGTTCCTGTTGTTTTTGGTGTCTGTCCCCAGTGGCTAAAGTTGGTTCAGTGGGTTGTGTAGACTTCCTGGTAGAGGTGACTAGTGCCTGTGTTCTGGTGGATGAGGCTGGATCTTGTCTTTCTGGTGGGCAGGTACATGTTTGGTGGTGTGTTTTGGGGTGTCTGTGGCCTTATTATGATTTTAGGCAGCCTTTCTGCTAATGGGTGGGATTGTGTTCCTGTCTTGCTATTTATTTGGCACAGGGTGTCCAGCAATGTAGGTTGCTGTTCATTGAGTGAAGCTGGGTGTTGGTGTTGAGATGGAGATCTCTGGGAGATTTTTGCCATTTGATATTACGTGTAGCTGGGAGGTCTTCTGTGGACTAGTGACCTGAACTTGGCTCTTCCACCTCAGAGGCACAGCACTGACTCCTGGCTGCAGCTCCAAGAGCCTTTCATCCACATGGCTCATAATAAAAGGGAGCCAAAGTAGAAAGGAGGGAAGGAGGGAGGGAGGAAGGAAGAAAGAAGGAAAGAAAATAAGAAAGAAAGAGGATAAAATAAAATAAAGTAAGATAAAATAAAGTTATTAAAATAAAAAATAATTATTAAGAAAAAAAATTTTTTTAAGTCAAAAAAAAAAATGGATGGATAGAACCCTAGGACAAATGGTGAAACAAAGCTGTACAGACAAAATCTCACACAGAAGCATACACATACACACTCACAAAAAGAGGAAAAGGGCAAAAAATAATAAATCTTGCTCTCAAAGTCCACCTCCTCAATTTGGGATGATTCGTTGTCTATTCAGGTATTCCACCGATGCAGGGTACATCAAGTTGATTGCAGAGATTTAATCGGCTGCTTCTGAGGCTGCTGGGAGAGATTTCCCTTTCTCTTCTTTGTTGGCACAGCTCCTGGGGCTCAGTTTTGGATTAGGCCCCGACTCTCTGTGTAGGTCCCCGGAGGGCATCTGTTCTTCGCTCAGAAAGGACGGGGTTAAAGGAGCTGCTGAGTCGGGGGCTCTGGCTCACTCAGGCCGGGGGGAGGGAGGGGCATGGAGTGCGGGGCGAGCCTGCGGCTGCAGAGGCCAGCAGGACGTTGCACCAGCCTGAGGCGCGTCGTGCATTCTCCCGGGGAAGTTGTCCCTGGATCCCGGGACCCTGGCAGTGGCGGGGTGCACAGGCTCCCCAGAAGGGAGGTGTGGATAGTGACCTGTGCTCGAACACAGGCTTCTTGGTGGCGGCGGCAGCAGCAGCCTTAGTGTCTCATGCTCATCTCTGGGGTCCGCGCTGATAGCCGCGGCTCGTGCAGGTCTCTGGTGCTCCTTTAAGCAGTGCTCTTAATCCCCTCTCCCTGCGCACCAGGAAACAAAGAGGGAAGAAAAAGTCTCTTGCCTCTTCAGCAGGTCCAGACTTTTCCCCGGACTCCCTCCCGGATAGCCGTGGTGCACTAACCCCTTCAGGCTGTGTTCTCGCCGCCAGTCGTCTCCCTGCGATCCAACTGAAGCCTGAGCCTCAGCTCCCAGCCCCCACCCGCCCTGGCGGGTGAGCATACAAGCCTCTTGGGCTGATGAGTGCTGGTCGGCCCCGATCCTCTTACAGGAATCTCTCCGCTTTACCCTCCGCACCCCTGTTGCTGCGCTCTCCTTCGTGGCTCTGAAGCTTCCCCCCTCTGCCACCCGCAGTCTCCGCCCGCAAAGGGGCTTCCGTGTGGACACCTTTCCTCCTTCACAGCTCCCTCCCACTGGTGCAGGTCTCATCCCTATTCTTTTGTCTCAGTTTTTTCTTTTGCCCTACCCAGGTACGTGGGGAGTTTCTTGCCTTTTGGGAGGTCTGAGGTCTTCTGCCAGCGTTCAGTAGGTGTTCTGTAGGAGTTGTTCCACGTGTAAAAGTATTTCTGATGTATCTGTGGGGAGGAAAGTGATCTCCGCATCTTACTCTTCCGCCATCTTCCCCCTTTCCCCCGAAGGGCCTGTTTTTTGTAGGTGTTCCTTTCTGGTTTCATTCCTGTATCTCCTATTTGCCCTTTATTCTTATGTTACTGCTGTAACAAGGCTTATTTATTTATTCGTTGTTTCTATTTCTGTGAAGATATAAATAAAGATAATTACTATATAGCAGAGAAGCAACCTTTCAGAGACACTTTTATGATAGTCCCATATCTGTTTCTTAAACCTGCAAAATGGTATATACCACAAGTGTTTATTTTCTTTAGTGAGTTAACCCTACTTAACCTCGAGGTATCCCAACCATCAACTAAGACTAGTTTAAAAATATAATAGAAAAAAGTCCCTTTCACAATAATATAATGTATATAATGTGAATAAACTGCCTAGGATTAATGTTAATAAGAAACATGCAAGACTGTATAAAATAAAATTACAAAACTATGGCAAGAAAGAATAAAGGAAAACTAGGATAAGGGAGAAGTCCCATGTCTTAAATGGGAAGGCAGTGAAAAATGTCAGCTCATTTCTAATTAATGCATAGACAATGAAATTCCAGTAAAAATTTTTATATCATGGAAACATGATTTAAAAGTTTATCTTGAAAAATATATCGGTGAGAATGACTGAAATGTCTTTGATAAAGGCAACAGGTGAAAGTGGACTCTGTCTAATCATATGAAAGCGAATGGTAAAGCTTTAGTAATGAAGATGATATAGTTCATGACATAAAAATAGATTAATAGCCTTGAAATGGATGTTTATATATACATTTATAAGAAATCAGTATATAGCTTTGACTTTTAGGAAGTTCCTGAATAAGCCTAAAAATGCTATTAACTCTGGGTATGATGAGATTATGGGTAATACCTGCTTTTTAGTATATTTTGAATTGCCCTAAATGAACATTTTTTTAAATTATAAAAATAATTGTTAAACTAAAAACACCAAATAGTTAGGGGAGTAGGGAAAAAGAAATTAGATCTACCCTCCAAAATTCTGATTGAGTCAGGCTATTGTAATTGAAAACTGAACTTTTTTAGAGCTTCTTAATTGCCTACAGAAATAGAAATATAAAACTCACTTGTTAGTTGGGTGAGGTTGAGGGGTGGGAAAGCATAGAAAAGCACACTTTTTCATAATACCTTCAAGTTTGTGAGAAATTTGTCATGTGAAACTTTGTAGGATATTAACTAATATAATTGATGCTTTCTATTAGCAGTTAACAAAAAAACAAGTTCTTATGGAATGCTAAGAGCAAAAGTTTAAAAAAGATCTGTGAGATCTATTCTGCAGAAGGACTTCTTTGGTGTGGTTTAGATCAGTGCTGTTCAAATTTAGCAGGCATCGTAATCCCTGGAAGGGTTTGTTAGAACACAGATGCTGGGCTTCCCTGGTGGCGCAGTGGTTGAGAGTCCGCCTGCCAATGTAGGGGACACGGGTTCGTGCCCCGGTCCGGGAAGATCCCACATGCCGCGGAGCGGCTGGGCCCGTGAGCCATGGCCGCTGAGCCTGCGCGTCCGGAGCCTGTGCTCCGCAACAGGAGAGGCCACAACAGTGAGAGGCCCACGTACCGGGAAAAGAAAAAAAAAACAACACAGATGCTGAGCCCCTAGAATTTCTAATTCTAGGATGGAGCCTGAAAATATGCGTTTCTAGCCAGGTATCAAGTGATGCTGATGCAGCAGTGTTTCAGGAACCGTACTTTTAGACCCACCAGTCTAATTACTTTGCTGTCATTTGATCTAGCTTAATTATAGGACAAAGTTGATGAGCTGTTAACTGTCCAGGTACTTTAATGTGGCAGGTACTTTAACGATTGCTGAGAAGTTTTTAGAGGGCAGATATTCAGTAACATGAATGAAAGAAAATTTTTATGCTCTAAATGCCAGACTTTTAGATAGCATAGATGATGACTGAAGAACTGGGATACAATGTGTTGCAAAAAGTTTGGGCTCTAAGATCCCCTGTTTTTTTCAGAAAGCCACTCAGGTTTCCAAGCAAGTAACACAGTTTAGCTTCCAAAGTTCATTGCTATAAAGCATGAGAGAGAGAACGCCCTAATCTAAAATATTTTGAAGGCAGAAACGACTAAACTCTATTTCTACTTTATGACTTTTTAAATATCTGAGTTTTACAGAGAACTATTTTACCGATTAAATAGTGGAGTTATTTAATGTTACACATCTGAATATTAAAAAATAATCACTTAATATGAGAGTTTAGGTTTGACTTTATTGTTTAGAATTATAATACTGGGCCAATAGATATATGTTATTTTGAGATTACTCCAAGAATGTGCAAGTTATGTTATAACTATATTGCTAGTTGTTCTTGATTTCAGTTAATGTTCCTGGAAGTTCTATAGTGTATGTAGGGAAGCAGTCTGCCTAGTCCAGGTCTTCTGTGGAGTCATTCCCAATCTGGCATTCAGGTGTCCTGTGATCATTGTGTCAACAAGAAGGGTCATTGACTTCCTGAAATTAGCTCTTGGTACCCAAATGTCAGTATACAACCTCAAAAGGAGAGACCTGTATATTGAGGCATACCAGATACCTTTCATCAGAGAGAATCACATGGAGATGAAGGAAGACAAAGTTCTTATTGTATATGCTGATGCTGAGACATAGCCCTCTGATAACTAGAATTCATGTGACTGGACTAATTTATCTCTACCAAAACTACATTTTTAGAAAGTATATTGAACAACTATTCTAAAGTCTTAGATATGAGAGGATTCACTTTTTAAAATCAAAGTCTTATATAAACAATATTTACGTGCAGAAAGAAGCTTCGTACTTAATTCTTCATTATGCCTTATGCCAATAAATAATTTTTCTTCTTTGTGATATATCTTCCTTCTCAGTCAGGATTCTGGGAGAGAAGTTGTAATTCCCTAAGGCATTCACTGTATTTAATGAATTAACTTCATTTCTATGTATCTAGGATGGTACTAGCTATGTACCTTGAGGTAATTTGAGAAAATAGTCATTAATCATTTTTTGTGACGCCCAGGCAAAATACTCAGATACTCAGATGAAATAGGCTATTCCAGGGAATCTTAGTACCTGAGGAAACACTGCCATTTGCCTTTTGAAACTTGAATTCAACTGTTTTTACATTAACCAACATCACAGTTGAATTCTGAAATGAGATAGAAAAAAACCAACCTGGTCCTTTCTAGATCAGTCTCTTAACAAAAGGCAAGGTTTTGATTTTTTTCCCCATAACTAGATATTAATAGAGAGTAATTTTGGAAAAGGTATCTTTGATGGAATATACTAGGAGGCAAGAATGTTAATGTGATCAAGCATTAGGGGTCACAGCTAGCTCAAAGATAGGGCTGGGTTTTCTGGAAGGAAGGCATTTAGAGCTACTTAAGCAGGAAGGAAAATCGGTTAGAAAGGCTATGAGATCTGTTCATTCATTTGTTCAATAATTGTTTATTTACACACCTAGTGTTGTGTTAGATACTCTAGTAGGTGCTGGGGATATAAAAGTAATAAAACATAGTCCTAGTTCTTAAGGAGCTCACCAGGGGAAACAGACACACAATTATAATGCAAAGTGTTAAGTACATTTTTAGAGAATGAAAAGAGCTAAAGATAGAGGAATAATGCTTATCTTTAACACCACTGGGGAAGGCCCAGGCTGAGGGCAGGAAGAAGCTCCAGTGCCACCAGGGCACAGAATAGGGAGAGGCTTGGGCACCAACTCCCAGTGGCCCCTCAACACAAGGCCGTCACCCACAGGGTCACTGTGACTTATTGGAGCAAGCAGAGTCTTCTGGGCCAGGGTTCTTCTAGCTTGTTTTTCACTGTACCCAATTAGGAGGCCTCACTGCATTAACAGGCAGCCAGAACCTGTTTAGTGGTTGCTTACTAAAATGCCTGTAATCCAGCACTGCTCCTCAGATTATGGCCCTGCTTCTAAAGAAAGGGCTCCATTTTGGGAGCCTCTTGGCCCTGAGAGTGAGCAGAGGCTCAGGAAGGATACACAGCGTGAGATTCACAGCCACTGTCCTTCTTCCGCTGCTGGAGACAATTTAACATCCGAGGGAGTTTGAGAGGAAAGGAGGGACCAGCCCTCTCTGCCCTGCCTCATCTGCCTCTGACTGTGCTCCTATAAGAAAATTGATAAGTAGCCTGAAACCCATGGTACCAGGGCCTACCCTGTGTCCATGATCCTTGGCAAGCCCTTCCACTCACCCCCTTAATCAGAGTGGGTGGACACAGAGCAGAAGGAAGCCTGAAAAAGGCTTTAAAGCACAAGCCTTTTGCAGGGGCCCCTCTCAGTAACTTCAGGGCATGGCTTCTGTTCTACAGCCTCCAGGACCTGGGCCTGTGAACATCCAGGAATTAGCCTTAGGATCTGAGCAGCAGTATGTTCCTAAGGCTGAGCCCCACCAGCTAGCTCATCCAGAACTAGCCTCATTTTGGCATCTTGGAGACAGGGTGCTGGCCCTGAGCCTACTCATCTAGAGAGGACAGTCGTAAAGGGTTCAAGGCCCAGACACTGTAAAAGCTGGGGTAGAGCCCCCATGAGAGAAACATGAGCCTTGCTCTGGAATCACAGCTGTAGAGGACCATTTCAGGGGAAGGGCAGAGTGGGCAGAAGAGAGTAGGGGTATGTGTGCAGGCAAGGAGGTGGGGGGAGTGGTGACTTAAGACAGAAGCATCTTATTCCCTATATCCTAATTTTGTTTCACTTCAGGGCTTTTCACTTCCCTCTGCCTGGAATACTGTTCCCTCAGATCTTTGCATGAATTATTATTCTTTCAGGTTTTTCTCTAATGTTACCTCTTCAGAGGCGCCTTCTCTGACCATGTCTCTATTACTCACTTTTTTAAATGTATGTTTTGTTCTATTATAATACTTGTTACCTGGCATCATTAAATGTCTATTAGTGTATACGTCTGACACCAGAATGAAGCTTTATGAGGGCATGGTCTTCATCTGCCTCGTTGCCACTCTATTCTCAGTGCCCTAGCACCATGTGTAACACATAATAGACTCTCAACAAATACAGTTAATAAATTAATGAAAGACCTCCTTCATGTTAAGACACAGAATATAAAACAGTAAAACATATTTGAGTACATTAAAATTAAAAATATAGAATTAAAGATACTGTAAAGACAGGTGGCTGAGAAAATGAATTTTAAAAAATTTATTAAACACAAAAAGGATTGTTATAATACTACTAACAACAAGAAATTTATATATAGAATATGTAAATAGCTCTTACAGACTAGTAATAAAAAGACAAGCAGGTAAGAAAAAAGGTAAAGAATACAAACAGCCAGTTCACAAGAAGAAAACATTTGAATAGCCAATAAGTCTTATCAGATTATACTCTACTGGGAATCTGGAAAATACAAATGAAAACCACAGTGAGATACTATTACACACCTCTTAGATTGACAAAGTATAGAAGTCTGACAATACATTGGGAGGTTATAGAATAAACTCTGCTAATGGGTATATAAATTGGTACAACTACTTTGTATAGTTACTTGGCAATATATGGTTAACTAAGTTGAAGATGCGTATCCCGAATGACCGACCCAGCTCTTCAATTTCCAGGTATGTGTATACCCTAGAGAAACTGAAATATATTCATTAGTAGATTAATTAATTGCAGCAGTGTTTCAGGGAAATCTGGAAATAATGTAAATGTTAATCAATATTCCGATTGTATAAATTGGATAATTGTGGCATATTTATACAAAGTACAGTTGTTAAAACGAATGACTTAGGATTAAATGTACTAACACAGTTAAGGTAAAACAGTGTTGAGTGAGAAAAAAACAAATTGCAGAAACATACATATAGTGTAAATACTCTTTATTTAAAGCTTACAATTACTTATGTATGTATAGCTTTGAAATAAAAATACTGTATACCCAAAAATACAGGAACATGATAAGCAAGTTAGCAGTCATCTTGTTGGTAGGGAGGGGCATAAGGTCAGTGAAGGGTACAAAGAGAGCTTTGTCTCTTTCCCAGCAAATATGAATAATCTTAGATTTGATAAAGCTGTTTAGTAGGTAAAAGGGTGTTTGTTTATATTATTTTCTACATTTTATGTATATTTATAAAATGTCATAATTTTTAATCTTCCCAGTAAAATTGCTTTTATGTTTAGGAATACATTTCCTCTTGGTGAAGCTAACGAGACTCCGAAGCAAGAATGCATACACTTTCAATTATTAAAGTATACTAAAATTGACACTACATTTGATATTTTCCAAAGTGAAATTCTTTGAATTTGACATTAAAAGTATAGGAAAGCAAAGTTAATTCCTCTGCTAAATGGAACAAACTAAGTATGGCTCAGTCACAGATGATGAGTATAATTAACAGGATTGACCTCTCAGGGATCATGGAGATTGAGAGAAGAGCAGGTTCTCGGAAGTCTATGCAGCAGACTAGAAAATCTTATTCTTTGAGCTTGTTTATTTTCAGTTGCTTTCTTCCTATGGACAGAAAAATAATAGTATAACTTGAAAAAATGCTTCACACTGACTCTGATAGTTGAATAATCATCACATGCTCTTTAATGCCTTTCCATAATCAAAACATACTTAATCTGTAACTTCAGGTGGTTCCCCTTTCTCAGCGAAGTGGTGTTCTTGAATGGTGCACAGGAACTGTCCCTATTGGTGAATTTCTTGTTAACAATGAGAGTGGTGCTCATAAAAGATACAGGCCAAAGGATTTCAGTGCCTATCAGTGTCAAAAGAAAATGATGGTGAGTAACACTCAAAAATATAAGTTATTGCAAGATTATCTAATAGCTTATTAAAACTGATATCAAATATTATGGAATGTAAAAAGTTTTAATTTCATCAGGTAATTGTTAATGACAGTAAGTATAAGAAAGTAAGCTCACCAGAATGAAAGTGTGTGTGAGTGAAAAAGGAAGGTTTTTAAACTATGTTAAGTGTCAACCCTTGTCCTATGAGAACTTAACATTATTCAGTGTATGCAAATTTGCTTCCAGTTTGGGGTAAGCTAATTCTTAACAAAACAAACAAAACACTAACTAAAACCAAAAAAAAAAAAAAATTATGAAATAGAGACATTCAAAGACATTTGCCACATCACACTGGCCATCTGGTCTGACATTCATTCACCCAATCAGTGACATTTATTGAATGTGTCCTCTCTACCAGATACTATGCTGAGACTTCACAAATATGACTAATCACCATCATACTTATCCCATTTTAAGATGAGAAGAAGTTCTGAAAATTTTGCTTACTCCAGGTCAATGAGCTAATAAATAGTGGAGCAAGGATTTAAACCTTGTCTGTCCAACTCTAAAATCCATTTACTTTTTCTTTTGTTGTGCTTTCTGTTATATGTTTTTTAAAACGTATGGTAAAGTACTATAGGGATTGTGATGGAAAGGTACTGTGTAGGCACAGAGGAGGACGTGATCAGTTCTACCTGGGACAGGGAGGAGTGGAGAGAATCAGATTCAAGAAAGACTTCATAGAGGAGATGGTATTTGAGCTGAGTTTTATAAATGAATTGGTTTTCCAAGCAGAGGAACATACAAACAAAAAGGAAGGAGGCATGAACAGGCAGGTAAAGATAGCATAGGCTTAGGTTTTGAGGAGGAATAGATGAGATTGAAGCAGTAGTCGTTAGTCAAAAAATGGAATGTTATGAAATGTTAAGAAATTTTCACTCTATCCTGTAGGCAATAGAGAACCCTTGAGAAGGATAGTAATATCAGATTGGCATTTTAGAAAACTCTGACAACACTTATATTTTTGAGGGTTATATTTTTGAGAAAGCTGACTAGAGGCATGAGGCGGAGTCTGAACTAAGAGTAATAGCAGTAGGAATGGAGAACAGGCAGTTCATATAAGAAATATTAAAGAGGCAAAACTTAGATGATTTGGTTGCTGTTTAGAAGTGGGGTTGATGAAAAAAGAGTATCAGTGGCACCCAGTTTCCTGGTTGGTATGATGGAGTAGGTGGAGAAGCTATTTACCGTGTTGGTGAATAGAGGAAGTGGCTGGGTTTTGCCAAAGATGAGAAGGTGAATTAGTTTGGATTTGGAAATGATCCAAGTGAAGATGTTGAGTGGGAATTTGGAGAGGCACATCAGGCTGGAGCTTATTAAAGATACCTGAGCCAAAGATACAGATTTGGAAGTATCGGTCCATAGATGAGGATTGAGCCTTTTGAAGTAGATGTGCTTTGCTTCAGGAAATTATTATATAGTAAGGAAATGTTGAAGGACAGATCTGAGATGTGTCAGCTGCTTTGCCATCCATCCGGGATTGATTTTTCCATTCTTTCTCTTTTTCCTGTTTCCTATCACACCCCTAGTGCTGGGATACACCTAAGACTATCTGGAGCTACCTTTGGCATTTTTGTGTTTACTTCCACATAGCTTACAGAATCATTCAAATTAGAATTGAATTAAAACAGATAACAGTCACTGTTGGTATGCCACCTTCCCCTAAAATTAACATGAAAACCCTAAAGGGATTATAGCTTGTTATTAATTGCTTCCCTGACCAGACTTTTAGCTTCTTGTGGGTAGAGATAATATCTTGTTCATCTTTTTATTGCCTTTATTTCTATCATACTATTTTCCTATTGAAACTCCTAGTAGACTTCAGTTAAATTAGTTGAACAGAATATTCAGAAAATAATTTTATATTTTATCTATTAAAGGATGTACAAAAAAAGTCTTTTGAAGAGAAATATGAAACCTTCATGGAGATTTGCCAAAATTTTCAACCAGTTTTCCGCTACTTCTGCATGGAAAAATTCTTGGATCCAGCTGTTTGGTTTGAGAAACGATTGGCTTATACTCGGAGTGTTGCTACTTCTTCTATTGGTAACCTTCTTATACATTTTAGTAGATTCAGCACTTCCTACATTCTGAGTTACAGGGGGATGGTGGTGGTGATGGTGTTTGTTAATCAGACCATCTTCATCGTTAGATCATTGTGTTTCTTTTTCATCCTGATTCTTAGCTTCTAAATGTAGCTCTTAGCTTTGGCAGGAGAGAATTTCTTTTTTCCAGGTAGGGAAATAAAGACTGGTTATTTTTCTTCATTGCTTAATAGTGAATATGGCTTATTTTCTTTCCCCTCAATGTATTATTTTCTGGGATTTTCTTTGGAAAATAATAAAACTCGTGATAATTCCATTTAAGTTATTTTCTTTAATTATTATTGTTCTTGCATACAGCCTCTATAATACCATGATATTAACACCCAAAGATTGATTCTGTTTAATAGAATTTTGGTTTTGGAATAGGAATAATGATATATATTTAAATATTCTGTGTACAATATATATTTTGGCTTTTTTTATTTCTGAGAGATTGGAATAGTTAGATAGGGCAGTTAACAAAATCTTAGAGTATGAGAACTAACAGGAATATCAGTGATCTATTGTTTTTTAATTAAAGACCACTCTTTTCATCACTTAGGTACAATACACCAGGAAGGCAGGACATGTATATTTTGAAAATTTTCTAGGTAATAATGAAACCCTCTTTTTTTCTACAATGAGAATCATTAATCTGATTCAACTAATTTAGTTTACAAACGAGAAAGTAGGCCCAGTTAATGACAGAGCTAGCCATGCACCCCAGGCATCCTGACACCCTTTCCACTATTTTTTTGTAACACCTTATAGTGTGTTTCATTAGGTTAAAAGCAATTTTAAAACATGTTATCATCTGTGTTAAAAACAGAAATGTAGTTTTTCCTGGATATATACCTGATGAAATGAATTATTGACTAATTTGTGTTAAATATAATTCATCAAGCAGAAGAAAGTTTCACTGAAGAATGAAGAATTTACCCATAGGCGCCTCAGTTTAAAAGTATACTCAATAAATATTTGAGTGTATATAGTGCACTGCTTTGGCCCTGGTAAATAATGGGTCTCAATTTTAACCACACTCAATTTTGAAGTATTAATATTTTAATATATGTGCTTATTAGTAAATGGAAAACTTTTTTAGCAAATCATCTAGGATTTGTAAAATGCAGTATAAATGAAAATGGCTGGCAAGATTTGACTTAAACTGAAAATGGCCAGTTATGTACATAATTTCCTTCAAGTAGGCAAAAAAGCCTAAGCTACTTAAAAATTATATAGAGTCAGTGGTATTAGTTGAAATTATGGCTAATTGTGTTATAGAAATAGATGATATCAGTAATTTCAGATTGTTTTTTTTCTAGTTGGTTACATACTTGGACTTGGTGATAGACATGTACAGAATATCTTGATAAATGAGCAGTCAGCAGAACTTGTACATATAGATTTAGGTAAGTAACAAAAGATATGTTTCTTTGTTCAGTAAATATTTGGTCATCAAGAAATGTTGTTTGCCTGCCAGGATATTACAAGTATGAGAGAGAGAGAGAGATCAAAACAATAAATATTGTTTAAAAAAAAGCATAAACACAGTGATGCTGGAGGGAGTAGCTAATTCTGCCTTGGATAATGAGTGACATTTAAGCCAGATCTCAAAGAAAGAAAGGATAATCTAGAGAGAGGATAGAGCAGATATGAAGGGAGGAATAATGAAGTTGTAGCATGTTTTAGGAATGGTGAGACATTAAATGTGGCTGGAGTGAAGTTTGCATGTAGTTGAGTAGCTTGAGGTATAGATTGGTACTAGATTATAAAAAGCCAGGCCAAGAAGTTTCAACTTTAATCTGTTAAACAATGGGAAGTAAATGAAGATACATTTAATCAGGACATAATCTTATTTGATTATTGGAAAGATAATTTGGGGAACAGTATCTGTGCAGTAGGAAAACAAATTAGGATATGTTATAATAGTTTAGACGAGATAATGAAAGAAATGATTTGGACTAAAGTTGTATGAAACAGGAGTTGGATTTGGGGGACATTTTTGTAGTAATTTTGCACCAGTGATATTAGATGTGGAAATAGTGGGAGAGGGAACTCCAAGATAACTGAAGTTTCTAGCTAAGGAAAACAGCAGGTTTTGTAGAGAATAAGAAACTGATGAGTTTAGTTTTGTATGTTGTTTTGAGGTATTATTGGGATTTCCAGGGGAAGTAGACAGTTTAATATATAGGAAAGCAAAGATGTTGAACATAGTAAGAGATGTAGAACTTTTCAGCAAATAGATTTTAGTTGAAGTCATTGGACTAGAGGAGGTTCTAATCTTGTACATCATCCTTGATGACGAGAACTAAGGATGGAATTGTAAGGAATCTCAGCATTAAAAAGGCTGAGTCTTGGGAATTGCCTGGTGGTCCAGTGGTTAGGACTCGGCACTTTCATTGCTGAGGGCCCAGGTTCAATCCCTGGTTGGGGAACTAAGTTCCCACAAGCTGCACAGCGAGGCCAAAAAAAAGGCTGAGTCAGAAAAGAAAAAAAAAAATGAGGAATAACCAACAAGTCATAGAAAGTAGAGGTAGGGATATCTTGGAAGACAAGAGAGGATAAATTTTCATGGAGGAAGAAGTGCTGTGCTCAGTAGTATCTGATACAGAAAGGTCAAATAAGATGAATGCTGAAAATAGACCTTTGAATTTAACAATTAATCTTAGTAAACTTTGGATAGAATGGAGGAAGTAAGATTGTGAAAAGGCAAGGATTAAATGGAAGTTAAGGATGTGTAGGCTAAGAATGTGGAACTGTTCTTCAAGAAATTTAGAAGTAAGGGAAGAATGAAGAGAAATTTGCTGCAGAGATGGGAGACACACATTTGGTCCCCTCCCCCCACTTCTTTTGGTTTTGAGGGTTTTTTGTTCTTGTTCATTTGCTTTCTTAAGATGGGAGATACTTATAGGAGAGAGACAAAGATAATTGAAATAGCAAGGGAAATCATGAAGTATGTGAAGGTGTAGCGTTGGCTTTACACTGGAAGCGTGTTAGCTTTTCCTCCAAGAGAAGAAAGGATGAGTGCTAATAGGAAAGTCTTCAGCTAGAGGGGAAAGAATTTGAGGGAAATTATATTTGCTATTCTGTTTTCTCTGAGAACTGGAAAGCATGTTTATTTGCTAATAATTGGAGGGATGGTAATTGGCCTTAAAAGAACAATAAAATTTTAAAAGTGGGTACCATGGAAATGAGACCAACGGCTGGCTAGAAAGGCATAAATAAAAAAGACATGCCAAGAATTTTAAGGGGCATTTTAGGGTGATAATCCCACATTTGTAGTGTCATCATATGGTTTCTTCCAAGCACCCTCAGCATCCCTGGAATTTAAGTTCTAGTTTGAAGTGGTAAGTGTGGAGGAACAAGGGGCCAAGAAGATTTGAGTTACTAGTGAGAGTAATCAACTTTGCAGGCTATACCCTGAGCTGAGTAGGGAAGGAAGAGAGACTAAAAGACTAGAAATCTCAGTGAGTTTGAAGATTATTTAACACGAATAAAGGGGTAGAAGGAGAAGAGGTTTTAAGTAAAATGTAGAATTTAAGATTTCTTAGAAAGTACAGTTTTAGGAGATTATAAGTTCTATAGTATAAGTTTTTGCTAAGTGGTTTGCTAAGAGAGAGTAAATTGAATTTCATTAGAACAGAGAAGATCAAGAATATTATATGGTTTTCCCCAGAATGAATTCCAGAGTTAGGACAGAGAGGAAGATTGTGAGCTAGGTCCACACCAACATTCAATGAATTTGATAGGAAATCTTAGATGTTGGGTTATAATAAATATGAGGATGAGTGGAGTTGTTAGAGCCAGAATGTGGGAACTCAGTAGAGGAGTGAAATTTTGCATGAGAACAAAAGGGCAGTGCAATGGAAGCTGCAAAGTAGAGATAGGAGTATGCCAACCGATGTCCAGGCCATGCTAAACACATCTATAAATGAGAAAGGTAAATTGGTATAACCAGTTTGGAATACTGTTTGGCATTATCTGCTAAAGCTGGGAATTGTGACCCAGCAATTCCACTGCAGTAAAAATGCACACATGTGTATAAGAATGTTCATAGTAGTACTATTCATAATAGCCCCAAATTAGAAACAGCCCCAACCCCCATCACAAATAGAATGGATGAACAGTCTACAGCCATACCACCCTGAACGCACCTGATCTTGTTAGATCTTGGAAGCTAAGCAGTGTCAGGCCTGGTGAGTACTTGGATGGGAGAATGGATGAATGAATTTTATAGTATTCATAAAATGAAGTACTATATAACAATGAGATTGAATGAACTATAGCCACACTCAACATGGAAGACTCACAAATACAATGTTAAGTGAAAGAATCTAGATACAATAGAATATATACTGTATAATTCCATTTATGTAAAATATAAAACTGATAAAATTAATCTATAGTGTTGGAAGTCAGGATAGTGGTAAGCCTTTGAAGAGGTGTTTCGTGATTCATAGAGAGATGAGGCCGGGCTTCTGGAATGCTGGTTACATGGGTTTGTTCATTTTAAAAATCTCAATTAGCCACACACTTGAATGACTTTGATGATTTGTACACTTTTCTGTGTATCTCTTTGATTATCTGTTGCTGCATAAGAAACCACCCCAAATTTAGTAGCTTAAAACCACTATTACTATATCTTATAGTCTATGCGTTGACTGGTCTCAGCTGGAAAATTCTCACTTATGATCTTTCACACAGCTGTAGTCAGCACCTGGGGCTGAATTTACCTTAGGATTTAACTGGGCCAGTGTCCAAGATGGCTTCTTACACATTTGATGCTTCATTGCTCCTCCATGTGGCCTCTCTGTCTAGCAGAGTAACCTGAACTTCTTACAAAGCATCTCGGGGCTCCGAGAGGAAGGAAGTAGAAGTTAAGGGTTAGCTTGCAACTGGCACAGTGTCACTTCTGCTATATTCTCTTAGAGTAGTGTCATACGACCAATCCAGATTCTTCCCTCTCTTTCTGGGACTCCAATAACAACATTAGACTATCTCACTGTATCACTTATGCCAAACCTTGTTTTTCCTTCAGCTCACCCATGGTGTCAGTGGAAACCATGTGGGGAGCCTGGACTTCCCGTGTCACCAATCTGTAGCAAGGAGCCCCCTTTCCTCTTGGATGTCAGAGGAGGCCAAGTGGGGAACCTGGTCTTCTACCACGACTTAGCAGTAAATAAGGTGGTTACTCCCAAAGCCAGCAAAAATAGAAGTGTAGATAAGATCCAGAGTCTCATAATGTAATATTTAAAAAGGTCAAAATTTCAATTGAAAATCATTTGTCAGGAAAATTGCAGTGTGAATGAAAAACAATAGACGTCAGCACTGAGGTGACAAAGATGTTAGAATTATCTGACAAAGATTTTAAAGCAGCCATCATAAAAATACTTCAAGAAGCAATTACAAACATGTTTAAAACAAGTGAAAAGGTGCTAAGTCTCAGCACAGAAATAGTTTCAACATAGAAATAGGAGATATAAAAGAGAACCAGGTGAAAATTTTATTTTCCATTTTTTGGATGATTCTCTAGAGAACTATGTTGAGTGAAAAAAGCTAATCCTCAAAGGTTACATACTGTTTGACTCCATTGATATACTTGAAATTACAAAATTATAAAAATGGAAAACAGATTAGTTATTACTGGAAGAGCAGGGGGTAGGGGTAGGCCTTGGGAGTAAGTAGGTGTGGCTAATATAGCATGAGGGATCCTTGTGTTGATGGAAATATTCTATATCTTGATTGTATCAGTGTCAACATCCTGGTTATGATATTGTACTGTAGTTTTGCAAGATGTTGCCATTGGGGAAAAGTGGATAAAAGATATATATATAGATATAGATATAGATATAGATACATACACACACACACACACACACACATATATATATATCTTCTGCATTTTAAATTCTACCCTTCACTACCTCATATTTAAAAGTCACCCTTTAACATAGAATTCTCTAATTACATCAATAAATAATTTTTTTAACTTGATTTTTTAAAATTGGAGGTGGATCTCCTGGAGAATGCTGGAGATGAAGAAGGCAGGCAGAGCAGAAACAGAATAAATGACTGTGTGTTTTAGTACTGATTGAATATTGGTGACAAATTATTTAGTGCCTCTGCAAAGTTCACATACCAGTTGAGGAAAGTAAATTAGCTATGGGACCTCCTAACCTCACTGTATTTTTTACTTCAGGAGTTGCTTTTGAACAGGGTAAAATCCTTCCTACTCCTGAAACAGTTCCCTTTAGACTCACCAGAGATATTGTGGATGGGATGGGCATTACTGGTGTAGAAGGTGTCTTCAGAAGGTAAGTCAAATAGGGTAAGGTAAGGCAGATGATTTTTGGTGTTGAAATTATTTGGATTATTGATTTCTATAGATTATAGAGTTCACCCTTACTAGAATTATTATACATTCCAGTGCTTTACCAGTACTAAGGAAAAGACCTTGGGTAAAAGCAGTAATTATTTCCCCTTCCTTCAGACCACCTGGGACCTCACCCAATATGACACACATACTGTCCTCCCTTACTGCCTCTGGAAGCAGCCCGCCTTTAATTTTCACACCTTTGTCCTCGCTAACTCTTTGTTTACTGATCAGAACTTCTCTTGTGTGCTCATTCTTGGGTATATAAATTATCTTAAAGGAGCTTATGATCTGGTACCAATTTCTGCTAAAAGAACTTTGCAGTTCCCTGTAGTTTTCCCAGCATAGGCCTACATACTCAACTTTATTTCTTTTTTAAGTCTACATACTCATCTTTTAACAGGGCAGATTCTAGTCAAAGTAAACTGTAATTACCATAATAATCAACTGAAAGAAATGTTTCATAGTAGTATTGTGTTATTCTTATAAATGCTAAGTTCATATTCACAAATATATTTGTATTCATTTTAGAAACATCTACTGAAAACCCACTCTGCCAAGTACTATGCTCTTTGAGATATTAATTTGGGAATTATTAACAAGAATAGTCTCAGCATACTAAACATGAGTATATAGGAGGTAAAGATATGTTGAAAATGTTGGTGTATAATAAGATTCATATTTATAATGTGTTTGTAGATGCTGTGAGAAAACCATGGAGGTTATGAGAAACTCTCAGGAAACCCTGTTAACCATTGTAGAGGTAAAGTATATTATAAGGAAATCTTTATTCCTCTGCCCGATAGACTGTGTATCTTGTTAGGAAGGCACTGATTGGAAGATCAGTGCTTTGTTTTAATGAGGTGGGATGATGCTGGGCAGCAGGAGAGTAAATAGTGGCTTAGAAACTTGAGGCCTTCAGCCCCCTCAAGTTTCTTGGAATGTTACAGCACTATAAGTAACCTCTAGTCTTTAATACATACATCAGCATTTTGACATCTTAGGTACCTTGTATGGTATTATTTTCAGAATGGTTTCCTTTGGAGTTTGAAGAAAAATCAATAAGTTGTATCTCCTTTTCCCATGCCCAGGTTCAGAACCATTTAGTGAGACAGATGGAGATCAAAGTGTCAGCATTGTTACTGTAGGAACATGACTGAGCAGTAAGGGCCAATCTGGCTTGCTGCTGGTGCCACCTCAGTGCCTCTTTGCTGTCTTAACCTGGGAACAGCCCACTGAGTGGGGTTTGGGCCTACAGGGCATAAACACTCCATCAAGATCACTGCCTCATGTTGATCAGGGCAGAAAGGGAAGGAAGTCCAGCAAATTTACAGTGCTTATGACGTTAATTCTACCCAAGTGAGAATTGGGTACCCAAGGCAGTCATTCTCTATCCTAGTAAAGGGTATGTGGGGCAAGAGATCAGGAGAGTGTCCTCCACAGGGAAGCTTGGAAGTAGAGTTGAAGCATGCCTCCCTTACATTCTTTCAGCTTTTTGTTCCTTTAACTGGTGGTGCTGGACCTGGCTGCACTTTACTATCACCTGTATTTTTTTTTTTTTTTTTTTTTTGCGGTACGCGGGCCTCTCACTGCCATGGCCCCTCCCATTGCGGAGCACAGGCTCCGGACGCGCAGGCTTAGCAGCCATGGCTCACGGGCCCAGCCGCTCCGCGGCATGTGGGATCCTCCCGGACCAGGGCATGAACCCGTGTCCCCTGCATCTGCAGGCGAACTCTCAGCCACTGCGCCACCAGGGAAGCCCGACCTGTATTGCTTTTAAACAACATTGATGTTGACCAAATTTGAACTAAACTTCTAGGGATGAGGCAAGAACATTTGTATTTTTTAAAAGCTTCATTGGCATTAACCATTAAGCTTGTGATCAACAAGGTGGAACTATATCCCAAGGAGGGTGAAATTTATGGTCTATTAGGGTGGTCCTGTGTCTACTGCCTTTATGAACCAAAGTCCTCTTTATGGCCCCTTTGGACTGCTGGTGGCGATATGGATTTTTGGTACAAAGAGAGTTAAAATGGGTCCCAATAGTGTGTTGATAAAGTTAACTCTTTATCAACTTGCTGTTCCCAAGGCTGGAAAATCTTTCCCTTTTTCCCATATACATATTGTCATTTGTTTGCCATTGGTGCTGCAGCAAGAATAAATGATAACATGGATGCCTCAGTAATGCAGAAATCAAAGTCTAAAATCAAATTATCTTGCTTTTTTTGCATTTAAGACCAAAAAATCCAGACTTTTCAAATTAATTTAAGATCCAAAGAAGTTTAATGTATTCCCCAGTATTTTACTCTGTTCAGTCTCAGTCAAAAGGATTTTTGTGTCTGGGTAGATGTGGGGGTTCCTTCAGTACCGATGTCCTGAGTTAACACTTGCTAGAAGAGGGTAGTTTGTTCAAGGCTTCAGAAGTTTTATTAGTTGAATGCCAAATTGCTCGTGAGCCTCATTCTTTAAAGAGTGGTAGGAGATAAAGTTAGAGAGGTCATAGTGGGCAGATTATTTAGGGGTTTCTAACTTAGTGTGAGGATTTTAGACTTTACTGAGTAAGATGGAAACTGTTGGGGAGTTTCAGGCCACTGCATCTCCACCTGCAATAATGGTGTCACTTATAAGCTTTTATAAGCTTTGTGTGTTTTACACTGATTTGCTTAATCTTCCCTCTGTAAATCTGTCTGAATTTCCTGAAATAATTTAGTGTGGTTGTCCCAACCTTCCCAGCTGACCTCACTGTGGACTTTGTGCCTTCAGCTTTAGCAGGGTACTTCTCAGGAGTTTTGTTGGATCCCAATCCTCTGGAATGTCACTTCAGTCTCCTTTTTTGTAGTCATTACGTTTGCTCTGTTAGATTTCATTGAGCCACAGTCACTGTTTCTGATATAATAACAATTAAAACTTCTTGCTTCCTAACCCTCTTTAAGAACACTGTGACTTGGCTGCATTTCCCTTTCCTTCTCAGTACATTTGTCTCTACTGGCCTTCAAGATCTCATTTTCTTTTTCATAGTAGACCATCCTGTCTTCTAAGATTTTATCCATTCTACTAAGGTAATCTCTCCTTTTAACTCAATGGTTCTTAGCCAAGTGCAGTTTTGCTCTCTAAAGGACAGTTGGCAATGTCTGGAGACATTTTTGATTGTCATAATTGGGGCTGGGGGAGATGTGAAGGTACTATTCACATCTAGTGGGTAGAGGCAAGAGATGCCACAAAACATCCTATACACACAGCCCTCACACCAAAGAAATATCCAGCTAAAAAATGTCAGTAGTGCCAAGATTGAGAAACCCTGCTTTAACTTAATCTATATTCCTTTCTTGTTTTTTGTTCAACCAGTCCTGTTCTGATAATAAACCTAAAGTATATTTTTTTAATTACTCCAGTTCCTCCTTGATTCCAGAATTTGCAAATATGATTCCTAACACAAGCCCTTGGGTTTGAAATAATTCAATTGTGTTGTTTCTCTGTTTCAACCAAAGAAGACCATATAGTCTGTTTATAATAGAGGCCCCTATTTCTTTTCATTAGTTGGTTAATAAAATATATGTCCCTTTGGGGAGTGAAACTGGTTTGGATCCCTGAAGTCTAAACCCATGTCAGTGCCCAATTTGAAGTCCCATAGAAACCCTTAAATTTATGGACAAACCACATATATTCAGAGTCAGTCCCTCTGTACTTTTTAATAGTCCTGGAGGATGCTCAGAACAGCATAAACAGATGACCAGTTTTTGGTACTGCTGATCTAGTATTTGTCCTGGAATTAAACGTGTAATGCTAAGGGCATTTTATAGTATCAGACTGCAGACCTACCTAGAAACACAAAAAAGGCAGCAGCAAGAAAGTATTCCAACTTTGTAATGCTGGAATATCCTGCAAAATCAGGCATTCCTGGAGTTGAGTCTTCACTTATTATTAAGACTTGTATGGTAAGCATTTGCTGAGGCCTATTTAAAAAAAATTATGTGCTTATAAACACCAGGGGCAGTTAGCTGTTCTGTATTGCCGAGGTCAAAAATCCCTGTGACCGGGCTTCCCTGGTGGCGCAGTGGTTGGGAGTCCGCCTGCCGATGCAGGGGACACGGGTTTGTGCCCTGGTCCGGGAGGGTCCCGCGTGCCACGGAGCGGCTGGGCCCGTGGGTCAGGGCCGCTGAGCCTGCACGTCCGGAGCCTGTGCTCCGTAGCGGGAGGGGCCACGGCAGTGAGAGGCCCGCGTACCGCAAAAAAAAAAAAAAAAAGATCCCTGTGACCTCACTTACTAAAATTAAGACTTAGAATCACTTGCTCTGGCCATGCCAGTTATTTTAGTATTCAAATTCTATTCCATATGTAGATTTCAAGATGCCAACCATAGCACTAGACCTTGGGTTTTGAGGAGTTTTCAATAAATTATACCTTTTTTTCTCCACCCAAATTTGGAACTAATTGAGTGGAAAAGAAAGAGCCTTAAGAAGCCATAGAGATCAAAATGTCAGGTTTATTACTGATACAACTGTTGGAGAATATGGCTTAGGAGTAAGGTCCAAATAGGCTTGCTACTGCTGTCCAGCTCCCACAATCTAATATATCCCTTGGTACAGCTCACCTGAGGGAGAGTTGGGGCCTGCAGAGAGTTGGGGCCTGCAGAGAGTTGGGGCTTTGGCAAATGTTCTTACCGAAGAACTGATCAAGAGGAGAGGGAGAAGGAAAGAGTAACTAGTGCTTGTCTGCTTTTAATTGATTAGTTTCACCCAATCAGGAAACATGGGTCAAAGGATGTCACAGCCCCCAAAATGGAGAAAGAATGAATGCAGATGGGAGAAAAATCCGAGAACATCATGTTAGTATAGTTTCCTCCACAAGGAAACATGAAGCACGTGTGATAAGTTTGCCCCTCCATCCCAGTCAACTACCATGTGACTGGCCTGTATTATTTTTATAATACTGGTTCTACTGTTTCTAAATACATCATCAAAATACACATTGTTCTTCTAATACATATGTCCTCTCTATCTAGGTCCTCCTGTATGATCCTCTCTTTGACTGGACAATGAATCCTTTGAAAGCTCTGTATTTACAGCAGAGGCCAGAGGATGAAAGTGAGCTCCACTCCACTCCAAATGCAGATGACCAGGAATGCAAACGAAATCTCAGGTGAGCAGTTTTTGGGGAAGGATCTGTTGTCAATTGTTCAGATTCTCCTATTCCCAAGGCCCTTTAAACTGTTCCACCTCATTAACGTTTGTGTTTTTTTCATTAGTGATATTGACCACAGTTTCAACAAAGTAGCTGAACGTGTCTTGATGAGACTGCAAGAGAAACTAAAAGGAGTGGAGGAAGGAACCGTGCTCAGTGTTGGTGGACAGGTGAATTTGCTCATACAACAGGCCATGGACCCCAAAAATCTCAGCCGACTTTTCCCAGGCTGGAAAGCTTGGGTGTGATATTAAGCATGTGATTGCCTTTGAATTCAGCCTTTAGAAATTGTATTTTGGCCTTCATTTTTAACCCACCCACATACTTCAAATAGGTATTAATATTGAACTAAGTAAACTAATGTGTTTTTTAAAAAACGTTTAATGCTTGCTTCATTTACCTAAAGATGCTTTGATAGTCTCAAGGAACAGTTTTCTCACACTTTAGAAATAAACAGTCAGTCATGCTCTACTTCTAAGGTAAATGTTTATTTTTTCTTCTCAAGTGCATACTTGTATCATTTTCAGTAGAATCACTGACTTTTGCTTTAGCTGAAAATGCAAGCAGCATGAGTATAGCAGCAGTGCTGGCAGATTTTTCTTTAGTAGGAGTTAGAACAAATAAATATACTGCTAGTTTTGATATAGCTTTAATTAAAACTTGTTTCCCGGATATTATATATGAATGATAAAATATTAATATATAAAAGGAAGAAAATTACTTTAAAATTGTAACCATCTGTATACCATGGTAAATATGTTTGGATTTTCAGTAGTAAGATCACTCAATGTTACTCAGTAATGAAGGTGTTATGATATGGAGAACAAATTTCACAGACACAGTATGGTTACTATTTTTTAGAAATGTATATTAGACCTTCTCATTCTGTTCTCTTTATCTTTTAAGCCCTCTGTGTTTCCAGTACTTTATCTTTCTATGATGCCTTCATATCTGTCTTCTAGTTCATGAATTCTCTTGTCTCTATGTAATCTCCTTTTTAAACTATTCATTGGGTTTCTCCTTTCAAAAATTGTTTTCCATTTCTAGGTATGTATCATTCTTAAGATTTGCCTATTATTTGTTTCATGATGTCTAGTTGGGGTTTTTTTTTTTAACTTTAAGTTTCTGTTGTTTGTATATGTTGGTTTTTGTAATTGGTGGGCTGTTTATCCATGTATTTTGTGACTTTAGAAGGTGAGCTTATTTTCAGTAGGACCTTCTCATGGGAATCTTGAGTGACCTGGGCTAAGAATAATTCCTTCCAGAAAAGTTTTATGTCTGGTTATGTCATAGTTCCAGGGCTATCACTGACAGAGGACCACTCTTTCTTTAATTTCTTGGCTTCAGGGTTTCCTGACCTGAAGAGTACTATAAATTTACTGAGAGAAGACTCCCAGGCCAAGACAGACATTCTTCCACATTATCTCCCTGTGCTAGTCAGCAGAATGTTTTACCGATGACCCCCCTTTCACTGAGAGTGTAAGCCTGAATGTGTCCCAACCTTATGGACATGAGGGGAGGTGCATTTAATTACTACCCACTGCCTTTTTAAAGTCCTCTTACAAATGTTATAGCTGAAATTCATAGGTTAATGAGATTGGCAAGTTTGCCAGGATAGCTAGAATATCAGCTCACACATCTACCTCTCTGGTTTTTAGTTTCCTTCTGAAACTGAAAATTTTTGGCCATAAGGATTTCCCCTTTCTTACAACTTCTGCTGTGTGTTTAAAAAATATTTCTTATACCTTACCTAGCATTTCTGTGTGTATTGTTGGAAGGAAAGGGTTTAGGTATCAAGTTTGATATATAGCTAGAAATGGAACTCTTCTGTCCCCATAGTGTCATTAGATAAACAAATAAAACTATTGACTTGTCTATTGGTGAATATAATCCTTCCTCCATCCTTAGGAAACTGTTCATCTCAGCTGCAGAGATTAAGAAATGGGTGATTGAACCTTGATGAATGAATAGGATGAATGAATAGGAAACGTATTTTTATTACCAAAGTGAATCAAGGGAATGTAGCAAACTTAGAATGTCTTTATTTAAGAAAGCCTTGAAATCTTCATGGGTGGAATAAGAAATTATCAGCTAGATGATAGTATAGGTAAGTGAATTTGTAGCTAATTCTTGCTAGTTGATGTATGTTATTCAAAGAGCTTTGAATAACATCATTAATCTACTCTTCAGCATTGAATGGTGTGCTGTAAAGCTCCTGTCCTATTCAGATTCTAAAGATTATGACAAGATGGAACAATGTCTGGAAATGAATAAGATAGAAATCTGGGAACAAATGAGGAATGTTTAGGTTTTTAAAATATTTGTGATAAAATATTTGTTGTATGCTGAGTACCTGACATACATTATATGCAGTGTCTTTTGCAAGATTAGTGATGTTATTCCAGTTTACAGGTGGGGAAAGTGAAATTTGGAAAAATAAAATAACTTGTCCAAGGGCAAAATATAATATGTTGAAGGTACAAGTTTAATATGGACAATCTCTAACTTGGAAATCTTTCAAGTGAAAAGAATCTAGGCTTTACCAGTCAGTTGCTCATAAGGTCAGTGGAAACCAAGGAGAGAAGCTACTAGAAAAGCAGATAAATTACAGACTGTTTGAACAGTTGTGTTCAGATTAAGGGAGATACTATTCGTTCCACTATTCTCTGTGCTGATCATACCACCTAATTAGTAGGTAAATAAATCCATGGCCATGATAGTATATACTTAAAATATATGCACTTAGAAATGCTAAAAATTTAAATATGGCCTAAAGCAAATAAAAGCAAAGAGGAAAACCTTTGATCTTCTTAAAGATTAAAGTAGGCTAGTGTTTAAATACATAGAAAGCTAGTGTACTGGCTTGAAATATGGAGATATGTGCCACTTCAAATATTTTGGTTGTACCTTAATGAAATTATATATTTCATGTAGATTTTTTTTAGTACTATTGAATATATTTCTTTATTACACTGTTACCTGTTTTAAAATAAATCTTAAAGAAAATGTATGCTAAGACTCATTCATTTTATTTAAATATTTGAGTGTTCTGTGCGCCAAGCGTGGTGCTGGGTATACAGCAATTTACAATGCAGTGTGAACTGAGAAGCCTGCTACACAGGACCAGACCAGTATGGTTCATCTCACTCTAAATAATCTAGTAGTTTTTCTTGATTACCCTGTGACAAAAAGCCAAATGAATGTTCTTTTTTGGGGGTGCCTAGAGAGTGATCTGGTCGACATTTCTAGAGTCTAAAAAATATATACTGGAAATGACAAAGATCCTAATATTCTAAATTTGAAGTTTGCATTCCACATATTTTTGTTTTTTAAAAAATCAGTAACTTCAGTCTTTAGAGTTTCAGGCTTTTTTGTCCAGTTTCTGAAAAAGTGAATTTTGCATAAATACAGTACAAAGTTTTCACAGAGATTAGGTTCAGAATTTGGTGTGTAAGGTGAAAATCTAATGAAAATTATTCCCTGAAAAATCCCTTACTTTGCCCATAATGTACAACATGCATAATTTTTTTAATGTACAACAATATGTAAAAATATATACTTTTACACTAATATACAATGTATGATTCTAAAGCAGTGGTTCTCAGGGGGTAATTTTGCTTCCCTACTCATTTGGCAATGTCTGAAGACATTGTGAGAGCATGAAACATGGACATATAGTGTTGAAGTTTAAGATCAGTACACATTTCCAAACCAGGAGAGAAATGGTCATGATTTGACTTGTAGATCTTGCCTTGCTATAAGTGTGTGTTCATAGCTGGTCTACTGTTAACATGGTTTGCTATTTTTTTTAATTTTGGTAAAATACACATAACATAAAATTTACCATCTTGACCATTTTTAAGTGTACAGTTCAGTAGTGATATAAGTACATTCACACTGTAGTACAGCCAATCTCCAGCACTCTTTTCACCTTGCAAAGCTGAAGTTCTGTACCCATTCCACAACTCTCCATTCTCCCCTCCACCCAGCCCTTGGCAACCACTATTCTATTTTCTGTCTCTCTGAATTTGACTGCTGTAGCTTCCTACTATAAGCATTTGTCTTTTTGTGACTGGCTTATTTCACTAACGTAATGTCCTTAATAAGGTTCATCCCAGTTGCTGTATATCAGAATTTCCTTCTTTTTAAAGATGGAATAATATTCCATGGTATGTATAGACCACATTTTTGTATATCCATTTATCTGTTTGTAAACACTTGGGTTGCTTTCCCCTTTTAGCTATTATGAATAATGCTGCTATTGAGCGTGGGTGAACAGATATGTCTTCAGGAATCTGTTTTTAATTCTTTTGGGTATGTACCCAGAAGTGGAATCACTGGATCATACGGTAATTCTATTTTGATTTTTTTTTTTTTTTTTTTGCAGTATGCGGGCCTCTCACTGTTGTGGCCTCTCCCATTGTGGAGCACAGGCTCCGGACGCGCAGGCTCAGCGGCCATGGCTCACAGGCCTAGCCGCTCCACGGCATGTGGGATCTTCCCAGACCGGGGCACGAACCCATGTCCCCTGCATCGGCAGGTGGACTCTCAACCACTGCGCCACCAGGGAAGCCCCTATTTTGAATTTTTTGACGGAAACACCATGCTGTTTTCCATAGTGGCTACAGTGTTTTACATTCCCACAAACAGTGCACAAGGGTTCTGATTTTTCCACATCCTCACTGACACCTGTTATTTTCTGTTTTGTTTTTTAATAGTAGCCATCTTAATGCATGTGGAAGGGTCATTCCTGCAAGAAAAAACATTGTATACTTTATACAAATCCAATGAGTGGTATTGCAAGAAATAACGAGTTTTACGGGGGAAATATGTCCTTCAGTTAACAATTTTGAAAACCTTGTTCCGCCTTACTTAATGTTAGGTTATTTGAAAACCACCCCCAAATGTTCCCTAGTATTTAAATATTCACTATAGACTTATAATTCTTTGTAAATACTTAGTATTTCTTATTGCTTAAGCAATTTTTTAAAAATATCCCTGACTGTAAAGAGTTGGAAGAATTTTAAGAGAGAAAATGGTAATCACTCAGCTGGTTGCAGATTTGGTGGGGTTTTTTTTACTTTATTTTTTTGCGGTACGTGGGCCTCTCACTGTTGTGGCCTCTCCCGTTGCGGAGCACAGGCTCCGGATGTCCAGGCTCACGGGCCCAGCCACTCCGCAGCATGTGGGATCTTCCCAGACCGGGGCATGAACCCATGTCCCCTGTATCGGCAGGGGGACTCTCAACCACTGAGCCACCAGGGAAGCCCTACTTTATTTTTTTAATTGAAATATAGTTGATGTATAATATTATGTTGGTTTCAGGTATACTCCATGGTGATTTGACATTTGCATACATTATGAAATCACCTTGATAAGTCTAGTAGCTATCTGTCCTTGTACAAAGTTATTACACTATTATTGACCATATTCCTTGTGCTGTATATTATATTCCCCAGGCTTATTTATTTTATAACTGGAGGTTTGTACCACTTGCTCCCCTTCACCCATTTTGCCCCCTGCACCTTCTCCCCTCTGACAACAACCTCTGTTTGTTCTCTGCATCTGTGTCTGCTTTCATTTTGTTTTGCTTGTCTTGTTTTTTAGAATCCACATGTAAGTGAGATCATACGATATTTGTCTTTCTCTATCTGAATTATTTCACTTAACTATACTTACTTTGCCCTCTAGGTTCATCTATGTCACTGCAAGTGGTAATATTTCATCCTTTTTTTTTAAAGGCTGAGTAATATTCGATTGTATATATATACCACATCGTTTTTATCCATTCATCTATTGACTGACACTTAGGTTGCTTTCATATCTTGGCTATTGTAAATAATGCTGCTATGAACATTGGGGTGCATATATCTTTTTAAATTAGTGTTTTTGTTTTTGTTTTTTTTGAGGAGGTAAATACCCAGAAGTGAAATTGCTGGGTCATCTGTCAGTTCTATTTTTAATTTTTTGAGAACCCTCCCTATTTTTCATAGTGGCTGCACCAATTTAAAACAGTGCACCAGGGTTCCCTTTTCCTCACGTCCTCATCAACACTTGTTATTTGTTGTCTTTTTAACAATGGCCATTCTGACAGGTGTAAGGTGATATCTTGTTGTGTTTTTGATATGCATTTCCTTGATGATTGGTGATGTTGAGTATCTTTTCATGTGTCTGTTGTCCATCTGTATGTCTTCTTTGGAAAAAATATCTATTCAGGACCTCTACATTTTAATTGGGTTGTTTGGGTTTTTTGACGTTTAGTTGCATATATTTTGGATCTATCCTTTGCAAATGTCTTCTATTCAGTAGACTGCCTTTTCATTTTGTTGATACCTTTCTTCACTGTGCAAAAGCTAATTTAATGTAATCCCATTAGTTTATTGTTGCTTTGGTTTCCCTTGCCTGAGGAGACAGATCCAAAAAAATAATGCTAACGTCAGTGTCAAAGACCATACTGCCTTTGTTTCCTTCTTGGAGTTTTATGACTTCAGTTCTTAATCCAGTTTGAATTTACTTTTGTATATGGTATAGAAAAGTAGTCCAGTTTGATTATTTTGCATGTAGCTGTCCAGTTTTCTCAACACCATTTATTGAAGAGGCTGCCTTTTCCCATTGTGTATTTTTGCATCCTTTGTTGTAGATTAATTGACCATAAGTGTGTGGGTTTATTTCTGATCTCTCTATTCTCTTCCATTGATCAGCCTATTTTTATGCCAGTACCATACTGTTTTGATTACTATAGCTTTGCAGTATTGTTTGCAGTCAGCAAGCATGATACCTCCAGCTTTGTTCTTCTTTCCCAAAATTGCTTTGGCTATTCTGGATCATCTGTGTTTCCATACAATTTATAGAATTATTTGTTTGGGTTCTGTGAAAAATGCCATTGGTATTTTGATAGGGATTGCATTGAATCTGTAGATTGCCTGTGGTAGTATGGTTATTTTAATAATATCAATTCTCCCAATCTACGAGCACAGTATATCTTTCTATTTGTTTGTGTCATCTCAGTTTCTTTCGTTAATGTCGTATAGTTTTCTGAGTACAGGTCTTTTACCTCCTTGTTTAGATTTTTTTCCTAGATGTTTTATTCTTGTTGATGCAATTGTAAATGGAATTGTTTCCTTAATTTTTCTTTCTGAGAGTTTGTTGTTAGTGTATAGCAATGAAACAGATTTTTGCATATTAACCTTGTGTCCTGCAACTTAACTGAATTCCTTTATTAATTCTCATAGGTTTTTGGTGGCATCTTTAGGAATTTTTATGTCTAGTATCATGTCATCTGCAAAAAGTGACAGTTTTACTTTTCCTTTCCAATTTGGATTCCTTTTATTCCTTTTTCTCATGTGATTGCTATGGCTAGGACTTCCAATACTATGTTGAATAAAAATGGTGAGATTGAGCATCCTTGTCTTGTTCCTGATCTTAGAGGGAACACTTTCAGCTTTTCACCATTGAGTATTATGTTGGCTGTAGGTTTGTTGTATATGGCCTTTATTATGTTGAAGTATGTTCCCTCTATTCCACTATGTTGAGGGTTTTTATCATAAATGGATGTTGAGCTTTGTCAAAAGTTCTTTTCTGCATCTATTGAGATGATCATGTGATTTTTATCCTTCAATTTTTTAATGTGGTGTATTTCATTGATTTGTGGGTGTTGAATTATCCTTGCATCCCTTGAATAAATCCCACTTCATGGTATATGATCCTTTTAGTGTATGGTTGAATTCCACTTAGTAATATTGTGTTGAGGATTTTTGCATCTGTTTTCGTCAGTAATGCCTGTAATTTTCTTTCTTTGTGTTGTCTGTCTGGTTTTGATATCTGGGTGATGCTGGTCTTAGAGAATAAGTTTAGAAGCGTTCCTTCCTCTTCAATTTTTTGGAATAGTTTGAGAAGAACGGGTGTTAACTTTTATTTAAATGTTTGGCAGAATTTACCTGTGAAGTCATCTGGTCCTGGACTTTTGTTTGTTGGGAGGTTTTTTAAAAGTATTGATTCAATTTCATTATTGGTGTTTGGTTTGTTCATATTTTCTATTTCTTCCTGATTCAGTCATGGGAAATTTTACATTTCTAGGAATCTGACTATTTCTTCTTGGTTGTCCATATTATTGGCATATAATTGTTCATAGTAATCTCTTATGATCCTTTGTATTCCTGTGGTTTTGATTGTAACTTATGATGATTCTGACTAAAGGTTTTATCAATTTTGTTTATCTTTCAAAGAACCACCTCTTAGTTTCATTAATCTTTTCTATTTTTTGTTTTTAGTCTCTATTTCATTTATTTCTGCTCTGATTTTTATGATTTCTCTCCTACTAACTCTGGGTTTTGTTTGTTCTTCTTTTTCTAGTTCTTTTAGGTCTAACTTTAGGTTGTTTATTTGAGATAATTCTTGTTTCCTGAAGTAGGATTGTATTGCTGTAAACTTCCCTCTTAGATCTGCTTTTGCTGTGTCCCATAGATTTTGGATCATTGTGTTTCTATTTTCATTCGTCTTCGGGTAGTTTTTAATTTCCTCTTTGATTTATTTAATGACACATTGGTTGTCCCTACTAAATACTATGTTACTGTTAGTTTCTCCCTTTATGTCTATTATTATTTGCTTTATATATTTAAGTGTTCCTATGTTGGGTGCATCTATATTTACAATTGTTTTATCTTCTTTTTGGATGGATCCCTATATCATTAAGTAATGTCCTTCTTTGTCTCTTGTTACAGTACTTGTTTTAAAATCTATTTTCTGTGATACAAGTATTGCTGTCCTGGTTTTCTTTTAATTTCCATTTGCATGGAATACTTTTTTCCATCCCATCACTTAGTCTGTGTGTGTCTTTAGATCTGAAGTGAATCTCCTGTAGGCAGCATATATGTGGGTCTTGTTTTTCTATCCATTCAGCTACTCTGTGTCTTTTGATTGGAGCATTTAGTACATTTAAAGTAATTAGTGATAGACATGTATTTATTGTCACTTTGTTAATTGTTTTCTGGTTGTTTTCGTGGTTCTTTTTTTGTTTTTTCTTTTGCCCTCTTTCCTTGTGATCTGATGGCTATCTTTAGTTTTATGTTTAGATTCCTTTCTCTTTCTTGTGTGTCTGTTATTGGTTTCTGGTTTGTGGTTACCACGAAGCTCACATATAACATGGTATAAGTTACATAATCATTTTAGTTGATCTCCTAAATTCAAACGCATTCTAACCAGTCTACATTTTTACTCCCCTATCCCAATGTTTAATGTCTTTGACATCGTATTTTACATCTTTTTGTGTTGTGTATTTCTTTATTTATTGTGTATATAGATGGTTTACTACTTTTGTCTTTTAACCTTTATACTAGTTTTATAAGTGGTTGAACTACTACCTTTACTGTGTGTTTCCCTTTACCAGTGAGATTTTTCTTTTCATAATTTTCCTTTTTATAGCTGTGGACTTTCCTTTTCTGCTTAGAGAAGTCCCTATAACATTTCTTTTTTTGTTTTTTCTGGCCATGCCACGTGGCACGCAGTATCTTAGTTTGCCAACCAGAGATCAAACTCATGCCCCCTGCAGTGGAGGCACAGAGCCCTAACCACTGGACTGGCAGGGAATTCCCTATAACATTTCTTATAAAGCCAGTTTAGTGGTGCTGAACCATTTTAGCTTTTGCTTGTCTTTGAAACTCTTTATCTCCCCTTTAAGTCTGAACGATAGCCATGCCAGCTAGAGTATTCTTGATTGTAAGCTTTTTCCTTTCATCACTTTGAATATATCATGACACTCCCTTCTGGACTACAAAATTGTTGCTGAAAATTCACCTGATAGCCTTATGGAGATTTCTTTGTATGTTACTAATTGCTTTTCTCTTGCTACTTCTAAGATTCTCTTTAATTTTTACGATTTCACTTTTTTTTTTTTAATTTTTTTCTTTTGGCCATGCCGTGCAGCTTGTTGGTTCTCAGTTTCCCAACCAGGGATGGAACCCAGGCCACAGCAGTGAAAGCCCAGGATCCTAACTCTATGCCACCAGGAAACTCCCTTTGCAATTTTAATTATAATGTGTCTTTGTGCGGACATCTTTGGATCATCTCGTTTGGAACTCTCTGTGCTTCCTGGACTTGAATGTCTGTTTCTTTCCCCTCGTTAGGAAATTTCTCAGTAATTATTTCTCAAATAAGTTCTCTGCCCCTTTCTCTCTTCTTCTAGGACCACTGTAATGCAAATGTTAGTATGTTGTCTTAGAGGTCTTGTAAACTATCCTCATTTTTTTAAATTCTTTTTTCATTTCTCTGTTCAGCTTGGGAATTTCCACTACCATGTCTTCCAGATTGGTGATCCATTCCTCTGTATTATCTAATCTACTATTGATTCCTTCTAGTATATTTTTTATTTCAGTTATCTTATTCATCAACTCTCTTTGGTTCTTCTTTATATTTTCAAACTGTTCGTTTAAATGGTCATGGTGTTCTCCATTCTTCTCCAGAGTTCATTGAGCACCTTTATGATCTATACCTTGAACTCTTTATCTGGTAGATTCCTTATCTCTACTTTGTTTGGTTCTTTTTCTGATATTTTGTCTTATTCCATTGTTTGGAACATAAATTTCTGTCTTCTCATTTTGCCCAATTCTCTGTGTTTATTTCTATGTACTAGGTAGGTTGGTTACATTTCCCAATCTTCCCAAGCCTTATTTAGGAAACATCCTGTGGGGCTCAGCAGCACACTCCTCTCTGGTTAAGAAGTATATGTTCTAGTGTACCCCCTACGTGGGCTGCCTGTGCGCTTCTGTTGTGACGTGGCTGGCCCCAACCCCACTGGCTGCAAGACCATGTCTTGTACGGCGGCTGTGGGCCCACTGGAAGGTGGGGTAGGCTTCCTATGTGGTTGTGTGACTCAGGGGCATTCGGGATTGGTGCTGTCCCACTGGTGAGAGAGGCCAGGTCTCCACATGGCTGTCTGTATAGCCGAGGCCTCAGGGTTAGTGCCAGCCTGCTGGTGGACAGGGCCAGGTCCCCAGCACTAATAGGCTAGAGGGAGGATTCCAAAATGGCACTGGTGTTACCAGTACTAGATTAAGCTCCCCAAAATGGCTGATGCCTCCATCCCCAGGGGGAGTCCTGATTGCTTCTTGCCTCTCTGGGAGGTTCTCTAAGATCAGTAAGTGGGTCTGACCCAGGCTCCTTTCAAACTACTGCCTCTGCACTGGGACTCAGAGCATGTGAGATGTTGCATGCACCCTTTAAGAATGGAGTCTGTTTCCTGCAGCCTTCTGGCTCTCCCTAATTTAAGTCCTGTAATTTTCAAAGCCAGACACTCTGGGGGCTCATCTTCTCAGTGCAGAATCCCCAGGCTGGGGAGCCTGATGTGGGGCTTGGACCCCTCACTCCTTGGGGAGTACCTCTGTGATACTGATATTCCTTCCATTCGTGGGTCGCTGACCCTGGGTTGTGGTTCCTGACTAAACCATGTCCACCGTTCCTACCTGTCTTACGGCTCCTTCTTTAATGGAAAATCTTTTCTGCTAGTCTTCAGGTCATTCTCACAGATAGTTGCTCTGTAAGTAGTTATCATTTTGGTGTTTCCATGGGAGAAGGTGAGTTCAGAGTCTTCGTACTCCACCATCTTGGCCCTCACATTGTGTTAAATTATTGCAGTGTAAAGCAACATGGACAAGTGGATTTCATAGACATCTCAAACATATTCATGGCATAAAAAGGCCAAGAAACAATGAAAATAATCCTGATGAGTCAATGCCTTCTACTTCTAAGGAAGGCATACCATTGCTGCACAAACTCTTCCTGATATTAGAAGAGCCCGTTTTATGAAGCTAGTATTACCCTGAAGTCAAAAATACAAGAATTACAAGAAGAACAAAACAAAACTGAAGACCAATATCGTTCATGAATAGATGCAAAAGGCCTTACCAATATTAACAAGTCAATTCCACCAATATAAAAGAGATAATACAACATGACCAAATGTATGAAGTGTTGTACAAAGTGAGGGGGTTTCATAGACCAAAGTGAGCAGGAACAAGGAAGTTATACTGGGCATTGTCAGTTGGTTAGAACAGTTACTTCCCTTATATGGAGCAAAGGGAAGTCTTGGAGCCAGGTTAGGTAATTTTTGCTGAGCAGGAAAGTGCTGATTGGTTGACCTAGGCCTACCTCTTCTGGGAGAGCCGAGCACAGAAATTTAAGTTTTGGTTTACTAACATGGGGCTTAGCATAAGCAACTCCATCTTGGGCATAGTCTGGACACTTTAACCTGGGTATCAAGAAATATTGTTGATGTTTTATACAGATGGCCAATAGGTACATGAAAAGGTGCTCAACATCGCTAATTATTAGAGACATGCAAATCAAAACCACAATGAGGTGCCACCTCACATTGGTCAGAATGTCTATTGTTAAAAAGTCTACAAATAACAAATGCTGGAGAGGGTGTGAAGAAAAGGGAACGCTCCTACACTGTTGGTGAGAATGTAAGTTGGTGCAGCCACTATGGAAAACAGTATGGAGGTTCCTCAGAAAACTAAAAATAGAATTACCACGTGAAATAAAATAGAATTACCAATAGAAATCCCACTCCTGGGCATATATCCAGACAAAACTATAATTCAAAAAGATCCATGTACCCCTATGTTCATAGCAGCACTATTCACAAGAGCCAAGACATGGAAACAACCTAAATGTCCATCGACAGATGAATGGACAAAGAAGATGTGGTACATATATACAATGGAATGCTACTCAGCCATAAAAAAAGAACAAAATAATGCCATTTGCAGCAACATGGGTGCAACTAGAGGTTATCATACTAAGTGAACAAAGTCAGAAAGAGAAAGACAAATACCATATGATATCACTTATATGTGGAATCTAAAATATGACACAAATGAACCTATCTATGAAACAAGCAGACTCACAGACATTGAAAACAGACTTTTGGTTACCAAAGGGGAAAGAAAGGTGGGAGGGAGAGATAAATTAGGAATTTGGGATTAACATATATACACTACTATATATAAAATAGACAATCAACAAGGCCCTACTGTATAGTACAGGTAAGTCTACTCAATATTCTGTAATAACCTATATGGGAAAAGAAGCTGAAAAATAATGGATATATGTATAACTGAACCACTTTGATGTAAACCTGAAACTAACACAACATTGTAAATCAACTATATCCCAACATAAAATAAAAATTAAATTAAAAAAGAAAAAATGGTAACTTGGACTCTATTAAAATTAAATACTTTTTCTCCTCAAAAGACATCATAAAAAAATGAAAACACCCACAGATTGGCAAAACAGTATCTGGTAAATGGTTTGTTTTTAGACTATATTAAAAAATCTTTTAACACAATATGAAATAAACAATTTAGAATTGGCAAAAGATTTGAATAGATACTTCACCAAAGAAGATACCAAGTGGCAGATAAGCATGTTAAAGATCTTCAATATCATAAGTCATTTAGGAAATGCAAACTAAAATCACAATGAGATGCTATTCACTATACATCCCCTAGAATTAAAACATTTGACAACACAAAGTGACATAAACCAAGTGGAGCTACTTAAGTTCATTGCTGGTGGAAATGCAAAATGGTACAGCCACTTTAGAAAAACAGATTCTTATAAACATTTGCTAAAATGACCATATTATCCAAGGCGATCTACAGATTCAGTGCAATCCCTACTGAATGACCAATGGCACTTTTCACAGTACTGGACCAAAAATTCTTTAAAGTTGTATGAAAACACAAATAGCCAAAATAATCTTGAGAACAGAGCTGGAGGAATCAGACTCCCTGACATCAGACTATACTACAAATCTACAGTAATCAAAGCAGTATGGTACTGGCACAAAAAAAGAAATGTAGATCAATGGAACATGATAGAAAGCCCGGAAATAAACCCCGGCACATATGGTCAATTCATCTACAACAAAGGAGGCAAGAATATACAGTGGAGAAAAGGCAGTCTCTTCGATAACTGGTGCTGGGAAAACTGGACAGCTACATGTGAAGGAATGAAATTAGAACAGTCTCTAACACCAAATATAAAAATAAGCTCAAACTGGATTAAAGACCTAAATGTAAGACCGGATAATATAAAACACCTAGAAGAAAACATAAGCAGAACACTGTTTGCTATAAATTGCAGCAATATTTTTTTGGATCCGTCTCCTAGAGTAATGGAAACAAAGCAAAAATAAACAAATGAGACCCAATTAAACTTAAAAGCTTTTGCACAGCAAAGGAAATCCTAACCGAAATGAAAAGACAACCTACAGAGTGGGAGAAAATATTTGCAAACATTGTAACTGACAATTTCCAAACTATATAAACAACTTATACAGCTCAATATAAAAAAAAACCCAATCAAAAAAAATGGGCAGAAGACCTACATAGACATTTCTCCAAAGAAGACATAAGGATGGCCAACAGGCACATGAAAAGATGCTCAACATTGCTACTTATTAGAGAAATGCAAATCAAAGTCAAATAGGTATCACTTCACACCAGTCAGAATGGCCGTCATCAAAAAGTCTACAAATAACGAATGCTGAAGAGGGTGTGGAGAAAAGGAAGCCCTCCTACACCATTGGTGGGAATGTAAACTGGTACAGCCACTATGGAGAACAGTATGGAGGTTCCTTAAAAAGCTTATTATAGAACTACCATATGACCCAGCAATCCCACTGCTGGGCATAGATCTAAAGAAAACCATGGTTTGAAAGGATACTGCACCCCATTGTTCATTGCAGCACTGTTTTCAATAGCCAAGACACGGAAGCAACCTAAATGTCCATCAACAGAGGAATGGATAAAGAAGATGTGATACATATATACAGTGGAATACTAGCCATAAAAAAGACAAAATAATGCCATTTGTGGCAACATGGATGGACCTATCATATTAAGTGAAATAAGACAGAAATAAATATTATGATATCACTTATATGTGAATTTTAAAATGACACAGATGAAATTATTTCCAAAACAGAAAGAGACTCAGACTTAGAAAACAAATTTATTTATTTACCAAAGGGGAAGGGGGAGGGATAAATTAGGAATTTGGGATTAACAGATACACACTACTACATATAAAATACACAACAGGGATCTACTGTATAGTACAGGGAACTATATTCAACATCTTGTAATAAACTATGGAAAAAGATCTGAATATATATATATCTGAATCACTTTGATGTACACCTGAAATGTAAAGCAAGTATAGTTCAATAAATAAATAAATAGATATTTAAACATATAGTTATTGTTTACCTCAGCAATTCCACTCTGAGTTATTTCCCAAGAGAAATGAAAATACGTATCCCCATAAAGACTTGTATATGAATGTTCATAGCAGCTTTATCCACAATGATCCCAAGCTGGAAAAAAACAGTTGTCCATCAACCTGCTGAATGTTTAAAGAAATTGTGGTATAGCCATGTAATGGAACATTAGCCATTCTAAAAGCAATGAACTACTGAAATATGCAACAAGAATGAATTTCAAAAGCATAATTCTAAAGAAGCAAGACCAAGAAAGACTACATATAGTATCATTCCATTTATGTGACATTTTAGAAAAGGCAGAATTGTAGTGATTGAAAGGAGATCAGTCCCAGGGGAATGGCATGGGATGGGTGGATTGACTGCAAAGATGTACAGTTTGGGGGTGATGGAAATGCATGATACCTTGATTGTGGTGAAAACTGCATAACTATATATATATATATATATATATATATATATATATATATATATTTGTCAAACTGAGTACTTACAATAGGTGAATGTATATGTAAATTATATGAATAAATCTGATTTTTTTTCTTAAATATACATTAGGTCTCTGACTGCTGAATTTTTTATGCTTGGGAGTATAAGCCTCTGGTCTGTTAGGATTGTAGACAGTTACAGTGTGATAAGTGTGATGATGGTTAGTAGTAGAGGGTTTTTATGGGAAGGTACAGTAATTCAGACTTGGAGGGTATGGTAGGCTTTGTTCCTTGACCTAACAGTCATCTCCAGTTTTCTATTCTTCCCACTGTGGAAGCTAAGAGATAGATTTTTGCTTTTCTGGCTCCTTTAGCTAATGGTGCCCCTGTAACCCAGTTTTGTTCAAAGATGCCTAAGCTGAATGGCACCAGGGATTCTAGTAAGGCTTTTGCATTCTAATAAAAGGAGAACTTGCTACACTGCCCTTTTTCTTTTTTTAATGGAGAAAGGGCTCTGCCTGATAGAAATGCACAAATAAAGAATGCTTCAAATAAAGAAGAAAAACAATCAGACTGAGGGTTTTTTTTGCACCTAAGTATAATATTTTTATTTAAGTATGATTGTTAGAATACTACAGTTTCGCAGAATACCGGGAATAATTTCTACATTTTCCATGGCTACTGTATTCAGTCTATTTCTGTTTAATCCTCCTTACTTTTAATTGGCCTAGATTCTGTGCCAAGAATATACAAGTCATTCCAGCCAGAATAAACTATCTCTGATGGAATCAGGGCTTGAAGGGTTAAAGCTCAGAAAAGAAATTATAGTTTATAATTATATATTTTTATATTTTTTATATAGTTATAATTATATTCCATAAGTGGAATCAGGCCTTAGTCTAGTAAAAGTTGGTCCTTCATAAATATTGTCAAATGAAGTAACTTCTTGTGTTCCCATTTCCTCTTCCAATATATCTTTATAGTCATATTTTTTTTTCCTGTGCTTGCTCAAACCTGAAACCTAGAGAGGAATGACAAATATTTAGAAAGATGCAAGATATGACAGGATATAGACTTATTCAATATGCTACTGCATTCCAGGTAAGGTCTATTCCACATTCCTTCTCACCACTCTTAGAGCAGATATCTTTATATCCTATTTAACCGAAACCGAAATAAATGTCCCAAATTCTGAGATCATCCTACTTTTCACTACCATATTTTATTGTCCATCTTTACAAAAGGTTCTGTAGGATCTGGGTTTGGGGTTTGACCTACTACTAGCTAGCTCTGTAATTTTTTTTTTTTTTTTTTGCTAGCTCTGTAATTTGAAGCAAGTTATTTAACCTTTGTCTCAATGTCCTCATCTATAAAGGGGGTAGATGGGGATAATAATAGCACATGCCTCAGCATATTTTTGTGAGAACTAAGTGTGATGGTGCATGTAAAGAACTTGGCATTTAGTTAGTACTCCACAATTAACTATCAGCTAACAGTTCTTTATTCACAAATGAAGAGAAGCCATTTCTCTCCCTAGAGCTAAAGTTTCCAAATTCTGGATTTGATTTCCTCATGCTTCTTGAAGAAGTGGCACACATTCCCTCCTCTTTTCAATGCCAGCATCTTCAATATATCACCTTGTACTGCCTTCAGTTATGATGCAGATCTCCATTACTTAAAATAATTTCACTTGCTCTTATGCTCCTTCCAATTACCATGCTGTATCTTTCCTTCTTTTCACAATAATCTTTTAGCTCAGTAATTTATATTATCTGCTTCCATTTTTGTACTTGTCATTCCTTTCAAGTACAAAATTCCTGCCATTGAGACTCTACTATGTTCTACACATTGGGAACTCAGTAGCAAACAAAACAAATAACTTCCTGCCCTCAAGTGACGACAGTTGCCTAAACCTGTTCTCCAGAAGGCCATCAACTGCATTAAACCCCTGAAGTGGAAACCACAGTGTGTTTGAGGACCAGGCTAGATGCCAGTGATGCCGGGTTGTGAGCCAGGGGGAGAGAGTGGGACATGATAAGGGTGGAAAGCTAGACCAGAGCCAGAGTGCCATGATAAAGTTAAGGTTTTATTCCAAGTGCAGTGGAAAACTATAAGAGGCATCACAGGTAGTCGTCGTTAAGAGTATGGGTTCTAGAGCTACCTAGTCTCAATTCAAATCCTGGCCCTCACAGTAACTGACCTTGAGCAAGTAACTTGGCATCTCTTTGCTTGTCTGTAAAATGTAGGTAATAGAACCTGTCTCGTTGGGTTGTTCTGAAGATCAAATGAATCAATTTTATAAAACACTCTAAGACAGCACTTCCACATGGTAATTGCTAAAGAAGAGTTTGTTAAATAAGTGTTTTGTTTTAATTATGCTGATTTAAATTTGTAGATCACTATCTGTTGTGTGGGGAATGGACTGGAGGAGTATAAGTTTAGAGACCATTGCAGAAGCCTGCAGAGGGATGATGGCAACTTGGACTGTGGTGGTGGCAATGAGTTGGAAATAAGTAGATAGGTTCAAGCTAATAATAGTTAACATTTATAGAGTATATACTATGTGCCAAGCACTATTCTATGCTCTTTACATATATTATCTCTTATTACCTCACAACAATATATGAGCTAGGTACTATTGTTATTTTCATTTTATAGATGAGGAAACTGACCAAGTAACTGGCCCAAGATCATACAGACAGTAAACAGTAGAGCCCAAAATCAAAACCAGGCAGTTATGAATCAGCACTCCATAATTATAACCTCTTTGTTTTACTGCCAATCACAGATGACAGTGGGACAGAACTCATACACTCAGATTATATGAAAACTATAATTAGGCTTTGGCTATGTTAGAATTATTGGTACTTCTGGAATAGCATTTATTTTGCCAAGTGAAGTTTGCTCATTAAAAATTATTACTGAGGGCTTCCCTGGTGGCGCAGTGGTTGAGAGTCCGCCTGCCGATGCAGGGGACAAGGGTTCGTGCCCCGGTCCGGGAGGATCCCGCATGCCGCGGAGCGGCTGGGCCCATGAGCCATGGCCGCTGAGCCTGCGCGTCCGGAGCCTGTGCTCCACAACGGGAGAGGCCACAGCAGTGAGAGGCCCGCATACCGGAAAAAAAAAAAAAATTACTGAAACATGATATGCAACATTTTAAAAGGAGAATTCATTTTTTTAAAAAAAACATGTTATCCAACTCTAAATAAAATAGAAAATTTCCTTCTATTCCCAAATAACAATTTTATGTATAAAGGCAAAAATGACTTGGCAAATTTATTTATGTCTATATACTGTGCAGAGTGCTGAAGTGTTTGTTAGGTGCTTAGAAATGTGTACATGTCTGGAAAGTATTGTTTTTGTTTATAAGAATTTCCCATTATTGCTAAAAAAAACACCTACTTTTGAAGTTAGCTGAAGAGTTGCTTGTAGCAATTTCCTTCCAGTTGGCAATGTACCTAAGCACATTACATAGACATTCATTAAATTAAATTGATTTATTAGTAAGTAATAAATTGATTCATTAGTACATACTTAGACTACTTCTAAAATTCTACTTTATCTATGAAATCTTAGATTAATGGTGACAAATTCACTAGTCCAAATGTTTAATTTCATTTTTTTTTTTTTTTTTTCAGTATGAGGGCCTCTCACTGTTGTGGCCTTTCCCATTGCGGAGCACAGGCTCTGGACGCGCAGGCTCAGCGGCCATGGCTCACGGGCCCAGCCGCTCCGCGGCACGTGGGTGGGATCTTCCTGGACCGGGGCACAAACCCATGTCCCCTGCATCGCCAAGCCCAAATGTTTAATTTCTTGACTTTCCCACCTCCAAGTAGCTCTCATGCACCTAAGGCAACCCATAGGACAAGGAGTTAGAGGAGTTATGAAAATGGTGCCTACCATCTACCACGTTGGTGCCCTTTGGCCTCCCACCAGCACATGTCTCCTCATTTTATCCCGTTCCATTCCTGCTAGATCATATCCTCAACTGAGTGACAACTAAGATGTTAGTTAACTTCTAAATTAAAAGTACGAATGGAAAACTCTGAGAGGAAAAAAGTCATGGGAAAACTACAGCAACAAAACTTTCTCCTTGGTTCTGGATTGCCAGACCTACTGTCTCTGACGTATACATTTAAATCATTTGGTTTATGATCTTATTAGAGAAATGGTGCTGTCTTTGCTGTGTCCAGTAAACATGAGATCATATTCAAGCAGGGTACATGCAGTTGCCATTTCAGTTCCCTAAACAGAGACTGAAATAGGGAGACAGATGTAGCCCGAGAAGAGGTAGATAGGGAAGGACAAGTATGATGAACTAAGAAGATGAGAGAAAGCTCCGAGGCCCAGGTTTCCTGTGACTTATTGCATCACATTTTGGTCTCTGTATCCCCCTTCCCCAAGCCTCCTTTCTTACAACTGTACCCAAGAAATCAGGTAAGGAGTTGATCACAGCAGGTGCTAAAATGAAGCTGGCTGAGAAAGGAAGAGGAGGATTAAAATTGTCATGTAATTCAGGAAACACTGATTTTCATTTGAATTATTTTACTTTTGTTAACTTTGTATTCCTGAATTTTTTTGTTATGAGAAGGTATATATTATGCAATGGTGTTTAATTGTAATAAAATACTGTGTCTAAGTCAGCTCGTTCTTGTTACTGCTACCTCTTGTTACTCCAAGAACTTTATTCTGTGGCCTTAAATGAGATAGTGCTGGGTCACTGTTAAGTGAAAAGATGCAAGATAATAGCAGGTGGTTTAAACCCTTTCCAGGACCTCTTAGTTGACAGTTCAATCTGGCTTAACCTTAAATTTAGGCAGACTTTGTGCTTTCAGTGGTTGCTCAGGAGCACTATGAATAGTGGGTGTCAATAATTCTGCTTCCTTAGATTCATATACTGAAAGATTTTCATTCCACCTTCAAGTTACCAAGATAAAGGACCTTTGATCAATTGTATGCTAAACCCTGACAGTCTGGGGCAAAAACTTATGCCATATTTAAGGTTGATCACTGACCCTGCTTTACCTGAGATCAGGATATGAATTTATTCAATTGTTAAAAAAGAACTTCTCATCAGGAACATGACAGCAGTAGCCAATGAGAAATCAAAGCTTTACAAATAGAAGCAACAATCTGATTATAGCCTTATCATGCTGTTTATATAATAGAGCTGATCTAAGAAATTTTTGAAATTTTTTTTTAGATACTAGCAAAGTGAAGTATATGTGGACTCTACCGTGGATCCCTCAGGAGTATAAATTTAATACCTTAATGGCCTGGGGAAAGTCCCTAGCCAGAGTGGCAACATAACTACCTGTCTTAGAAATCAAAGGGGCAGCTTCAGACATAGAAACTACCCACTGAGAGCTCTCACCAACAGGGTTAATAGAACGTCAGGAAATTATTTAAGATACCCCAGCTGCTGATGACTTAATGGGTTATGTTAAATTTCACATGCAGTTTCAAAAAATATGAAGATCCTAGAAGAGGAACATCCATCTCGCTAGAGAATACACCCCTGAAAATGCATCAGGCTGAATGCCAGCAGTAGGCAGAGTAGCCACTATGTGGCATTGTAGGTGACTCAGTAACAGCAATGCAGGCATTGCTTTATGTTCTAAGCACCTACAGCAATGTATCTCTGGATACTACAGAATTTGCAACAGTACTCATCAGTGTCCTTGAGTCCAAGAGTGAAGTTGGCTCTATCCAATCCATTCTTCAAAATTATAATAATATTGTACTCAATTGATATTGTTGCCCTGTGCATCTGAAGTTGTACATGGTTTCTTCCCAGGAGAGCATCCATCTGTCATAACAAGGGGCTAGCACAAAAGCCTTTGGGAAGAAACTGGTTTGTATCATTCAATATCAGTGTTCAACACATGTATGTCATTCTAATGGTCCAACTATCAAAAACTGTTTATAGATTTTGAAGGATACTCTCCAAGGAATTAGTGGCTACCAATTCTTCTGAAGGGAAAAATGACTTTGAAATTCTCATCAAATAAGGTATTATAAAGCCAGTTACAAATATCTAGACAACTACAAAGATCTAAGAGGGAAGTAGACTGTGGAGACCATAAATACACTGGGAAGAAGGTGCTGTCCTAATGTCTGCTCTCAGCTAGGGGAAGGTCTTTGCAAATTCTTGTCTTGCCTGAGATAATCAGTAGGCTGTGGTCAGTAATACTACTGAAATATTCCCAAATAATCATGCTGGATTCCATTTGAAATTTTTGTTGTCTAGAGATCAGTAGAAAAACTTGCTTTCTAACAATTCCAAGTGGGTGCCAAATTATGCTCAAGTCAGAGAACGAACTGATAGAGGTTGTACATAATTTGGAAACATGAGGTATCTGCATTATTTATTTATTTATTTTATTTTTATTTATTTATTTACATCTTTATTGGAGTACAATTGCTTTACAATGTTGTGTTAGTTTCTGCTGTATAACAAAGTGAACCAGCTATATGTATACATATATCCTCATATCCCCTCCCTCTTGCACCTCCCTCCCACTCTCCCTATCCCCCCCTCAGGTGGTCACAAAGCACCTAGGTGATCTCCCTGTGCTACGCAGCTGCTTCCCACTAGCTATCTATTTTACATTTGGTAGTGTATATATGTCCATGCCACTCTCTCACTTCATCCCAGCTTACCCTTCCCCCTCCCCGTATCCTCAAGTCCATTCTCTACGTCTGCGTCTTTATTTCTGTCCTGCCCCTAGGTTCATCAGAACCATTTTTTTAGATTCCATATATATGTGTTAGCATGCAGTATTTGTTTTTCTCTTTCTGACTTACTTCACTCTGTATGACAGACTCTAGGTCCATCCACCTCACTGCAAATAACTCGATTTTGTATCTTTTTATGTCTAATATTCCATTGTATATATGTGCCACATCTTCTTTATCCATTCATCTGTCAATGGACACTTAGGTTGGTTCCAGGTCCTGGCTATTGTAAATAGTGCTGCAATAAACATTGGGGTACATGTCTCTTTTTTGAATTACGGTTTTCTCAGTAGTGGGATTGATGGGTCATATGGTTGTTCTATTTTCAGTTTTTTAAGGAACCTCCATACTGTTCTCCATAGTGGCTGTATCAATTTACATTCCCACCAACAGTGCAAGAGGGTTCCCTTTTCTCCACACCCTCTCCAGCATTTATTGTTTGTAGATTTTTTGGTGATGGCCATTCTGACCAGTGTGAGATGTTACCTCATTGTGGTTTTGATTTGCATTTCTCTAATAATTAGTGATGTTGAGCATCCTTTCATGTGTTTGTTGGCAATCTGTATATCTTCGTTGGAGAAATGTCTATTTAGGTCTCACCATATCAAAGCTAGATGTATTTATCCCATTATATATAGAGTATATGATACCAAAAAACCACTTCAAGTTTTCCTGGTTTATTCTGTTTTTATCCTTTTCTCCATGAAGGGAAGCCATTAGGAATCTTCTTCACCTACCAGAGAAGGGTGTTAGGGGATGATAGTGGGGAAAGTCTTGTGTAGACTGAGATGCTCATTTATTTCTTCCCTTTGAACTGAATTGTTTTATTCTTTTGTATTCCAGTAGTGATAGAATATAGGTTACTGGGTGTGGATTATTTTGTAATCTTTCACTGAAGCTAGCTGGCCCTTTGCTGAATTAGCCAACTGTATAAGGCAAAGGCAGAGCAGGATTTCAAAAGCTTTCCTGAGAGAATTCTCTATCCTGCCCTCATAAGCTCATTCAAAATGGACCTCCCCTACCTCTCTCTCCTTTCTTTACCATCTTAGGAAAGGAAAAAGTACAGCATTATGACTCCTTTCTTTGGATGTCATTTCTTGCATCATTATTACCATCTGTATGTATTCAGTGCCTCAGAAACCACAAATGTACTGTCTATAAGGAATCCCAGTACTATGCTCTGGACAAGATATTGGGGTTATTGAGTCATAAAATCTTTTCACTATTTATTAAAAAAATATTTTAGCACATCTACTATGGGTGATTAGCTCTTTATTCCTTCTTATCTTTCTTTTTTATTTTTATTTTAATTTATTCTTCCCATAATTATCTTTTTTTCTATTATTCTTGTTTTCTCATTTTCCTTTTTTCTTAGTCATTCTTTCCCTTTTTTCTTTGTTTCTCTTATCTTTCCTTTTCTCATTGTTCTCTACTTCCTCTGGCCTCTTTTTTCTGGTCTATTTTTCAATGGTGGTCAACCTAATTTTTCCTATTTCATGTTCTTATCTCCCTCTTCCAAATGTCTTCCTTTTTCTTTTGTTTCTTTACTTACACCATCTTTATTTTTCCTTCCTCTTCATCCATGCAGTATTCACATTCTTTATTGTAGCTGAGTAAATAGTGAATATTTTTAAAGCTTTATTGAGATATAATTCACATCCCATAAAATTTGTCCATTTAAAGTGTACAATTCAATGGCTTTTTAGTGTATTCACAGAGTTGTGCATCCATCACCACAATCAATTTTTGGACATTTCATTACTCCAAAAAGAAACTTCATACCCCTTAGCCATCACTTCCCAATCCCCACAAATCTCTAAGCCCTAGGCAACCACTAATCTACTTTCTGTCTCCATATAATTTGCCTATTCTGGACATTTCATATAAATGGAGCCATACAATTTGTGGTCCTTTGTTATTGGCTTCTTTTACTAAGAAGGTTCATCAGTGTTGTAGCACGATCAGCATTTCTTTTTATTGCCAAATAATATTCCATTGTATGGATATATCACATTTTAATCATCAGCTGATGAATAGATTGTTTCTAATTCTTTGTTATTATGAATAATGATATTATGAATATTCATGTACAAGTTTTTATGGACATGTGTTTTCATTTCTCTTGTGTATATACTGAGGAGTAGAAATGCTGGCTTGTATGGCAACTCTATGTTTAACCATTTGAGGAACTGCTGGATTGTTTTCCAAAATGGCTATACCATTGTACATTCCCACTAGCAGTATATAAAGGCTCCAATTTCACCACATCCTTGCCAACACTGGTACTATATGTCTTTTTAATTATAGCTATCTTTGTGGGTATGAAATAGGATCTTATTGTGGTTTTGATTTGCATTGCCCTGATGACTATATGAAGTATTTTTAAATTTCCATCACACAAAATAGCCTAAAAATGTTTTTCAAGGGCCGAAGTATGTCACTGAAAAATTATAATTTTTTAATGTCCCACACAGGAAGATTGGTGAATATAGGCTGAGGAAATTCTTTATATTATTAATTTCATGTTCTTAGCCTTGTTTCTATATCCCAAAGTAAGAAGTAAAGCAGACTTAGACTAAGGCATAAGAATAAAGTCTGTTAATAAAGAACACCCAAATATATTTTTCTTTTTTCTACTTTTAGATCATCCCTTTTTTATCTTTCTCCCTCATTTCCTCTTATTTTCTTTCTAGACAGATAATAAATATTCAAGTTGTTTTTTTGAAGATTCAACATGGGAGTAGGAAATATTAGAAAGAAAAATATCTGATGTCTGCCCTCGCTCCCCAAGAATAGCAACATGTACTTACTCATCAAAGTTGAGTGTGTTTGTCCAGTTCAGCACTTCATCCACTTCCCATTCCATCACAGAATCTATTCCACCATCTTCGATAGCTCTTATTAGCCCTTTTGTTGCTGTGTGAATTAAACCTAGAGTTTCATGATTTGTTGACTTACCCTTCAGGTTTCCTGTGTAGTACCTACATAGAGGAAAGGAAGGGAGATATAAATCCTTTGAAATATGTGACTGCTAGTGGATGCAGTTAATCTGTATTATTGCTGTGAAACTATTTACAAAGTAAACCAAGTTTTCATCCAATTTAATTCAAATACTGCTAAGCCAAGTTGTATGTGATGGCATCGTCTGGAAAAAACAAAAGAACTTAATCAGCCACACTAACCAGAGAAGCCTCATTTCAAAATCACCTCTCAGTAAGTTGTACTGTTGTGATACAAAGAAAAGCTAAGTATTAAATCACTGAATCATAGAATTATAGAGTCAAAGGATCTTGGAGATAACTACCCCAATTGTTTCATAGGTGATGCAATAAATCCTGGAAGAGTAACCTTTACAAAGTCATGTGGCTAATGGCAGATAGGATGCAAGAAGGGAAGGGGAAAAAGGAACGAGAGTAAGAGGTAAAAGGAAGAGTGATATTAACATCTTCTTTTGTGTCAGGTACTTTTTATACATAATTTTTAATTCTCTTTAAAAAGATAGCTTTTTAGTTTTTTTGTCACAGTTATTTTTATTCCCATTTTATGAATGAGAAAATTGAGACTTGGAAAAGTTAAGAAATTGTTCAAGATCATGTAAGTAGTAAACATGTATATATCAGAACCAGTATTCAAATCTGACTCCAAGTCCAGACTCCTTTGGCACACTGTTCTATCTTATATTAATCTGAGCACATAAATGAATGCACCCACCAAACATGAGCTAAGTAGAGAGAAGTTAGTACCAGGAATATTAAAATATACTGGGGTTTTTAGTTTGTTTGTTTGTTTTCCATTTTAAGGTCTACATTGGTATTCCTTTCTAAAGGTTAACCTATTCTGAAATTTTGTATTAATTTATTAATTTGACACTCATTTATTGGAAGTGGCTTAGAGGTGGTGTAGAACAAGGACTGGTATCAAACTACCTGGCTTTGAATCTTGCTTCTGTAATTTACTAGCTATATAATCTTTGCCAAATAAGCTAGCCTTTCTGGTCATGTGTCCTCTTCCTTCAAATGGTGATCATAATACTACCACCTCTGCCTATGTTATCTTCTAGGAGTTTTATGGTTGTAGATCTTACATTTAGGTCTTCAATCCATTTTGAGTTCATTTTTGTGTATGGCATAAGGAAATGTTCTAATCTCATTCTTTTACTTGGAGCTGTCCAGTTTTCCCAGCACCACTTATTGAAAAGACTGTCTTTTCTCCATTGTACATTCTTGTCTCCTTTGTTGTGGGTTAATTGACTGTAAGTGTGTGGGTTTATTTCTGGGCACTCTATTCTGTTCCATCCATCTATGTGTCTGTTTTTGTGCTAGTACCATACTGTTTTGATTACTGTAGATTTGTAGTATAGTTTGAAGTCTGGGAGAGTGATACCTACAGCTCTGTTCTTCTTTCTCAAGATTGATTTGGCAGTTAGGGGTCTTTTGTGGTTCCATATAAATTTAGGATTATTTGTCCTAGTTCTGGGGAAAATGTCTTGGGTATTTTGATAGAGATTGCATTAAATCTGTAGATTGCTTTGGGTAGTATGGTCATTTTAACAATACTAATTCTTCCAATCCAAGAACATGGTATATATTTCCATTTTTTTTGTATCATTTTCAAACTCCTTCATCAGTGTTTTACAGTTTTTAGAGTATAGGTCTTCACCTCCTTGGTTAAGTTTATCTCTAGGTATTTTATTCTTTTTGATGCAGTTTTATATAAGTTATAGCAGGTGTTTTGGATATGTCTCCTAAAGTAAAAGAAATAAAGTCAAAAATAAACAAATGGGGGCTTCCCTGGTGGTGCACTGGTTGAGAGTCCACCTGCCGATACAGGGGGCACAAGTTCGTGCCCCGGACTGGGAGGATCCCACATGCCGTGGAGTGGCTGGGTCCATGAGCCATGGCCACTGAGCCTGCGTGTCCAGAGCCTGTGCTCTGCAACGGGAGAGGCCACAGCAGTGAGAGGCCCACATAACGCAAAAAATAAAAATAAAAAAATAAAAAATAAATAAACAAATGGGACTTAATTAAACTTAAAATCTTTCCACAGCAAAGAAAACTATCAACAAAATGAAAAGGCAACCTACTGAATGGGAGAAAATATTTGCAAATGATATGACTGATAAGGGATTAATATCCAAAATATATAAACAGCTCATACAACTCAATATCAAAAAAACAAACAATGCAATTTAAAAAAAGAACAGAAGATCTGAATAGACATTCTTCCAAAGAAGACATACAGGTGGCTAACAGGCACATGAAAAGATGCTCAACATCGCTAATAATTCAAGAAATACAAATCAAAACCACGATGAGATATCACCTCACACCTGTCAGAATGTTGATCAAAAAGTCTACAAATAACAAATTTTGGTGAGGATGTGGAGAAAAGGGAACACTTGTACAAATGTAAACTGATGCAGCCACTATGGAAAACAATATAGAGGTTCCTCAGAAAACTAAAAATAGAACTACGATATGATCCAGCAATTCCACTGCTGGGTATATATAATCCAAGTAAAATGAAAACTCTAATTTGAAAAGATACATGCATCCCAATGTTCATAGCAGGGTTATTTACAATAGCCAAGATATGGAAGCAACTTAAGTGTCCAAAGTGAGAGAGTGGCATGGACATATATACATTACCAAACATAAAATAGATAGCTAGTGGGAAGCAGCCACATAGCACAGGGAGATCAGCTCGGTGGTTTGTGACCAGCTAGAGGGGTGGGATAGGGAGGGTGGGAGCGAGGGAGATGCAAGAGGGAAGAGATATGGGAACATAGGTATATGTATAACTGATTCACTTTATTATAAAGCAGAAACTAACACACCATTGTAAAGCAATTATACTCCAATAAAGATGTTAAAAAAACCAAACAAACAAATGAATGGATAAAGAAGATGTGATATATATATATATATATATATATATATATATATATATATATATACAATGCAATATTAGCCATAAAAAAGAATGAAATTCAACTGTTTGCAAAAAGATGAATGGACCTAGAGAGTATTATGCTAAGTGAAATAAGTCAGACAGAGAAAGACAAATACTCTATGTTATCACTTATATGTGGAATCTAAAAACTAAAACAAGTGAATGTATATAACAAAAGAGAAACAGACCCACAGATATAGAGAACAAACTAGTAGGTTACCAGTGAGGAGAGGGAAGGGGGAGGGGCAACGTAGGGGTAGGGGATTAAGAGAGACAAACTACTATGTATAAAATAGATAAGCAACAAGGATATATCGTACAGCACAGGAAAATATAGCCATTGTTTTATAATAACATTAAATGGAGTATAATCTTTAAAAATATTGAATCACTATGTTGTACACTTGAAACTAATATAATATTGTAAATCAATTATACTTCAAAAAAATCCACTACTTCCTCCTAGCTTTCTTGAGAGGTTTAGAAGTGTAAATCCCTGTAAAGCATTTAGGACAAAGACTAGCACATAGTAAACATTCAATAAAAGAAGGCTTATATAATCCTGTGGCAAGAAATAGGACAGTGACAAGATATGTCCCTGCACTCATGAAGTTTCTGCTTTGTCAGACTTTAAATGGATATAATCCATGAGATTAAAAAAAAAGGAACAGCATCCAGGTTTCCAGCTCTAATCTTAGGTGTTTGTATATTTGGGAAGGTAAAACACGGAGGAATTCATAAAAAATGCATTCACCCCCAGCCTTCCAGCATTTTTGATTTCTAAATGCATTTTTGTTGTGGCATGAGAATTAATTAATAAATCTGGGCCACTGGGTACCATCATTCGTTCATTCATTCATTTAAAACATGGGTGTCTATTATGTTCAGGGAATAGAGAATATCTATTTTTGCTCTCATACTTTGCTGAAAGAGAATTATAAAACTTATTTCAATAATGTAATTCTGTTTTGAACTCTTTAAAAATTAGTCACTATTGAGTGGTCTATAATAGTCATAAAACAAGTTAGCAAGCACGAACAGAATTTCAAATACAATAGTGATCAGAAATAAAGATCGCTTTATAATACTCATAACTTGTTTTATAAATAGAGTGGTATTTTAAAAAGAAAACAAATACAATACAAAATTTGACTATAAATAATATTGCAATATATTCACTTTAAAATGTTCTCATATTTTTTCTAAACTAAAAAATTTAATGTTTAAATTTTTAAATTAAACTTTTTCTAAATATCATGACAGGGAGAGAAGTTTAAATGCAAAGACCTAGTAAGAACCAAGGTTGAAATTGGAAATGAGGTCAAGGAGAGCTAAGATCTGTAGGTACACAGGAAAGGAACAGATGTGAAAATCAGAATTCTTTTAGTAAGACAGAGGTTAAAAAAAATCAAGGTTTTGTTGATTTTGTTAACTGTTGATTCTCAGCAACAGTCAAATGGAAGGGTTTAAATGCCATCAATTACCAAAGCACACAAAGTAAAATTTCTCATTCATCCCCTGCAACCTTACAAAAAGGAAATGACACTCAGCCATAAGGATTAATGCATTCATTCATTCAGCAAGCAAGCAACATATATTCATTAAGCATCTACTGTGTCTGAGGCCCAGTGCTAATTAAGAAATAGAACAGAATCTCTGTTCTTTAGGCACTAAAAGTCCTAGTGGAGATGGCAGACAAATATACAGATAATTGCAAAAACATGACAATTGAGTATATAGAAGATCTATGGGGCACATCAAAAGGAAGTGCTTAACTATGTCTAGGTATGTCAGGGAAGGCTTCAGAAGGAGATATTTGAGCCAAGTATCAAAAGATGAAGATCTTGTTGCCATGTAGCTGGAGCCAGAAAAGAGCAACCTAAGGATAAAGAATATCATGTGGGATGTAGGTGATGGGGATTCCCTAACATGTTTCAGGTAAGGAAATGATTTATGTTTTAAAAAATCACCTCTGTCTTTATAGAGAGATGGAGAAGATATTAGAGACAAAGAGACCAATTAGGGCTTCCCTGCTGGTGCAGTGGTTGGGAGTCCGCCTGCCGATGTGGGGGACACGGGTTCGTGCCCCGGTCTGGGAGGGTCCCATGTGCCGCGGAGCGGCTGGGCCCGTGGGCCATGGCTGCTGGGCCTGCGCGTCCGGAGCCTGTGCTCCGTGACGGGAGAGGCCACAGCAGTGAGAGGCCCGCGTATCGCAAAAAAAAAAAGAGACCAATTAGAAGGACTTGGCAGGTGAAGTAGAGTTGAGAATGATGAGATGCTACAGTGGGGAGTGAGAGAAATGTCAGACTTGGGAGATACTTTGGAAGCACAGTTAATAGAACCTAATGACAGATTACACGTAAGAGCTTATGAAAGGTAAGAAGGCTAGGACAACATCTACATTTCTGGCTTGGATGACTAGATAAGCTGAGGCCAGGAGGAATACTGAAAGGAAACCACTTTTATGATGCGAAAGATAAGAAATTCAGTTTTGGACCTGTTGAGTTTGAGATGGAAATGGCCATATAATTAGAAATACAGAGCTCAGTTATGGATGAGGATTGTTTTGAGAATAAATAAACATAGGAAAGAGAGAAGAAATAAAAAAGATTATTATTCATGTGCATTGGCTTATTACTAGATGGCTCCCAGCTGGTGCTATACCTGAGCTTCAGCAAGTCTTACCACCATTCTGTCAAAGCCAGCTGTTTCTAGGTAACGATGAGTGTATTTTGTTGTTCTGAGCCCATTACCACAATTCCTTTGCTGTACATGGGTCTCCTGGTTGTAGATAATGTTGTATGTAATAAAATGATGATGGATAAGGCATTCCATAATGAATGGTATTGCCATCCCTGTAACCCTGGCCACTTTGGGCAATCACTGAGTAGTGGCGGAAAATGCTGACATCCACGGGATGGATCATCTTATCCATCTGACTACTGACAGCTTTTTGCCTTATCTAAGCCCTTTGGAGGACATTCACAAGGACGCCAATATATTTAGTGCCCATTCTGAGTATATCTCTCCCCAGACCTAATCACGTTTTCCAACTTATTTCCAAGTCCCCAATCAGCTGAGAAACTTTTAGCTACTGCCCACAGTCAATAAGATCCCAACCCCCCTTGTATATGAAGTGGAGCTTCCTCCAGTTGTGCTCACTGGGAGAATATCCTTTCACCATTTTCTGGGCCAATTGAGGGATTGTAATCTAGTGACTATCTGGTTTTGGATGTTGCCAGCATCCTGTGCAGATCCACAGTGAATTAGACCTAATATACTCTCCCTCTGTTAACATGTCACAAGTGACTCCTCATGAAGCCAGAAGTATGGAGATGAACAGGAGTCAATGTAGCATAAGTAGGTGTTGAAGAAGTCTGGGCCACCTGCCCATACAGCTTACCTTTGGGCTTCTGGACCTTCTCAGACCCATTCTCATATATATACATCTACTTTATACTGAAATGATGCTGTATACTCTGTTTTACGGTTCAATGGATTAGATAAAATCCGGGTCAGTTCATAATCACATAGCACTTGGTATCCTACTGACAAGCTTCCAGTCTCTACCAGGACCCAGTAGCAAGCCTGGAACAAATTTTCAAATAATTTTTGACAGAGACGGGCACTACCTTCCTCCTAAGCCCTAGAGGTGTGTGCTATGATCTTCCTATTAGGGCTCTTTAGAAGCTCCATACAGTTTTTCACTGTCTGCCAGAGACATTTCCAATACTGTTGGGACTGCTGGGCTATAAAGCCCAAGTGGTAGGGCAGCTTGACCACATTGTGAACCTGCTATCATGTTTTTTCTTACACCATGTCCCACTGGCACCTGCTAGCCTTATTAATTACCTAGTAAATGGGTTGGAGCAGCATGCTCAAATGTGGTATATTTTACCTCCCAAATCCAGAGAGTGTTGTGTGTCTTCAAGGTGCAAGGTACAGAATCTTGTCTCTCACTTTAGAAAGGATATCCCAAAATGTTTATAAGGTTCATCTATGTGACAGACCCTTAACTTTTTGCCGAGTTTATCTCCCTCCTTCTAGTGTGTATTTGTCCTGTTAAGTCATCTAGGGAGTTGTCATTTTCTACTCACCATGTGAGTAGAAAGGTCACCAGCGTAAAGGACAAATCAGTATAAGGTCACCAGCGTAAAGGACAGGCATGATGTCTTATGGGAACTGAGATACCATGCCCCTGGGGACAAGAGCAAGAAAGCTGACATAGCTCTGAGAGAAAGATGTAAAGATACACTCTGTTATTTCCATGTAAATGCAAACTCTTCTCTTTTTGTTTACTGATCAGGATGGGAAAGAACACATTTGCCAGGTCAAAAGCAGTCTAACAGATGCTAGGGACAGTGTTGATTTGCTCCATTAAAGAAACCACATCTGGAGGAATCTTAGCTGCAATTTGTGTCACCACCTGACTTCTACCACTTCAAAGTTCCATTATTCCCAGTGAACTAAAGGAACCAATTCCATCACAATTTCCCCCACTGTCATCTTCAGTCTATAACCACCACAAATTCATCAAGAATTCTGCTGCTCCCCTAATTTCTTAATAACCTGATGAAGAGGGTATCCTCTGGGTCGAACTGCGGTTATAGCCAGTGGGTGGCTAAACATATTGCACATAACAGGAACAAACATATGCATTCCCCAAGCCTTCAGAAATCCTTTTCTACAGTATACTAGAGAAGTTCAGGCATTTTGTAACTGTAGAGCTTTGGCTGAATTCAGGCTTTGATGAGCCAAACTAACAGACCAAGCACCATTTCTGTTGTTGTTTTGGTTTGGTTTGGTTTTTTTTTGGCTGCACTGTGCTGCTTGCAGGATCTTAGTTCCCTGACCAGGGATAGAACCCGTGCCCCCTGTGGTGGAAGCTCAGAGTCCTAACCACTGGATCTCCAGGGAAGTCCTTAAGCACCATTTATTTCTGGATACTCAAGCTAGCACATTAAATCCCTAATCTCAGGTGAGTGTGGCCATATCAATAAATTCAGCTCAATCAACTTCTGAACACCTTAGAATCCACATTCACACATGCTTCTGAGCTCCTGGCAATACGGATTGGTAAATTCTCGAAACTCTTTTGGTTTATAAATGTCATCTCCTCCTGGAGTAGATCTTGTTCCTCTCTGTCTGGACTGTCCTGAGATACGTCTCAGTGTGGACTGGAGGCATTGAGGAAATGGTTGTGGGGAAATCCTAAGGAGAATCAGCATAAGTGTGTGGGGCAACTGAGCCAGGTGCAGTCATTGAAAGGCCTTTATGCAGAGAAGGGCTGGTTTCCTCAAAACAGGGAGGAGGGTTTCCTCCATCAGCAGGAGAGTTTGAAGGCTCAAGGTTCTCAGCTTTGTCTATGTCTGCCCAAATATCCCCATCCCAGTTCTCAGCGTTCCACTTCTTCCCCACTAATGTCCTTAGCTAGCTTAGTGCACAAGACCTGTCTAGGTCTTTTGATTGCACTGCAAGCACTATGACTTTGTGACCCTTTCAACTTGCCCTTGGATTGCCTCCAACTCACCCTGCAACCACAGGAGATGAAGGATTACTCCATGGAGATCTTCTGATTGTCTGATCATGTTCTTAAATTTTTTTTTTTAAACTTAGTGAGGTATAAGTGATATATAGTAGACTGTATTTAAGCTGTACAATTTGAACAGTTTTGACATAAGTATACACCTGTGAACCAATCACTATAATAAAAAAAACAAACATATCCATCACCCCCCAAAGTTCCTTGTGCTACTTTGTTATCCTTCCCTCCCTCCTTTCCCCCACCCTCATCTCCAGACAATTACTCATCTGCTTTGTGTCATTCTAGATTTCTTTGTATTTTCTAGAATTTTATGTAAATGAAATCATATAATATGTACTCTTTCTTGACTGGTTGCTTTCATTCAGCATCATTATTTTGAGATTCATCCATGTTGTTATGTATGAACAATTCCTTCCTTTGTACTGCTGAGTAGTATTCCTTTGTATAGATATATCACAATTTGTTTATCCATCGACATTTGGGTTGATGGGTTGTTTCTGGTTTTGGGCTATTAGAAATAAAGCAGCTATCAACTTGCATTACAACCTTTCTGTAGACATGTTTTTATTTCTCTTGGGAAAATATCTGAGTAGAATGGCTGGATTTAATAGTAGATGTGTGTAACTTGTAAAATTAAAAAAAACCTGTCAAACTGTTTTCCAAAGTGTGTGTAACAGTTTGCATTTGCTCCATATCCATGCCAATAATTGCTATGACAGACTGTTTTAGCCATTCTAGTGGTTGTGCAGTGGTATCTCATTACAGTTTTGTTTTGCACTTTCCTAATGACTAATGATGATAGTCATTAGTTCACTTGTGCTTTTTTGCTATCTGTATATTCATTGGTAGAGTGTTCAGATCTTTTGCCCATTTTAAAATTAGGTTGTATTCTTATCATTGAATTTTGAGGGTTTTTTTTTACATATTCTAAATACAAGACTTTTACCATGTACATATTTTGCAAATGTTCTCTTCCTGTCTGTGACTTGCATTTTTATTTTTGCAAAAGTGTTTTCAGGAGAGCAAAAGCTTTTAACTTTGATGAAGTGCAATTTAACAATTTTTTCTTTTATACTTCATGCGTTCTGTGTCCTATTTAAGAAATCTTTGCCAGAAACAAAGTCACTAAGATTTTCTTGTTTGCTTACTTTTGGATATTTTATGGTGTTAACTCTGATTTTTTTAAGGTCTCATAAAGTGTTTTTATTTTATGATATTTTTCAGATATATACATACTTTTCACATTATTTTCCATTATAGGTTATTATAAGATATTGAATATAGTTCCCTATATTATACAGTAAATCCTTGTTGCTTATCTATTTAATGTATACGAGTTTGTATCTGTTAATCCCATTTCCTAAATTATCCCTCTCCACACTTTCCCCTTTGGTAATCATAAGTTTGTTTTCTATGTCTGTAATTCTGATTCTGTTTTGTATATAGTTTCATTTGTATTATTTTTAGATGCCACATATAAGGGATATCATGTAATATTTGTCTTTTCTCTGTCTGACTTATTTCACTTAGTATGATATTCTCTAGGTCTATCCATGTTACTGCAAATGGCATTATTTTATTCTTTCTTATGGCTAATATTCCATTTTATATATATATATATATATATATATAT